>NC_142594.1:44521278-44822174 GCF_965207765.1 Zootoca vivipara | reverse complement strand
AATCCACAGTACAGTGATGGGCAGGAAGATTTAAATCTCATTCTCGGCTCGTTGCCACGATGGGGATAATAGGGGAAAGGCATGCCAGCCAAAGATGCTATGGCACCAGTGGGTCTAGGATGAGTTGGTTCCCCATTTCTTCATAAGCACTGCTGATTGCTACTGAAGATCCCATAAGAGCTGCAGCTGGAACTGCTCTTCACCTAATATTCCACATGATTCATTATTTTATTTTGCTCCCACCGCTATAGATGCCACCTCTGCCATAATCGGGATGGCTCAACCATTCTCTCTCTTGTCCCATCTGCCTGCATGAGTACCAAGCCCATTACTAACTGGCAGGCAGCTATAGTACATCCCATGCTACTAAACTGGAAGCAACTGACCAACTTGCACTTTGTAGAAGGTGCTCACATGTGCTGTGGCCTTGGGCCAGTTCTGCAGTGCTTGGGAGCTATATGTCCTGCTCCACTGACACCTGGGTGGGGCATACGGCAGCATAAGTAGTAATACCCTGTTTCTCATATTTTAAGGCATCCCCATAAAATAAGCCATAGCAGGATTTTTAAGCATTCAAGGAATATAAGCCATACCCCGAAAATAAGACATAGTGATAGGAGCAGCAGCAATGCCGGCCGCGGCAGGAGGAGGAGGAAAAAAATAAGACATCCCTTGAAAATAAGCCATAGTGTGTTTTTTTTGAGGAAAAAATAAATATAAGACGTGTCTTATAATATGAGAAACAGGGTAAATGATTGCTAATCAATACGCTGGGTGATCTGGGAGAAGGAAATGGACACCTATGCTTGGAACATGATTGCCTTGCATAACAGACATGGAAACAAATGGGAATACATGGGCTTACTGAGGCTAGAAGCCGTTAGAACAACTGCTGGTGGCACGTACTATTGACTTGAGTAACAGGGTAGGTTTGCAGGAAAGCAAAGGGCAGGATCCTCATGCAAGAAGTATCAGTTGGAGGTAGACCCTACTCATTATACGAGGATCTGCAGTCATCCCAATACCAGGTTTTTCTTTCTTTCTTTTGGTTGTATTTCATTTTAATGGATCGGATTTGAAAATAAATTGCCTTTCTAGCTTAACATACTTTCCATATCAGTAATAGATTTGTAGAATTCTGTAGAGTAGGGCAGGAGGACTCTCCCAACTGAAATAAAGCAGCCAAAAAGGCAGGAAGAAATGATGTAAATGCCCCCCCCCACACCAAATAACAAGCTGTGAGGTTATATATATATATATATATATATATATATGTTCGAGCACTTTTGCTTCTTAGAATTCAAAAGCGGTAGAATATTTAGTTTCCTCAGAAGTTTAAAGAACTTAAGAAATCTTCCCATAATTTCTTTCCTTCTGTGAGGTGAGGTGGGTGCAAGAGCCTAGTTGGACTCTTCCCCACTTCTTATTTAACAGTTGAGAGGTATCGGAGTCCTGTTGCTGTAATTCTACTGTTCCACTTCTCATGCGTAACTCCATTTTGTTTGAAGACCTTTATTAAGTTGGACAACTGCATTTTAATACTGCCTTGAAAGCTTTATGATTAATTCCACACTATGGTTCAAGTACTAATCTTTACCTAGTTCTGCAAGAATTAACCTGTTTCCTTTTCAATGCACCCATAGTAATTATTGCTTCTACTTGCTTTGAAACAATTCTGCTCATTAACCACTTAATTATGATTCCATCTAGGTCTCATTTCATCGTTATAAAGATTAATAAAGAGGGGGGAAATAGAGTACTTTCACTACCCATAGCATTGCAGTCCTCTTCTAGTCCTTTTTGTTTTCTTTCCCCCCTGAATTTAATTTAGTATATGGTTAGAACATCTTTTTCTTTTGTTTTTTAATCACTGAATAAGCCTAGGGCCTTATTTGTAATAACAGAATTGGAAATAATTGACAGCCCCCCCCCCCGGTTTGCTTACAAGATGGTACATGTTGCATCTAGGATTTTGGCTTAACTAGGCTCTGATTACCAAATACTTTATATAACTACTTCTAATTTTAAGACTGCTTCTGGAGTTCTTAAATCTTTTTAATTAAAAAGTTTAATATAGTAGCCTCCCATCATGCATTTTAATTCTTTTCCTGGCAACACTAAAACTTCCATTTTATACTGTTATGATCTGAAATAGTTCATAAGGCATATATACATAATATATAGTATATATACTTACCTAATGGTAGGTTCCATTGAACTCTGGCTTAGACATGGATAGAACTGGCTGCACTGTAAATTTCCTGTTGGGGGAAACACATGAGTGTAGCAATAAACAATACTCAAAAGGGAGTTCACCTCTTTGAATATACAGTGGTGCCTCGCTAGACGAATTTCATTCATTCCACGGGTCTTTTCTTATAACGACCCTCCATGGGAAGCAAGTGCCCAAGACCACCACCTCCTCCGGAGTGGGCCACACTCTTGCCTGTCGATTGTGCTCCTGCTCCCAGCTTAATTCTGCACTGCTCAGGCTGTATCCAGTTCTGGGAGCAACATTTTAAGGAGGGCACTGCCCAGAGAAGGAAGAACAGGATGGTGAGAGGTCAGGAAACCCAAGTCCTATGAAATACCTTCTAATTTAAAGCACTGGGTATGTTTCCTCCTGAAAGCTGACTTCTTGAGTAGATACTGCTACAGTATTTTATTTTGGAAAACCAAGCCTTCATCACTGCTTCCTATTCCTGCTTTGCAGCAGTTGTAGTTTATTGGTGGGGAATATTAGAAGTATTATTGTAACATAAACCAACCTTTTTAGACATTGGAGATTTCAATCGGCATCATCGTATTTTCATTTAGGCTTTTATCTTCCGCCAGGGGTACTGAACACCCTTATAACTTTTCACAAAATCATTAGTTTTAATGAGCATGGGTGCAGAAGTAGGATCTGTAAGTACATCTCACCATCAAACCCCAGCGTGCTATCCTTTACATCTCCTCTGCCAAAGCCCCTTCATCAGCACCGCATTCCACCCCTAACTCTGCTCCATATAAGTTCCCTTCTCTGTTTGTCACTGAGGACCTTCCAAAGTCCTCTTGCTTGTCAAAGCAGCTGCCCCTCCTCCTGTTGTGTCAGTCACGTCCTTGTCCAGATCTTCTCCCTAACCCATTCCTCTCCTCCTTAACTGCAAACACAAACAGACCTGCACATTTGACACACACCACACTTCTTGAAGCCTGGTCTGTGGTTTTAAATTAACCCCAGGAGAGTTGATGCTGTGCTACGCAGGAGCAGTCATTGTACCTTGGGGGCATTGCTTCCTAACCCTAAATTATGGTTCAGCAACTCTTGTGAAATGAGTGGTTGGGGAGCTGCAGGCCATGCTAGGAACCTTTTAAAAGGGTATGACAAGAGTCCCTAGGCCTCTGGTCCAAGACATATTTCTGTACTTTTCTTTCTGTCTCTTGTGCCTTCTTCTACCTTTGACCTGAACTCCCAGCATTTACCAAAACCAAGACACGCAATTATGTGTTTTAGCACATAGCTCTTTCATTGATACAAATAGTACCAAAATTCTCTGCCTGCAGGTTGGGGGTGGGTGGGATGGTGAACTATTATTTCCTTTTTTCCTCTTCACTGTTTTTTAATGTAGCAATTGAAATTCAAAAAAGTCCCCCCCAAAGGCATTTAATCAGAACAGGCAAGCAAGGGGATTCATCTCTAAACATTAGTTGCTTCCCACCCACCCCTAGTTTTCCCTTGTGTTGTCAAATTTCCTTTTTTGTTTTGTTTCTTGGAAAGAATGTTTCATTAACATGCAAAAGGAACTGGGCTGTGCTTCCAGGTTAATTGTTATTTCCAGTGTACTGTTAAAACTAGCTGATTTATCTATTTATTTTGCCATTTCAAATGGCTCTTAGCTTTAGATCTTTACACAGCTCTTTCCTTCTCCCGCACCTTACCCATTTTTGGCCAGCTGAATTTAAGAAACAGACTTGTATGGCATATACAAAACATAGCCGGGAAAAAAGCTAAGTGCTCCTCAGATTATACTGACCTGTTTATCAGGAGAGATTAAAGGAAAATCTGAGAGTTTGCTGCATTATGACCTCCTAAAATGCTTACACTGGGCCAAATTCTGCTGTGGCGCGCACAGTACAGTGTCCTGATTTGACACAGGACAAATTTGGTCCCATTATTTTTTAGGAGAGAACATCCTATAGCTTGTGCATCCATAAAATGTGCTACAGTTAAATGTATTAATGGCTTTTATGTTGTGCATTTGTGAGCGGGATAGTAAACAATTGTACATCTCTTCTTGTCTCATATCTGCTCTTGCTCTCCTTAGATTGTATCTAGTTTCAAAACTACGACATCTAGAGCCATTTGCCAGCTGGTGAAGGAGTATATTGGTCATCGGGATGGGATTTGGGATGTCAGTGTCACGAAAACTCAGCCATTGGTGCTGGGGACAGCATCTGCTGGTAATACTCTTATTTTTTTGTCTCCATTGCTATTTATGAGGGCATACTAAACCAAACATGGCCAATGAATGACCGATGGGGGGCTTCAGATCCTGCCCCATATTTAGACCCTTAGCCCTGCCTATATCAGATGCGAAACAGCATGTTTGTGATTCAAGGTGTTGCCTATTGGATTCTTCAGTCAGTGGGACCAGATCTTCTCCAACCAAACTGTACACATGTGGAGAAACACTCACCACCACCCTAGCTTTGCCCCCCCCCCGCCCCAGACTGAAAGGGACCGCTCTCATTACTTTAAACCAGTGTTTCCAAACTTGGGCCTCCAGCTGTTTTTGGACTATAATTCCCAACATCCCTGACCACTGTTCCTGCTAGCTAGGAATGATGGGAGTTGTAGTCCAAAAACAGCTGGAGACCCAAGTTTGGGAAACACTGTTCCAAATCAAAGCATGCTTTCAGACTAGCATGTGACTTGTGTGTTAATCAAATCCTAGATATGGTTTTTATCTCAACAATTTTGTTGTATTTATACTTTCTTGTTTTGCCATTCATCTCTCTTAAGTGTGGTTTTACTGAGAACATTTGCCCCATTGTAAAAATCTGTATTTTACATTCTGACATCCCACCTTTCTTCCATCATGCAACCCAGGGTAGCAAGCAGTGTCGTTCCCAGGAGGTCTCCCATCTAGGCACTAACCAGACTCAGACCTGCTTAGCTTCAGCAAGGTGGTGGCCTCAAGTGACTTCAAGTCATACCCATCTTTATTAGGCTAAGCAAAATGCCACGAAAATAGTGTACCTCAGGCCATAAGAGGGAACAGTAGGAAGAGGTAGTGGACATCTAAATGCAGATGCTATGCAAGTGTCAGGTTTCTCTTGTTATATTCTCTTCATTATTTACCCCTTTTCAGGTTTGTCTTTCACCTGCTTTTCTTTGCCTACCCACTAATGACCCCAAAACCAAACTTTAGAAATATGACCTAATTTCTGTTATCCATTTTAAGACTTGATCTGTGCTTCCATTGCTGAAAGATAATCCTGCTAAGGACACTTCTTGTATTGGGCCTAGTGGTAATCCCATAGAATTCGAAATATGCTGGCCAGGGGCCGCAAATGTGCATATAAGGGCAATATAACTTTTTATCTTTGAAAGAGAGGATAAATGAGGAGTCTGAGATACGCTAGCACCATCTGCTGGACATCAAAGAGAGGGTATGATTCAGAGAAATTGGAGACTTGCACTTGGTCCAGAAAGTGCAGCTAACTTCCTCGCCAAAACCTCCAAATTCACTAAGGCTGCTTCGGACATGAATGCTCATTGCTTGATGACTGCAGAAGTGGGTGGTGGTTCAGGCCTTTCTCATTTGCTTTCTCCCCCCCCCAAATCCCCATGGGGGGGCGTCCCCTTCCTCTTCCCCATGCCCCCTTTACCATACTTGCATTCTTCTAGTGTCTCAGACATTGGGGAATGAACTTCTGCAGCAGGGATCCTGCTGTACTTGAGTAGGCTTTCTATGTAATTGGAAACCCAGAGTAGGGGTTTTCATGTGTGAATAAGCCATCATAGGTAGAACAGCACAGGGAAGTTAGGACACTTCAAAATCAGTGTTTTTCTGTGCAACCAATAGGCATTCTGCTGTGAGTATTGAGGCAAGGAGGAATCAAATAATGGGCATGCATGTGTGAATGAGCCTGAACTACAAACTGCCTCCATTCACTGTAGAAGTTTTCTTCCTGCTGAGAGCCACAGGAACAGGACTCCCCTGAAATGCATTTTCTCTGACTTGTAACTGTATGTACAACTTCCAACTCCCCTCGTTGTCAAGCTCAACATACAGGGGTATACTTTGCTAGCACATGTCTCACTGGTAGCTGTATACTTTGTTACCTGTCATTATAATTCTGCAGGGCCTCCATTGCCTAAATTAAAGCATTTTTCTTCCATTTTCCTTCCTTTTTAATTCTGACAGATCACACTGCTTTGCTTTGGAGCATAGAAACAGGGAAGTGCCTTGTGAAATATGGTGGGCATGCTGGATCAGGTGAGATGAAATCCCTGTTGTTGAACAGGAATGTCAGAAAAATAACTTTATGTATGATCTATTCCTGCAATGACATGTACCACGAATTCGTCTTGCGAGTCACCATCAGATTGCAAGACGCATTCGTCTTGCGAAAAATTTGTCTTGCAGGGCATTTGTCTTGCGAGGTACCACTGTATATATGTATGGTTTTAGTATGCAAAAGCCACTGGGTTGAATCCAATTGTTCCCTTCTGTGAACTGAAGGAGTTCTTCAATTTACAGAAAAGTGTTTTGTATGGCAGAGGCTTCCACTAATTTCTGCCAATTTCCCCATTGCATTCCTTTGTGCCACCTTTCACCATATTCTGTAGGCTTTCTCAACCCCCTCCTCCCAAGGAGATACTTTTGGGGAGAAGGATGAGGAACATTTCCTTCTCTTTCATAGGTGAAGGTGTCCCTTTGATGAACAGAAGTGCACAGTGGGATTCAACCTAGTTTCTTAAGATTGTTTGAGTCAAAGAGAAGTATATTAATAGTCAAAGGAAAAACTTGAAATGCAGTGGTTATAATTTGAACATAAAATACAATGGAGCAAGCAAGAAATAACAATATAAATGTTTGGTTGCTGAATGTGCTTTCAGATTTCAAACTTGATAGTTGTTGTGTAACTGTATTGAAATTCTCACAAAGATCAGATTCATTTTACCCATTACACAGACTGAGATGGTAGAATTCTGAACAGTACCATTTCAGAATGCAAGTGGGAAACGTCAAGTTTCTGAATGCTCCATGTAAAAATGTCACTGCTTGTAGTGAGATAGTGCACTCAATCTATTTCCATTGAAGCACTAACTAAATTGGATATGGGGAGGTTTTTTTTTTTTTTCATTTTTGCATGGGAGATCATTTCCCCTCTCCTTCCCTGGCAGTGTGAAGCAGAAAAATCTGGAATTGTGCTAACTCAGTTTGCATAGTTTGTAGAATAACTTACTGGATCCCACAAGCACCATTCCTCTTGCTGGAAGACTTTGCTCTGGAATTTTCTACAAGAACATTCTCCCCCCCCCCAAGTCCTCTTGCTTCTGGGATATCACTAGAATCACCGGAGTTCTATCTTTAAGTTATTCCTCACCCCACAATGACACTAGACACTGATCAAATGGCAAGCATATATTTTAACTCCTAGGTTTGGAAATGACTAAAGTACACCCCAGCCCTCCCACAAACCACTGAGCAGATCTTAAATCACAGTGGAGGTCCAGATGTGCCCCCTGCCCCTAAGTTTAGCTACGTGTACAGTGTGGACTTCCTGTGAATTGGTTGGTCATAATAATTGTGGTGTTGTTTTTCTTAAAAAACAGTAAATTCCATAAAGTTTCATCCGACGGAACAAGTGGCTCTTACAGGTATGTAATTATCTTGGGCTTACAGAATAATATTCACAATACATTCATTCACCACTTGCCTTATACCATGTCGGACTATTCACATCCTAAGAGCAGCCCTGTTGGATAACACTAAAGGCCTATCTGACCCAGCAGCTTGTTCCCAGAATGCTGGGAAGCCCATAAGCAGGGCATGAAGACAATAGGCCTTTCAAGTGCTTGCGATCATATAGGTAGCATATGGCTGTCATGACTATTAGCCATTGATGGCCTGGTCCTCCATGAATTTGTCTAATCCCCTTTAAAGCCATCTAACTTGGTGGCTGTCACCATGTCTCGTTGCAGCGAATCCCACAGTTTAGCTTTGTGCCATGAAGATGTACTGTCTTTCCCGAATCCCCCCTCAATTTCACTTCATCATTTCACCTAACTCATTGTTGTCTACTCTGCATGGAATATGGTTGGCTCTCTGGGTTACAAATAGGAATCTTTCCCCATCCTGTTTGGAGATGCCTGAGATTGAACCTGGGAATAAAAATGTGTGCTCTACCTCTGAGCATCTTCTCCAGAGCATTCTGTTGTCCTGACTCACTTACCTTAACAAGGTTTTACTTCTGTTTTCTTTGGCCATGCTCTATTTAAATATGCCTGTGTATGAGAGATGGGGTGCTTGCACTTTTATCTGTTGACTTAAAGGTAATTAACTTTGGGGTCAAAAAGGAATAGGCTGCAGAATGTTTAAAATTCTGTAATCTGTGTGTATTATAGGCATTTACAGGTCATCCCGCACCCTACCTCCAAAGGAGTGATGCAATTATTTTTTGGCTAAATAGACAACATAAAATTGTTTACAATGCCATTAAGGATGGAGGGAAGGGATGTAGGAAGCTTTCCTGAACTTGCACACACATTTAAACTTGCATTGGAATGCAGCAGCAAGGAAGACTGATACTGAGGAGGGGGTGAATGTTGTTTGTTTATATAAAACTTGTATAGCCTCTTAACTGTAAATAAAACTTCTAAGTGGTTTACAAAAAATCCTCTCAATAAGCGCAAATTATTTATGTGTATGACTAGATGTTAAAGTGTGTGTGTGTGTGTGTGTGTGTGTGTGTGTGTGTGTGTGTAAATTCAATTCTCTTTGCTTAATTGAACATCATGTAGTCCCCAAATAATGAAACATTTAATTTAGGCTGAATGTTAACTAAGTGGTCAGCAGCAGTATTTGTTCAAAAGTAAGTATTATTCATGCATAAGTAACTTAGGCATTTGAGTCAAAATGGTAAAAATGCAATGACCTTAATACTGATCCTCTTTGGCTTGAAGCAGTGAGAACAAGCTTTCCTTCTCCCACCTCTTACCTGGGTTCCTCAAACACCATTTGACCTTGATGTGCAAACCAGCTAATTATAGTTTGAGCAAGCCAGTTTTGTAAACTAGGATCAAACTATCGTTTGAAACTTCAGTTTGGAGAGATTGCTTAAAACTATTTGCCTGTTCATACATTATGGGACACGGGTGGCGCAGTGGGTTAAACCACAGAGCCTAGGGCTTGCTGATCAGAAGGTCGGCGGTTTGAATACCCACAACGGGGTGAGCTCCCGTTGCTCGGTCCCAGCTCCTGCCAACCTAGGAGTTCGAAAGCACGTCAAAGTGCAAGTAGATAAATAGGTACCGCTCTGGCGGGAAGGTAAACGGTGTTTCCGTGTGCTGCTCTGGTTCGCCAGAAGCGGCTTTGTCATGCGGGCCACATGACCAGGAAGCTGTATGCCGGCTCCCTCGGCCCATAACGCGAGATGAGCACCGCAACCCCAGAGTCGGTCATGACTGGACCTAATGGTCAGGGGTCCCTTTACCTTTACATTATGGTAAACCGTTATTTGCGGAAACAAAGAGGTTTTGCATCAAGGACTGCAGAAAAGGAAAGGGAAATGATGGGACAGGAAGCACTCCTAACTCCCAACTTGTTCCAAATCCTCTGTACCATGGTAGAGGATCGGGTGTGTGACATCTGAATTATCTACTATATTCCCATATTCTTTCAACTTTTTCTGCAGCTTCAGGAGATCAGACAGCTCATATCTGGAGGTATATGGTGCAGTTGCCCACACCACAGCCTACCGCAGACTGTAATGTAAGTGATTTAACTCCAATTGATGCTGGCTATTGAAGAAAAGTTCTATGCTGCATTTTAAAACTTTGCAATAGTATATTAACCTATTTGAGAATATGCACCTTTTAAAACAATTTGTGATTACCCCCCCCCCCCTTAGCATTTTTTTGATTACATTTTTCATTGCTGCTACATGTTTTTGGCGCACCATCGTCTAGGTGGACAGTGTCATAAAGTCCTTCAGCCTCTTCCCGCAGCTCTGCTTAGGTGGCTGTTACTGATAGCTTCAGTGGAAGCTAGTTGGTATGTTATCTCTGCCATTAGAAACTCAGCATTAACAGCACTAGCAGGCACTGTTGATAATGCTCCCTTAGCATTCACAGCCACTCTATAGTTCATCCACCAGCTATGTCGCTTGCAGTCAGTTTCTATTGCAACAGAGTAGGACATGCCCATCATGACTGTATGGAAACACTGTTTAATCAAGATTTGCACAAGATCTTTAAGGGAAATGTATTAGCATCGGGAGGGCCACAGCTTCCTCATACCTGCTTCAGAACACTTTTTTTTTTAAAAAAAAAACACCCTACTGCTGATGTGCAAATTTATCTCAAAAGGCCCAAGACAAATTTACAGTATGAAAATAAAATCTCAAGAGAGAATATTTTCATTTATTTATGTGGGAGTAAATAGCACTCAGCATTAAACTTTACTTCCTATATCCCATGTCTTATTCAAGTATCTTCTCCTTCTTTGTTGCTGAGACTATGCCAATGGGGACACTCTCAACAGCTCGGCTGTCCTTTGCCTCATGGAATCTGACTCACTAGCTCTCTCCCAGATTACCTGATTTGGGCATTATAGTGCACAGTGGGAAACCCAATAGCAGAAACCCTTGTGTTTGTTTGTGATAGGTTAATCCCGCATTAAGGATTATGTAAGCCACATTCAATTTAGGCAGTTTTAATACATGTTAAATGTTTTCAAAATTAACAGCAAATGTCTGGAGAAGATGAAGTTGAGTTCTCTGATAAAGATGAACCTGAAGGAGATGGAGATGGTTCTAGTGATTGTCCCACCATCCGGGCTCCTTCAACTTTCCTAAAAAGCCACCAAGGTGTAGTCATAGCAGCTGATTGGCTAGTTGGAGGGAAGCAAGCTGTGACAGCTTCATGGGATAGAACAGCAAACCTGTATGATGTGGAGACATCTGAACTTGTGCACTCTCTGACAGGTACCTCTTTGTGTGGAAGTTTTCATTTTTGTCCGTTTGCTTCATAGGCTGATTGTGGGTTCTAGGCTGCCACTGTTAACGTGGCGCTTAGAAATTAAAACTTCTTGGCAAGGAAGAGTAACTCCCATTGTTTATTATGAATGTGAGATTCCTCTCTACTCTGTGTTGCCCTGTTTCTTTTTTGAACTTCCGTGTTTCTCTCCTCCCAAAGGGTCAGTGTGTAATCTGAAAACAGACTCCCAAGGGGGGTGGAGAGTAGACTATATTTCTAGCACTTTAGCTGTTTACAAAGGGGTTCCTTTTCTGTCGTGATCGGGCAGTTTAGTTGCTTTTAATAACAGATATGTATTCATACATATGTAGATCTTTGTCACAAAACATGGGCCAAGATGGCTATTCTGTTTATGTAGCTTTCTCCTATAGCTATTTTCCACCTGCTGAACTAGCCACAGAAGCTTAATATATCATGGATTGTCATCAGATGTGCAATCAAAGCCTTCAATTAGCTAGACATAAGAAATGAAACATGTGTAATGTGTTTATGATTATTGGGCCAGTTTCTGCCCAGTGAAGAGTTTTGTGGAATTTGGTTCAGTTTTAATTAAGAGGTTCTTTCCTACATATGGTCATATTACCAAATTACCTAGGTGGTTTCCCCCCACCACTTTCACCCTATAGAGCAGTGACATCTAGATTGTTTTTCCTAAACTATTTTGTGTCTGTAGGCACTGGGCATGGTAGAGCTTGTGTGCAGCTGCTCTGTCACCAGTGGCAAGCTATAATGTGGCAGTTGTGTGTTAATTAGTAGGAGATTAAACTGCAGTGTGTACCTAAAGTAGAGGGATGAAGTAGATCAGTGTTTCTCAACCAGTGTGCCTCCAGATGTTTTGGGACTACAACTCCCATCATCCCTAGCTAGCAAGACCAGTGGTCAGGAATGATGGGAGTTGTAGTCCCAAAACATCTGGAGGCACACTGGTTGAGAAACACTGAGCTAGATGATTTGTGGCTCCTAGCAGCCCTGTGATTTTGCAGTTCTAAGCATAGGCCTTAAATTTTATATTCAGTCAATGTAAACAGCTGCTGCAAGTCAGTTTTGACAACAATTTGTCTAAGCCGCAAAGAACTCAACGTGCAAAGAGCAGACTAACTTCTCTGACATTTCTGGTCACAGCTTTCCAACAAAGTGGGCAAGTCAGGCACTACTTTAGATACAGAATTTTCTAGTGCATCTGCCTCAAACATGAACCCTGCATTTTTAAAGAAGGCACACCAAGATAGTTTAGCAGGTTGTTGGCCAGGTGATATTTCCCCATTCAGAGTACCTTCCTTGCCCTTCTTATATTTGCATGGTTAATCAAGGAGTCAGACTGTCTATTTTTGTTTTAGTGCTTAGCAGATCTTTGTAGAGTAAACTCTATTCAGTATTGCCGAGAAATCGTAAAATGTTGAATCTATATGCTCTTAAATGCATTCCTTAAGATGAAATGAGGAGTCTAATCTATGTTAGTGATGATGGCCCAGGAATCTGGGGTAGGTAGTAAAATTCGAAGCCACCTTTTTGCCACCAAAGCATAAGAATTGTGTGTCTGATGTTTTTCCTCCCCAGTGTTTGTGGAATTGAAAGGTCTTGCATTCTCAGTGCCTTAATATTTTCATCTGTGGTTGTAGGACATGACCAAGAACTTACACATTGTTGCACGCATCCCACCCAGCGTCTTGTGGTGACCTCATCACGAGACACGACTTTCCGTCTGTGGGATTTCAGAGACCCTTCTATCCATTCTGTGAATGTCTTTCAGGGCCATACAGAGTAAGTGACAGCAGTTTCTTAAAGTTTTTAAGTGGGAGGCTGGTTGCGTTGGGTTACTTGTACAAGATACTTACTTTTTTATAATTATTTTTATAATTTTTTCGAATTACTACAAGTCAAACCAAATTACTTTAATGCAGTTTCTTAAAATCAGGTTACCCCCTCCTGTTGCAAACATATGTCCATCATTTCCTCCCATAGCTGCATCATTTCTTATTCAGTATCCAGTTGTCATCCTTCACTTGCTGTTAAGCCATTCGTCCAGCTGGCCACTTTTTCCTCCTTACAAACAGCACCTCTGTTACGTCTTATAAATATAAAATCCAGTTCATGTGTGTAGTCCTTCATATATATTTTTGTTCCGGACCTGGTGTGCTGAGAGAGTTACTATCTTCCATTGTTCAGTTCTTTGCAGTGTTTATCTGGATGAACTTGTACCAAATACTTTCAGACCTCTTCAGTTTTTAACATTAATCATTTGAGATGTTCTCTTATCAAAACTCTTTTCTCCCACCCCAATTAAAACTTTGTTAGTGCCAAGGAAAATTAAGATAAGATACCCATCTTCTTATTGCAGAGAATGAGACTTCAAGAGGCTGCATTAAAATACTGTAGCTATGCTGCATTATGGAAAAGGGTAGCACCATTAGACAATGGGCTGGTTTTCTAGCAGCAGCCCCCATCGCACCTTGAAGGCTGTTGGAAAAGTCCTGCCAACCCAGGACTGGTGTGAGGAACCTGTGACCATCCCCCTTGGGGGATGTTGGAGCAGCCCTGTTCTTCTAGCGCAGAGCTTGGGAACTTGTGGCTCTTCAGATGTTGTTGGACTGTGGCTCTTAATAGTTTCTGCCAGCATGGCCTGTGGTCATGGACAATGGCAATTGCAGATGAACAACATCTAGAGGTCCACAGGTTTCCCATTCCGGTCCTAGGGCCTGTCCAGTGTTATAGCAGGAGGATTTAACAGAAGGTTTAGTAGAGACTAGGGATGCTGATATGCAGTTGATCTTGTTTCAAGTATTTATATTCTGCTTTTCAAAATACAGTATATAAAACATCAAAATAGGATTCTGCTCAATATACTCCCTCTCACTCAATCCCAGACCTGTGCGGTGGTAGGGATTTCTGGACTCATTTAAAGGTCAAATGGTGTTTTCCTAGGTCAGCTGGCATAATCTGCTGATGAGTGCTTATCCTGGATTTTGGAAGTCCCTGAGATAGAGGCAATGGGGACAGAACTACAATGAGTCTACTCAATTTCTGAGGGATAGTGTGGCAATCTTAATGTTGCAGTGTGTGCTGCGACTTGGGTCCAGGTTACCATGTAGCAAGTAGTCATAAGCACGTTATATATATATAATCTCATAATGATCCTCTGCAGATAAAAAAGGAAAGTGTTGAAACTGCTCAAATTTCAGCTGGAAGATATTATCAAAACAAGGAGCACATGGTATGCAAAAGCCTTGCAATAATTATTCACAGTAGCAGCAACAAAGGATTGAGGTTAAATGTCAGGTGAGTTGCCAAGGCTCACTTACAATGGGACAGTTGGCAGGAAGAGTAGAAGTAAAGGCAGTAGAATCACATGCCCTGCAGTGTTCTTCAAAGTCCATGAAGGAGGTAACATTCAGAAGCATAAACCTTAGAAGTGTGGGATCCACCCATTGACTCCCAGCATGCCACAGGTCAGCACGAGCAATTGACTAATCTTATGTCCTGCTTTTCCTTTAGAGAATTCAGATGAGCTTGCCTGGGTCTCCCACTGGTCTTCTATACAGGCACTGTACAAGTTGTAGCAAGAATATTACTTTGTGCAGGCTGCCTTAAAGAACTGGTGCTGAAAGATCTACAGTAATTACCTTTTTGATTTTAGGCTCAATTCAAAGGGCTGTTTTTGACCCTACACAGCTTAGATCATGTGGGAATTAAACTCTAGTTTCCATTTAGAGAGTACAGTGGTGCCTCGCTAGACGAATGCCCTGTAAGACAAATTTTTCGCTTAATGAAGAGATTTTTCGAGCAGAGGTTGCCTCGCAAGACAAATTCGTTTTGTGAAAAATTCGTCTAGCAAATCGCGGTTTCCCATAGGAATGCATTGAAATTCAATTAATGTGTTCCTATGGGGGAAAAAATTAATTCAATGCATTCCTATAGTATTCGCTAGACGATTTTATTGCAAAACGAATTGACTCACAGAATGAATTAAATTCGTCTAGCGAGGCACCACTGTATGCGGAAGACAGCCCTGGGTTGTTTGACCCTTTAACTAGTTCTATTTTTCTCTCCCATAAAAACTACACTCTCTTTTAAAGTGTGCTTGCAGTTGCAGGTTAAATACACAGTGCAGGTGGATGTTTCTTAAGTTGCTCTGACTGTTAAGACTGTTTTCCTAACTGCCATAACTGTACCAGCTGCCATAGCTGCCACAGAGTGTATGACAGCTCTTGCAATTAACCCTTTTAATGAGCATTTTGGATGCTAACATCCCACAAATCATGCCTATCGGAAGGAAGCTTCCTTCTGTATATACCCACCACAGACATCTTAAGATTGTCCAGATAAATTGTCTCTGCAGTCCAAACTGTGGTTTTTGGCCATATGAGCAGGAGCCTTCTTGGTGGTGGTGCCCAAAATACCTTCTCAGGAAGTTTCACCAACTCCTCTGCCTTAATGACCTTCAAGTGACAGGTGGACACCTTGTTTCAATAAGCTTTTAGCTGAACTGGGTTATGCTCTAGAGCAGGCATCCCCAAACTTTGGCCCTCCAGATGTTTTGGAGTACAATTCCCATCTTCCCTGACCACAGGTCCTGTTAGCTAGGGATAATGTAGGTCAAAACATCTGGAGGGCCGCAGTTTGGGGATGTCTGCTCTAGAGTCCTATATCCCTGTTAATTGTTTTTATTTTGTACGTGATATATAATTGCATGTTCCTGTAAACTGTCAACCTTGCTGTAGAATAGCATTTAAGCTTACTTAATAATAAAAAATAGTTTAGGAATGAGGTGTGTCAACATTTCTAGGCACCTAGGATTTTTTTCAGCTGTAGTTTTTAGTGCTGCTTAAATTAAAAAGCTGCTTTGTTAGCACTGTAATTAGCTCTGTAATTACCTTTCGGACAAATTGAATTCCATAATGGCAACTTTTGACACCAAGAAATAGAGGGGAACGCATTAAAAAACAACCCCTTTCTCTCGTAATTTTCTGTCTATTACCAGTCTATTAGCATCCCACAAGTGTGCTTGAATTTCCTAGCAGGTCTAGCCATAAGTAAGGAGCACTGCAGATCTCCATATGCATAATTTATATTTTTTTCTTTAGTTAGCCACATCATCTGGCCAATGTGGATTTTTGCTTGTAGTGAGGGAGGCATCCACTGAGGGTTTTCTGTGCAGTTAGCCTTGCTCAGTGCCGAACATCCAACCCACAAGTTAGTTGTACAGTGGTTATCTGTAAAGTGGAGTTTGGGATAGTGAAAACATAGCATTGGCCCTTATTTGGAAGGGCCGTCTGGGGTCAATTTGCTGTTTGACACTTTGGCAAGGGTCACCATGAGTATTGGGAAGGAGGATCATATCCTTGGTGTCAATGAAATGTCCCTGGTGCTCTGAGGTAGCTGGGGATCTTGGGCATCAAACCATTATTTAGTACACTATAGACAATGTTGTTGATTGAGACCAGCATGTGGTCCCGGAAGACTCCTTAACAGAACCTGCAGAGAGTTGTCCTCTTTGCCTTGATTCTTCAGACCCAGTCTATCTTTGGTGAAGTTCTAGGGAGCATGGACTTGATCTTTAATCAGAAGACCATTGAAGACCTAGTCTCTTCACCTGAAAGAACCAACAGTGGTTAGGGCATTTTCCTGAACTTGTGACAAGGTTTCTAAAGTTCTGTTTCATTGTAAACGTATTGATAGTTTTCCAGTTTTTGTGGCTTCTAAGGGGAATTACTGTGTAAAACAGGCTTCCTCAACCTTGGTCCTCCAGATGTTTTTGGCCTACAACTCCCATGATCCCTAGCTAGCAGGACCAATGGTCAGGGAAGATGGGAATTGTAGTCTCAAAACATCTGGAGGGCCAAGGTTGAGGAAGCCTGGTGTAAAACATAACCAAGAATACTCAATAAAAAAGGTGTTAGTATGTTAAGAGGTACGGTACTTGTAAAGCAGATCTTAAGAATTTGGATTGCACCAATTCTAATGGAGCACAGTTGGCAAAGGGGCCTAATTGGGCACCATATAACAGTTGTGCAATCAAGTTGGCCTCAAACAACTTGAGGGCTGCTGGTATGTAATGTCCACCTTTGGACCTAAGGTACCTAAGAATGGCATTAGCACTTCTCTGAGCATTCCCTGCAATGTAGTTGCCATGGGTTTTTCTACTTCCCAATGAGTGAAGGGCTATATCCAGGTATTTAAAGCAGGTGACCTGCTCGATCTTATGCCCATCAATGTACCATACACGTGATTTGGGCCTCTTGGCAAAGACCATGCTTTTGGTTTTTTGGTAGTTGAGATCCAATTGGCTCTCTTTACAATATGCAGTGAGTGTTTTCATGACTCTTTTAAGGCCAATCAGTGCTCTAGAGAGGATTGCAGCGTCGTCTGCGTAAAGCAGCACCGAAATATGATTTCCTGCAAGTTTTGGAGGATGGAAATTTATATTGCGGAGATAAGGGATCATATCATTTATATAATAATTGAACAAGGATGGGGCCAGTATGCATCCTTGTTTAACTCCCTTCTCGGTTTCTATTGCATTAGATAAGTGGCCCTGGGAGGTACAATGCACTTTTAATGAGGTCCCTTCATGTAACATGCGTATTAGGTATAGCAGACGTCTATCTAGTGTGGAGGTCTCCAGTTTTTCCCTGTTCTGAAATCAGTGGCGGCCACATAAAGAGAAGCAGCTTTACAAGATGAGTACTTCTCTATTAGATGTTGGAGAACTAAACATTGGTTGATGGTCGAACGACCTTCTCAGAGTCCTACTTGCTCATCTGCAAGAATGTTTTCTTGTTGTAGCCAGTCTTTGAATTTCCACTGCAAGTGTCTTGCATACAATTTGCTTATTATGTTGAGGAGACTGATTGGTCTATAGTTGGTAGGATCATCTTTTTTGCCTTTTTTATATATTGGGACAATGATTGATAGTCCCCAGTCTTCAGGAACATATCCATAGGTGTCTATGCCAGTGAAAAGTGAGGCTAAGATTTTGGCTCAAATGTCCAAAATATTTTTAATGGCCTCTGCAGGAATTAAACCTGCACCTGGGGCTTTCACCTGTTTCAGTTGGGTTACCAGACTCTCGATCTCTGACATTGTGCATACATATTTTCTGTTGTAAAAAAGCAGATAAGACAAAACATGTTTGGTACGTTAAAAAAAAATAACCTAAGTGATCTGTGGCACCCTTAGGTGCTTTCATCCAGTTTCTTCTATGAAATCGTGCAGTTTTCTTTGTTCTGAAAGATAGGGCTGGCAAGTTTGCTGCCCCAGACAAGTGGGGAACTGCCAAATTTTAAGTTTTTTATAATGGTAGTCCATTTTTACAGATAAGAGCTATGCTTCTACAGCTGTTGTTAAAAATTAGTTAACCAATTTGGGGGTGTTGAATAATCTGGATGTGTTCCAGCAGATGGCGCCTTAATTCTGTTTTTAAACCTGAAAAATACTATCTTTAACATTTCAGGCATATGCAGTTTCTATAAAGAATGGCAAGCTTAACTATGTAGACTATAAAATAAAGCAGTTTGTGTTTTAGGTTTTTTTTAAAGCTACATGGGTTTTTTCAGTAGGATTTTGCGGCTGCCTTAGCTTAAATTTGTGTGTTCTAGAAAAACATATTTTTTTCTCTAGATAAGAAAGATCACCATGAGGATTAAGTGCAGGTAGAAAATGTTTGCTTCTGTGGCTTGGTGACACTTGATGTAAGAAAGTAATGGTTGCAAACTTCCACATCATATTGGTATATGTAGTACTTCAGAATTAAAATATAAAACAAGGCTTGACATGGCAGGTTTTTCAGCACTGGATAACAAGAGGGTGTTTGCAAGGGAGAGACTAAGGCTAAGAAAATTCAGCTGTGTTTATTTTAGTTAGAAAAGAAAGGTACCAAGATGATATTTTGTTTTTGTTTTTTTTAAAAAAATCTTACTAATACATGTTTACTAAGAAAGAACTTAAATTGGAATCAGAACTAGTGTTGCAATCCTAAACATTTCTAATCAGAAGTAAGTCCTATTAAATTCAGTGGGGCTTTTTTCCAGTTAAGTGTGGTTATGATTGCAGGCTTAGTTGCTTTGAAAAGGGAAATTCATACATAAGCTTCTGCAAACATTTTAACATTAGCTTGTAGGCCAGGAAGCTTGTACACTATAGAGAAATAGAAGATTGATGCCCTGATCTTGGGTATATGGATATAATCACTTGGTCTCACTGAATACTCTTAATACATAAGTGCATGTGTACTCAAGACTGAATTATTGTTTGAAAGCAGTGACCTCCCCACAAAATGCGAGTTCCTGATCTGTATCTGTGGGGTGAAAAACATATGTATTTTAAGACTTTTCTGTGTTAGGAGTAGTTAGGGAAGAAAGGTGTTTTCCCTTAATGACACATTCATGTCATAGCTGCCAAGTTATCCCTTTTTTTTAAGGGATTTTCCCTTATGCTGAATAGGCTTCCTCGCGAGAAAAGGGAAAACTTGGCAGCTATGATTCATGTTTCAGTTTATCCTGATCTGTATGGTATAGTAGCGTTGTAAGTGGAATCCTAATGAGACTTTGGGAGCCTTGGCATTTCTTAGATTCTTGGAAAGTAAACCCTGTAGCTTACATTTATGCGGAGGTAGATATTCAACATTTAAATCCCATTTCTCCCTCTCTATCTATGCATATAACAACAGCAAGACTTTGCATGTGCTTTGACACATGTACACATGTATTGACCTAACTGGCCACAGAAGGATCTGGAGTGGTGGGTGGCCAGGGCAGTGGTCCACATCTCTTCCCACCCAGTCTGACTTCACTTCCATGGAATAGGGTGGCAGTAGGCCTCGTGCTATTGGTTCTCTACAGATGCTGTGTCAGATATAGGACTAATAATAATGATAATAATAATAATAAATTTTTATTTATACCCCACCCTCCCCAGTCAAAACCGGGCTCAGGGCGGCTAACACCAATAAAATTACAATAAGACATAAAAGAAAAGAAAACAATTAAAATACAGATTAAAATACAATATTAAAATTTAAAATTTAAAATGCAGCCTCATTTTAAGTAGTCCATAAATCAAAACCATGAGGGAGGAAAACACAGGGGTCAGACTGAACCCAACCCAAAGGCCAGGCGGAACAGCTCTGTCTTGCAGGCCCTGCGGAAAGATGACAAATCCCGCAGGGCCCTGGTCTGTGAAAGAGGGTTCCACCAAGTCGGGGCCAGTACTGAAAAGGCCCTGGCCCTAGTCGAGACTAATATAACCACCTTATGGCTCGGAATCTCCAGAATGTTGTTATTTGTGGACCTTAAGGTCCTTCGTGGGGCATACCAGGAGAGGCGGTCCCATAGGTACGAGGGTCCTAAGCCGCATAGGGCTTTAAAGGTCAAAACCAGCACCTGAAACCTGATCATGTACTCCACCGGGAGCCAGCGCAGCTGGTAAAGCACTGGATGAATGTGATCCCGCGGCAAGGACCCCTTAAGGAGCCTTGCTGCGGCATTCTGCACCCGCTGGAGTTTCTGGGTCAGTTTCAAGGGCAGCCCCGCATAGAGCGAGTTACAGTAATCAAGCCTGCAGGTGACTGTCGCATGGATCACTGTGGCCAGATCAGGGTGAGGAAGGTAAGGGACCAACTGCTTAATACGGCGGAGATGTGTCCACATCTACCTATCTGCCTAGAATGCTTCATCAGCGATGGCATAGTCCTGTGCATTCCTCACCATTACCGGAATATAGCCAACTTACGCAGGAGCTTCTTGTTTTCAAAAGCCCCCATTCATTTTAACGATGATTTGGGGGTGGGAGGTATATATTCTGGTGGTTGGCAACTTCCAGGCATTTTGGTCAGGCTGACCTTCCTCCAGGTCCCAGTACAACATACCTTATTGTTCCTTTTCCCCTTCCTTAAGCAAGCTCTACCATTCTTAGCTTTGATGTTCTTTGATGCCTAGCACTGGGCTTCTTCCACATCCACTCAGAGTTCGTCCTCATGTTTCTCCCACCCGGCAGCCAAATGTTTCTGCACGTATTCTTCACCATTAGCATTATGTTTCTGAATGGCTAACTTTGCTAACGTTTGCCATTTGATCAATAAGGATTACTTCATGCTAGGGAAATGGTAATTATTCACCAACTACCATTAAACCAGTTGCAATCTCTGCCTCGACACGTTAGCATTTTGTAGCAGGCATACCTCTTCCCAAAATGTAATGGATTTATTTGGTTCTCCCCGCCCCCCAGCCCCACAATGCACAGGCAACCCTCTCTAAAATATCATGCTGTGTGAGTGAAATGGGCACTGCAGTGTTAATTTTTTTGAAGCGGTTCCAAGCAGCACACCGCATCAGCATTTCATGGTCCAGCATTTTCTGCATCATATTTTTTTCCCCATGAGTGTGAAATTTCAGCAGATTGTTATGCAAAACAGTTTTGTGTCTCTGTGTGACTGGGGAGACAGCTGTTAGTCCTAATGAGGAGTGCTAGCATTACAGTATTTCTGTTGATTGAGACCCACGGAGGGAGCAGAATGTTCCAGATCAGGCAGTGGTGTGTGGTGAAAAAGTGCCACTCTGTCAGCTGGAAGTGTATGCTCGGCTGCTCTCTACGACAAGATAAATGAGTTTTGCCGGGGTTTGGCAGAGTCTGAAGTTTTTCCAGAGAATGGTAGTAGCACACCAAGTTCCCTGTGGGGGACCCACATTTTAAGGGTGTCATAAGACTACTGTCTCTTTGCCAACTTTTTTTTTTTAATGCCCAAAGATACCTGTCACCCACTCGTGAGTTATGAAAAGCCTAATGCCTTTTAGCGTTCCATTAACACAGAGTCTTAATGATCTTTTGTTGACATTTTTCATTAATTTAGCCGAGGGGATGTTAACCACCGTTTTAAGTTGGCCACGGTTGCTAGAGAGTGAGAAGAAAGTGAGGCAAATCTTAATTTACCCTCTGTTTCCCCAGTTCCTTATTTAAATGTTCCAGATTCCGCACAGATTGAGCTTTGGTCAGTATGGATTTTGTCAATAAGCCTCCACACATTATATCAAGTGCTTTACTTAACCCCCTGCTTTCCATTTACAGTGGTACCTTGGGTTACAGACGCTTCTGGTTACAGACTCTGCTAACCTGGAAGTAGTACCTCGGGTTAAGAACTTTGCTTCAGGATGAGAACAGAAATTGCGCGGCGCGGGAGGCCCCATTAGCTAAAGTGGTGTCTCAGGTTAAGAATAGTTTCAGGTTAAGAATGGACCTCCAGAATGAATTAAGTTCTTAATCTGAGGTACAACTGTACTTTAGAGTTCAAGCCTCCAGTTTTGTCCAGATGTATAAAAGTTGGCCCTGCTCCTGTATTGTTTGTTGCAGGAACGGCGATCTTGTAGTCCAGCGTCAAAGAAAGCTACCTGTTAAACTAGCTGAAAGGTGTAATAGGTTTGGGACAAGAAATAATTGTTCCTAGTGTGTTGTTGTGCTTCCCTAGTGCAATGCCATGAGGTGCCATTTGTGGAGGACCTAAATTGACAGACTGCTTATAAAGGAGCATGGTAATTAAAGGGTTGCTTAGATGTCTTTATGCAGTTAGTGAACAGTCTGTGAGGATGTTTCCTGCTCATTGAAATAATTCATGGCAGGTGTTTTGTGTGCATGAGTATATACAATTTTTTTTTTAAGCCAAGTGTCCACTGGAACCTTAACGGCTAACAAATCTATTGGTCATTAAGCTTTTGTAGGCAGGGGCCCACTTCATTACATGCGTGAAGTGAACAGGGAAGTGGTAGTGGGGACTCTTATTAGGTGAGTGAGGTTAAAAATGAACACATTCTTATGCTACCCATGCAGCCATCCAATCAATTGAAATAAACATAAGAAGAGCCTGCTGGATCAAGCCAATGGCATAGCTGCCAAGTTTTCCCTTTTCTCGCGAGGAAGCCTATTCAGCATAAGGGAAAATCCCTTAAAAAAAGGGATAACTTGGCAGCTATGCAATGGCCAATTAGTCCACTATCCTGTTCTTATGGCCTGTAGTAAACTCTCAAGCAGGACCCAAGCACAAGAACACTTTCCCCTCTGTGGTTTCAGTCAACTGGTATTCAGAAGCATTAGAGCCTAACCATTATGGTTAAGTATCTTCTTCTTCTTCTTCTTCTTCTTCTTCTTCTTCTTCTTCTTCTTCTTCTTCTTCTTCTTCTTCTTCTTCTTCTTCTTCTTCTTCTTCCTCCTCCTCCTCCTCCTCCTCCTCCTCCTCCTCCTCCTCCTCCTCCTCCTCGTAGCCAAGTAAGATTGTCTTCTATAAACACGGTTTTAACAATGATTTCGTAAGTGACTGTGGAGGCCAGTCCTTCCACAGTGTGGACATTGGTTTCCAGGTGGGAAACCAATTTTAAAGGCAGTTGCGTATCGATAGTATTGCAGTAATCTAGCTTCGATAACAGAGGCATGGATAACTGAGGCCAGGCCTGTCTCCTCTAGAAATGGTTACAGCTTGTAAACCAGTTGGCAAAAGGCAGTCCTCTTCACCTGAACATGTGAGGAAATTACACCAAACCAACCAACCAGACCTTTAAGGCGAATGCAACCTTACCTAGACTAGGCCACATAACCCTTACAGATTTTAAGCACCCTTGAATAGCAGCATCTCCCCCTCGTTCCCACCAATCCACTTTGAACTAATGCCAGACATTGGGTTGTCATCTCTACTGCCTCCCTGGGATCAGATGTTGAGAATAAGTGGTAGAGCAGAGTGTAATTTGCATTTGAATGACATTTCAGCACTTTACTCAGTGATATGACCAAAGGGTATATCCAAAGCTGCTGAGAGGTTCAAATGATTGTTGAACATTTGCCCAATGAAGAACTTCAGGAAAATAACGGGTGGAGAGTGGCAAGCACAAATTGGACATAGAGGGGATTTAAACAGAACAGAAACCTGATTAGATCCAATTCAGCTGTTCTGTTCCATTCTGTTTGGAAGGGGTTAGATATGTATTATAATTGTAATGGTTTTAGTTATTTTTATAATTGCATATTCTATTGTTGTAACCCACCCAAGAGCCTTAGGGTGAAGGGTGGGTAAGAAATCTTATTGAACATACATACATACAGTACGTACAAGACATTTGAGAGAATCACTGAGTTATGGCAGTCATCCATTCTAGCATGCACGAGGTTCAGTCCTTGACATCTCTGGATAAACAAGGCCTCAAAGGGCAAAGATGGGGAAAGCTTCTTTCGGAAACCTTGGAGAGACCCCCTGCCAGATGGAGCATGCAATGCTGGATTAAATGGACTTGTGATACAAAGCAATCTTAGATGTTTTTAAAATCTACTTCTGTGCAAAATCTTCATACTAGCTGTGTTTGATCTTCTCGGTTATCTAGCATTCATAAGATAAGGGTGCTGCCAGTAAAGAGTTAATTTCTGGCCTTTTCTGTCTTTCCAACAACAACAACAACAACAACAACAACAACACCACATGCAACCCATACTGTAACATTTTGGGATGTAGTTTGATATGCAAATTTAAACAAGTGGGGGAAAAAATGTTCAGGTCCTTGAGCAGAAGAAGTTGAAAAGCAGAGAGCTTTGAACGGTTTCTCGAAAATACAAGCTTTTAAATCTTAACTAGATGAATAATTTTAATGCATGATGAAAGAATCAAATCTATTGTCATATGTTGTGGAACAGTGAAATGCTCCGCTTGCGCGACTATTTCTGTATGTAATGCATATATTTTTGGGAGACGAGGACGTTCTCCTGGCTGTGAATGTGTATGGTAAGTGGAGATCTTCCATAGATTCTGTGGCTGTTCTTAATTGCTTGTGCCTCCAGAGTAGGTCAGGCGCATAGGCATCTGTAATTGGGTATTGGGCTCAGAAAGCTCAAGTGAAGACCTTTAGTTCTTGCCACATAATTACCCTGTGGCCCTCTGATACAGCATTAAAAAACTTCGTACCACTGACATAATGGTGTTTGGATCTAATTAGACTTTAATTTGATGTCAATTTAAATTAAGAGGGCCTGCACATACTAGTCCATTGTGACTTGGGTAATACTAATCTCAATCAGTAGGCTGAATAGGACATGAAATCAAATTCTCACAGTACAATAGAAGTGACAGGAGCAACTTGACACCTTAAATTAAAATTACTAAAATCTGAGCAATTGATGTGCATGACCCTCAAGCTATACAGGATAGGTCATTAAATGCGATCCATAGAAATTGAGCTAAGAAGCACACTGTAATGAACCAGGGGAGGGAAAGAAAGGCTTTGTTAGCGTGCTGTGTAGGTGGAAACAAGCCCAAGGCTTTGTAGACTAGAATTAAAGCAATACTTTAAAACCTCAGTCTTTGTCCTTTCAGATGTAATAGATAACACGCTCCTGGTTTCTGGGGTTACATATTTTTATACTCTAATCCTTGATTTGCTAATAGTAATTCAAACATGGCATTTTTTAAAAAAAAATCTTGACCTGGAGTAGGCATAACACAGAAACAGGACCTCCACTTTTTCCTTATGACTGAAGGGTGATTTTTATATATCTTACGAAGTCTCGTCTCTTGTGGAAGAGATCAGTTGCATTATTTTAACACGTACTTGTATGTTAAAAATATTAAACTTCTTGTTTGATAAGGGATGCTGTTGATTGATCTTGGTGCCCTGTAGCTTTTAGCTACAAACTTTGTGTTTCCAGTAGTAATTCACTCGTTAGGGTTTTAAAATCATTGGATTTAAAGTTCGCTTCTGTCTATCCCCTCCCCCCACCTCCAGAATAGTGTTGTATTGTAAAAGTGAAAAATGGCGTGTCTATTTTAGGTAATAATGCTAAATATGGCTCTAATGTCCCCCCCCTCCCTTTAAGCACTGTGACTTCAGCTGTCTTCACTGTGGGAGACAATGTTGTTTCGGGGAGTGATGACCGTACTGTGAAAGTCTGGGACTTGAAAAATATGAGGTCGCCTATTGCCACTATTCGCACAGATTCTGCAGTAAACAGGTAAGCCCAAACAGTCCAATTGGTTAAATATAGGAGGTATTTGCTTGATTTTCATGAATTATTATTTGCTAATAATAGGCACAGTGGGTACTATATCTTTGGAATTAATGTTATACATGTACAGCAGAGTAACAACTCTGATTAGACATCTCAGTGGTACTGTTTTAGTCATGGGCTCTAGTTTCTGCAGAAACTATTATGGTATGTTCAGAATGGTGGTGCCCATGACAGTTGGGCTCTTCAAAGAGAGATAATTGTAGAGAGGTGCAAATCAGTTAAAAATTCTTAGTGGGGATCCCACATGCATTCTGGGTTGGACAGACTACGGTAGTTACCGAATTTGTATCTCAAAGAGAGCGTGTGGCTCTGAAGCATTACCTATTTGAGTGGACCATTCTGTGGACATCAAAGCAAAACCAATTTTAGGCCTCTTAGCCTGGTGCACCTTAGAATTTTTCTTTTTGTTTTTTAAGTGTTTGAATGACTGAAAATATTTGAATTTGCAGGAATAATTAACTGATTTCTACTTCTTTATGTAATAGGCCTAAGTCCAAAGATTCTCATTCATTCAGCTAAAGCATTTTATTTGGATGTATGACCTTCTGAAATGTTCCTTAGTTCTTGGTGGTGATGGGAACCCAAGAAAATTCATGTGTGCATGGGGAAAGCCTTGCAATGACGTTCTTGCTACATTGCTGTGTGGTGTGGCAGTGGCAGTGTGAATTTTGATAATCGTCATCTTTAGAAACAAGTGTTTTTCCAGTACTTGATTTTGTTGCAAAAATAAAGTAACATGTATTTGCGGGAAATGCGTACAAGATAAACCTCCAATTAAATCATTTTCAGTGAACTTGAACAACTGTCGGTTCTCATTTGTCAAGCTCCCTAGCTTATTTTTATCTCTTCTGTGCAGGATTAATGTTTGTGTCGGCCAAAGAATCATTGCCCTTCCACACGACAACCGGCAGGTTAGATTATTTGACATGTCTGGAGTGCGATTAGCACGGCTCCCTCGCAGCAACAGACAGGTACCAGAATTTTGAGTTCTCTATGTAAGAAAGATCCCTGCTCCTAACCCCTTTTCATAATTAGAAATATGGATAGCAGAATACCTGATCCAAAGATAATGTCTTTAACAGTCGTCAAGTTGCATATATTGAACACAGCTTGTCAGTGTAAAACAACTGCCTTGAATTAAGCCTGTTTATGAGCCCAATTCAAAGTCTTGGTCCTTTAAAGCAGGATTATTATTCATTTAATTGTGAACTGCTTCCTAGGAACATCTCAGTATGATTTCACAATGCGACTTCACAGTACCAATAAGAACCTTCTTTTCAATTGGGGCCATTGGCCCGCAGAAATGACCCATGGCCTTCAGGTTCTTATTTCAGAAGCAAATGAATGTTTTCCATTCCAGTACTTCCCTCAGATAAACTGGAATCTGGGCTTCTACATAGGGAGGGGTTGTAACTCACTGTCAGTTCCTGCTTTCCATTTCCACCTCCAACCTTGAGGGTGGAAAGGAGAAGTGCAGGGAAACTTTGAAAACCTTTTCCTCCCCCACCTCTTTTGCACCCCCCAGAGTTGGAGATGCCAAGCAGAAGAGTGAAAAGGATCATGAAGAGCTTTCAGAACCTCCCTGCACTTCTCCTTTTCATCCTGAAATGTTGGAGGTGGAAAGGGGAAGTGGCTGATTTGAGGCAGGGATGGGTAGAGAAACCAATATTCTAATGCAGCCATTTCTGTTGTCACAGGGGCACAGAAGAATGGTTTGCTGTTCAGCATGGAGTGAAGACCACCCGATCTGCAATCTGTTCACTTGTGGATTTGATCGGCAGGCTATTGGGTGGAACATCAATATTCCTGCCTTGCTTCAGGAAAAATGAGATGCTGAAAGAATTCTTCCCTGGACCCCTCAGTTTTGTTGCCATAGACTTTTTTTGTGCAGACTTTCCTGTAAGTTGGTCTGCTGTTAACATAAAAGGTGCACCTTGAAAGGGAGTGTGTTGCAAATGTTGTTATCACATTGTGCACAGTTTGCATGAAAATGTACAGAAAAACATGTGACCTTTTCAAAGAAGCTAGATTCTTGCATATGGACTTTTATAACTTGGCATCCACTGGTGAGAAGAAGGATATTTGGCTTTCCTATGGAGCATATAAGTGTTCATAAGTTATTCAGCCTAGACGAAGAGTAGGGCATTACGTTTGACTTAAATGTGAATTCTGTGTACTTATTGTGAAGAATATATAGTCTGCCTTTCCCTCATCATTTTACATATCTGCCTTGTGATTAAGGAGCGTATTGGGCTAAACTTAGGATGAAGGGTGAATTTCAGAAGTATGGTGGAGATTTCCCCTCCCATCTATATTTAAGCACTCCTGCTGATTTGAGTACCCCAGTGTAGTATTTGAGTCTGATTTGAGCACTCCAATGTATTTATTTATTGGAGTATTTATTTCAATTCCCAATTTAAGGGGGGAAATACAGGTTTTTTTTTAAAAAAAGCTTTGGTCATAGAATGTTGGTTTGCCATGTTGAGTATATTCCTATACATTTCAAGTACTAACTGGTTCACCCTTACCCTGTTGGCTGGAGCCACCATTCTGTGTTTTGGTATTTTACATAACTGCAAACTACAAAATATTATAATCACGGCAATCTGAGCAAGTTTTTAAGCACTTTAGTTTATAGCAGCTGTTATAAACCACAAGCGGCAGATGAAATTTCCTGGAGAATGTGAGACCTATATCTAAGAAGGATTTACATTGCTACATTTTGTGAAGATTTTTTTATTATAAAAATACAGAGAATAAATCTTGAGGGTCTTATTTGGTTTTTTTTTTAAAAAAAGAATGCACCTGTGTTGAACATATTTCAAAACGGGACCTCTCCCATCAACGTTCTGTTTTTGGGCCAACAACACTATGGCAGAGATCCAAAAGATCAGACTAGTTATGCATGCCAATAAACGTGGCAAGCCACTTTTGAAATTAAGTGGCCTGTCAGAAGCAGATGTAATATGGCATGGTGCTTGGGAGCGGGTCTGCTGTTCAAAGACAAAAGTAAGGAAGCTCGTTGGACATGCACCAACCCTTGGTCATGCTAACATTGTTCTTTGGATCCTGGCCATTGCAACTAAGTGTGCTACCTCAAAAATGAATGTGGGGCTACTATGAATCTTGCTGTTTAACCTTGATAACACACTTTGGGTCTCATTCCAATGTGCTGTCATAAAGAGTGGAAGACAATCATACCAAAATTTAAAGGTTGTACTTTGTCAAGACATAACTTGTTAACTTGGAATGAAGGTCCTTTTGTTGTTTCACACCATTCGACAGGCGGTCCTTAGATGGGCTTTGCTCTTCCTAAGTTGTGTTGTCAGCTTGATGTGTGCGATTAATATTCCCAGGCACTTCTGGTAGCCAACTGTCTTGAAGAAGGATAATGAAACCGTACATTAGGACTCCTTCATAGATGTTGTATATGCAGCTGAGGGCAGGCAGTGCTTCTCTAAACTGTCTGTCCATATCTCAGGGTTGGAGCCAAAATAATCAAAGTGGTAATGTAGGTTGCTTATGAAAGGTTTTAAATTAATTCCCCTACATTACTTTGAGTTACACTTCCTTGATCAGTTTTCCTCTTCCTCCTTCAGTTATTGTGTTCCATAGCACTGTCCAATAGGAATTTGAGAAGCTGACTCTAGGGGAGAGAGTGGAGGCACTATTTATGAGAGTGCTGAAATCATAGCAAGCTAAGGCATAACGTTATAGCATGTCATATAGGAGTTAAAGTAGTTTATGGAGAAGAGAATTAATGCAAGAAGCATATAATAAGTGAATAGCTTGATCTGTTTGGGGCAAAAGGATCTGTGATCCCAAAGCTTAAGTGGCTATGTAGCACTAAAGCCTGGAATGAGTAAATGACTGAGGGTTGTGATTATATTATCAAATGTAATAGTGATAAGTAAATGATGACTTGGAATTTGATTTAAAATCCATAAGAGATACTGCTTTTCGCTTCCCTAATCCAGGTCATCCTCTACCCATACTCGACGGCAAAACTCAAATGAGTTGTGGGTGGCTTTATTGCATGTTTTATTATATCGTTTTGCAGCATGTGCTTCTATTTGGGTCTTGTCACAGAGTGACTGGATGGGGAAACAGTGTAGAGAGGAGCAATCTTGCCACATCACTCCTTTATTTATCATTGTTAAAAGACAATGTTTTGCCTACATGCTCCCTAGCTAATGGGTGTTGCAGGCATTTCAGTTGAATGCAACAAACTCCTTTAGAATGTCTAGACCTGACTTAGGGTAGAGCTTGGGTTCCCTGTGGTCTCATTGACTTGGGAATCACCCATTGAGTGGCTTGGGCTCATAGCTTTCCACCTTCAGTGAGAGATGATGGGTGCCAGTTGCATGGACAGTTCATACGAATGGAGTCTTTACATTTTTAAAATACATATGAAATAACAACAGTGGAGCGTGAAATTAATGCCCACTGTCACTGAGCTTTATATATCACCAAAGGACCAACCTCCTGTAGCAGAGATATCTACTTGCTTGTTCCCACTCAGCCACATGTCTTGGCTTCATTGAAAGGAGCAAGTTAGTTAAGTGTTGTGTTGAGGCAACAGGTGCCTGTCCCAACAGTAGATGAATGGTAGCAGTGAAAACAGTTACACATTTCACATTTTCTGGTCTTCACATGATAATGAACAGGTGTTCTAATAACTGCTGTGAGTATTGATTTAATTATGTCTTGCATTTCACATAGAAGGAAAGTGACTGTTACATATTTTCAGTATTGAAACTTAGTTTTGCATAAGATCGCTGTATCACTGGGCAAATCACAAAGATCTGCGTCTGTCTGTCTTTCTCTGTGTATATGTGGTCTTCAAACAGTGCACATCATTTTTTTAAAAAATGAAAACATCTGTACCTATTTCAGAAATCAGAAGAATCTTATTTTGATGCCTAAGTCTTTGAAAACCAACTTCCGCAGAGGAAGAAAATCCTGTACTCGTATGTCAGTGTAGAACCACTTGTTTTTTTTGTTTACTGATATTCTGGTGATTTGATTGTGTTTTTTTAGATGTTCAATGTGTGTCTTTGTTGCAATTTCAAAATGCCATTAAATCATTCAGCATTGTTTCCGAATGTGTGTTTTTAATAAGCTCTAAATGACCTGATTTGTGCAAGTCTCACCTTGCTCTCTATGTCCTAAGTGAAAGCAGCCAAGTGGAATTTTCCCCAACATATTTCAGATGAAACACCCCCCCCCCCCACACACAATTTTTTCCTGCTATTTGAATTGGAAATATATGTTCTGATACAAGGGGATGCTGCTGAAGAAAGCTTCTGGGTCCTTTTCCTCCTTATCTATAACATTTAGAAACAACACAGTGATATTTATTACCACGGTTCCACTAACTAGCTGTTGCTTATGGGTCAGGAAAATTCACAGCTTGAGGTTAATCACATTTTGCATATTCCTAGACATTACAGATAAGAATGCAAGAATGAGACCCGGAGATGTCATTTTCAGTGGTCCTCAGCTGATTGGGTCATGGCCTGATCTAAGGTGGGTCACAACAGCAAACCTACCATCATAAAAATATATGGTTAAAAATTTAAGATATGGCATATTTGCTTTCAAGGTGGTTCCTGGGTCTGAAAAAGTAGTAGCCATGGCTGGCAGGAAGAAAGCTAAGTTAGCTGTAGGAAATGGGACATCTCTGTTACAAAATGCACCCTACATTTTGAAGTGTATAACTTAAAAGTGGCTTTGACAGGTATTTGTACGTTTCCATTTCCTACCCTATTCTGTGCAAGCAAATCTTTAATTGCATCTTGCTACACAGGTTATGAACATCCTCCGTGTGGCTTGTTTCCCCAGTGTTACGTTAAATTGATTTTTCTTTGCTTAAAGAAACGAGTCAAAACATAGATTCAGTACAATTTATTTTGATACAACAGTCCTCCGAGTATCACGAAACACTCTACAGGCTGAGCAGAAATAACGGATACAGCTTACAATAAGCTGAAGTCAAGATTGACAAGTGATCCAAAGATTGTCGCGTTCATATAAAAATGAAGTGTTAGGATTGCTATGGAAACATCTTGCATAGTTAACATACTTCCTGAAATATTCTTGCAAAATTGTCATCAATAGCATCTTGAAGGCCTTATGCTATGGGTTTGTCAGGCAGCACAGGCGAGGCCAGGTGTGAGGGACAGGGGATATCGCGAAGTCCCTCCCCTCCTGAGTTCAAGCCCATCCCCGAGCACAGGGGAAAGCAGAGAGAGTTCCGATTCCAATGGGGAAGCAGGAAGTCGTGTCCGAGGCTCAGGCAAGGTAGAGGAGCCAGGGTCCCAGGTGGGACAGGAAGGGGCGAATAAGGGGGGGAGACCCATCCCCCCAACTCCGGAATTACGCAGAAAGAGGAGGGGAAAGAGGATGGGTCTGCCAAAGCTTTTGTGTTGGAGAAAGACGCGCCAAAAGCCATTCGGAGGTTCTGGAACCGACTGACCACATCACTCTGTGTAAATAGCAATGACTTCAGCACTGTAAATACGCAGCACCAATAAAAGAATAAAATGCAGAGCTGCGTAGCGTCGTTACTCTGAAGTAGCCCACTCCGGCCACTGTGACAGCAACCTCCGAATCACTTTTTGGGCTACTTTGGAGTTGCCGGGATGAGCGTCTCAGAGGCGGAGAGATGGCGGCAGATCGCGGAGCAAGCCCAGCAAGAACTGCAGCAGCTGTCGCTGCAGGCGCAGGGGGAATTGAAGGCAGCTAAAGAAGAGACTAAGAAGGTCCAGGACGACCGGCTACAACTTGCGGAACAGGTGAGAGCGCTACAGGAAAGAGAGCAGGAATTAAGGGCGGTGGCGGTAGACCTCCAAAACAAGCTGGATGCAGAGAAAAACAAGGCGGGAGGGGCACCCCAAGTCCAAGTGCTGCCAGGAAGGAGAGCCGGGACCCTAGTAAGCAAGTTCAACGGAGACCCGAGGGAATATCAGGGCTTTGAGACTGAGATTGTGTATGCTCTTGAGCTGCACCACGATGAGTTCCCTGATGATGAGCACAGGGTAGCGTTTATTGTGGAGCACCTTACCGGGGCAGCCAGGGAGTGGCTAAGACCGTTAATCGCAACAAAGAATCCTTGCATGAAGAATGTCAAACTATTTCTAGAAGGTTTGAAAACGATGTATTCGTCCGATAGTCATATGGACCAGACTAAGGAGGAACTTCATAATTTACGCCAAGGAAATATGACAGTTCGCGCGTATTGGGCGAAATTCACCATGCTGGTGCACAGATTGGGGTGGGAACTGGAGTCACCCCCAATGCAAGCGGCGTTCTACTTGGGGTTGCATGAGGAGGTGAAGGATGAGCTCTCGAGAGGTCCAAAGCCCAGTAATATGGATCAGCTGAGCAAAGCGGCTCTGGCGGTGGGGGTGAGACAGGAATCCCGGTGGAGCGACAAGCAAGCAACGCGCGCAAAGCGGGCTTGGTTCCCACGGTCGCAGGAGAAGCCACTCCCCCAACAACCCTTTCAAGCCACGCCTGGGGCCAGCCAGGACCAGGAACCCATGCAGATTGATAGCGCGCGCGCGCGGGCTTTTCAAACCCCAGCGGCGCCAAGACGCAAGGAGGGAAGGGGTGGGAATTGCTTTCTCTGCAACTCCCCCCAGCATCTCGTCAGAGACTGCCCACATCGCAGGGAGTGGCAAGGAAAGGCGGGAATGGTGGTGCCCTCCCCCACTGACGCAGCACCACAGCAGGGAAACGGGAAAGCCTGGCTGCAGGAGACAAGGGGCAGCAGCCAGGCACAGTCAGCAGACAACAGCCCCAGCCCACCCACCCGCACAGAGAGGAGCAGAGCCAGCCCACCCCTCCCAGAGCAGGAGTGGTTCTAGAAGTGACGCTCCCGCTCCCAAATGGCTATCCCCTGACGGTCCTCGCCCTAATTGACAGTGGGGCGTCAGCGAACTTCTTCTCGAGAAACTTTGCAGAAGAGCACCAGATCCAGCTTCTGCAGCTGGATTTTCCTCTGCACGTGGCGACCATTGACGGCAGAGAGCTGCTGGGAGGGGCCATCACTCATCAACCCCCCCCCATGAAAATGACGGGAAGGCACTCAGAGACACTGGCATTCAACGTCACCACAATCTCAGACCCCCCCATCGTCTTGGGCATGAGCTGGCTGGCGCGCCACGACCCCTCCATCAGTTGGCACCAGAGATGCATCACGTTTGGGTCGGACTTTTGCCTGGAACATTGCATGCAGCACCAACCAGGGGAGGGGCCTCCGATAGCCACGGTGGCCACCATGCACGTCAAAGGGGGTGAGGCGATACCCAAGCCGTACTGGGACCTGCAGGAGGTCTTCAGCGAAGCGGAGTCCGACCACCTACCCCCACACAGGCCTTTTGACTGCCAGATCAACCTGGTGCCAGGGGCAACTATACCCCCAGCCAAGCTGTACGCCATGTCGGACCAGGAACTGGAGGATCTGCGCGCTTTCATCGACAAGAACCTCAAGCGGGGGTTCATCAGAGAAAGCAAGGCAGCGGGGGCAGCCCAGTCTTCTGGGTGGACAAGAAAGACACGCAACAGCGCCGTCTTGTGGTGGATTTTAGACGGCTGAATTCAGTGACAGAGCCAGTGGCTTTCCCCATGCCCAGAGTGGACGATCTGTTGACAGCGGCACGCAGGGGCAAGATTTTCACCAAGCTAGACCTAAGAGGGGCGTACAACTTGATCAGGATCCGGGAGGGCGATGAATGGAAAACCACGATGTTCACGCCTCTGGGCTCTTTTGAATATCTGGTGATGCCCTTCGGGTTGCAAGGGGGCTCAGCATGCTTCCAGGCCTTCATGCACCACGTCCTGGGGTCCCTCCTCTTCAGGAAATGCTTGGTCTTCCTGGATGACATCCTTATCTATTCCGATGACCCAGTGCAGCATGTGAAAGATGTCAGGGAGGTGTTGCAGCGCCTGAAGGAGAACCACCTGTATGTGAAGCTGGAGAAGTGCAAGTTTCACACCAAGGAGGTGGACTTCCTGGGCTACAAGCTGTCAGACAAGGGGCTGGCGATGGACAAGGACAAGGTGCAGGCCATCCTGGACTGGCACAGCCCCAGGACGCGCAAAGATGCCCAACGCCTACTAGGCTTCGCCAACTTCTACAGGAAGTTCATCAAGAACTTCTCTCGCGTTACGGCTCCCATCACTGACTGCCTGAGAGGCAAGCAGAAGTTCAGGTGGACACCAGAGGCGCAAGCAGCGTTCGAAAGCCTCAAGAGGGTGTTCGCCTCAGACCAGAACCTGTTCCACGTGGTTCAGGACGCGCCCCTACGCGTGGAGACAGATGCTTCTGATAAAGCTGTGGGCGCCATTTTGTTGCAACTGGACGCCAACAGAGAGTGGAGACCCTGTGCCGCCTTCTCCAGGAAGTTGACCCAGCCAGAGCGAAACTACACGGTGTTTGATCGGGAACTTCTTGCGATCCACGCTGCGTTCCAGCACTGGAGACACTTCCTGGTGGGCGCCAAGCACCCCATCCAGGTGTGCACAGACCACAAGAACCTGGAGTTCTGGAGAACTGCCAGGGTGCTCAACCAGCGGCAGATACGGTGGGCAGAGTTCTTCTCGAACTTCAACTTCTCCATACACTACATCCCGGGAGAGCAGAATGTCAGGGCGGATGCCCTCTCCCGCAAGCCAGAGTACATGGAGGAGGAGGCGCCACCGGCACCCAGACACATTTCCCCCCCGTCAGCATGGTCCTGCGGAGCAGCAGTGGTGAGCGAGGCAGAACTCACAGCACTGACGGCAGCGGATGAATTTGCCAACCGCATCTTCAGAGAACTGAGAGGGGGGGGAGCAGGCAAAAGACTTTGCAGAACGCAGGGGGCTGCTTTTCTACAAGGGTGCACTGTACCTGCCCACCACCCAGCTTAGACGTACGGTCCTCAAGCAGATGCACGACAACCCAACGGCGGGTCATTTTGGGAGGGACAAAACCACTCACCTAGTCATGAGACACTTCTGGTGGCCAGGGGTGCGGGAAGATGTTAGAGACTATGTACGGGGCTGTGACACCTGCCAGCGGGCAAAGGTGGTCAGAGCAGCGCCACCGGGATTGCTGGAGCCCTTAGCCACGCCACACAGGCCGTGGGAAGTGGTGTCCATGGACTTCATCACAGATCTGCCTTCTTCCAGGGGCAAGACCGCAGTGTTGGTGGTGGTGGACCTCATGTCCAAAATGTGCCACTTTATACCGTGTGCCAGGGCGGTCTCTGCAGAGGAGACAGCCAAACTGTTTGTGGATCACGTATTCAGACTGCATGGATTACCTTTAAGGGTTATTTCGGATCGTGGCCGCCAATTTGTTTCCAGGTTCTGGCGGCGGCTCATGAACCTCCTGCAGGTGGAGGTCAGCTTGTCGACGGCTAGACACCCGCAGACCAATGGACAGGCGGAGAGGGTCAACGCCATTCTGCAGCAGTACCTGAGATGCTACGTCAGCCAGCGGCAAACGGACTGGGTGGATCGCCTGCCACTGGCAGAATTTGCCTACAACAATGCGGTGCACGTCTCCACAGGGGTGTCGCCCTTTAAGGCCAATTACGGGCGCGACCTCAGATCTTTCCCAGAGAGGGAGGGGGAGGAGGAGGAGGAGGGCCCACAGGCTGAGGATTGGGCAGAGGAACTGGAGACGGTGCACCAGCAGCTTAGAGAACACTTGGAGAGAGCCAAGGAAGCGTACAAGAAGGGGGCAGATCGCCACAGGTGACCGGGGGAGGTCATTAGGGTGGGGGACAAAGTTTGGTTGTCCTCGGAGGGCCTTCCCATCAGAGGGAGGTGCAAAAAGCTGGCGCCCAGAAGGTTGGGCCCCTTCACGGTCACGCAACAGGTCAACCCGGTGGCATACAGGCTGGCACTGCCAGAGGACATGAGGGTGCACCCAGTGTTTCATAGATCGCTGCTGTCGCCGTACAGGGAAAGCAGCAGGCTCCGAGGCAGCGAACAAACCCCTGAGGGAGGGGGGGAGAGAGAAGGCAGGGAGCAACTCAATGAGGCCACGGCCATCCTGGACTCAAGGAGGGGGGTGGGGGGCCTGGAGTACCTCATGGCATGGGAGGATGCTCCACCGTCCCAGAATGAATGGGTCCCAGCCACTCAGATACAGGAGGAATTCCTGGTAGAAGAATTTCACGCCCTCTTTCCCCATAGACCCAAGCCCTGGCACATGGAAAGGGAGGGGGAGGGGGAGGAAGCACGGGAGAGCAGTTCACCATGGCGCTGGGAAGCGGAGTTTGAGGAACCAGAGGATGAGGTATGGGTGTCACCGAGATCCACCCAGTCAGAGGAAGGAGCAGATTGGCAGAACATTTTTACCCCTACCAGCTCTGACGCCACGGACTTTTTGGGATTCCCGTCCTCCCAGGCGGAAGGGGGGGGGCTCGCAGGACTGGGGGGAGGTGTTCACACCAACGGGCTCGGAAAGCACTGAGTTCTTAGGCTTCCAGTCGTCACCGACACCTGGGGGGGACCTGGGGAGGGGTGAAGGAGAGCTTGGGAGGGGGGTGGATGTGAGGGACAGGGGATATCGCGAAGTCCCTCCCCTCCTGAGTTCAAGCCCATCCCCGAGCACAGGGGAAAGCAGAGAGAGTTCCGATTCCAATGGGGAAGCAGGAAGTCGTGTCCGAGGCTCAGGCAAGGTAGAGGAGCCAGGGTCCCAGGTGGGACAGGAAGGGGCGAATAAGGGGGGGAGACCCATCCCCCCAACTCCGGAATTACGCAGAAAGAGGAGGGGAAAGAGGATGGGTCTGCCAAAGCTTTTGTGTTGGAGAAAGACGCGCCAAAAGCCATTCGGAGGTTCTGGAACCGACTGACCACATCACTCTGTGTAAATAGCAATGACTTCAGCACTGTAAATACGCAGCACCAATAAAAGAATAAAATGCAGAGCTGCGTAGCGTCGTTACTCTGAAGTAGCCCACTCCGGCCACTGTGACAGCAGGCATATTAAGTTATTGGAGTTAAACATTTCTCACAGAAGAATCCTTACGAGTATGAAAATGGAATCGGAAACGGAACACTGTGTTGCTCCTCTTTCCTTCTGTTTAAGAGGACATAACGTAGGCTTGAGAGGAAGAACCCAAAACAGCCGGGGGATCTACAGGCAAGTATCTAGCCACTCAGGGACCATAAGGGCTGTTGGGAAATGTGCAGATACTGACATGGTCAGGTTTCTTAACACCACTGTACCAACTCCGAATTATATGGAAGTCCCCCGTGTGTAATGTTTAAAAGTTGAAGAGGCTGTATTACAGGCAGAGTAGGGGTTTGATGTGGTAAAATGGCAATGGGAAGATGGTGGTCCCCTGTGACTGTACCTAAAGAAAGGTGGAAGCGATGATGTTTTAAAACAGTAGCCGTGCTCCATAAATAATATTAAACGTAAAACCAGACTTTCATGATATATAAGCACCATCTGCTGATTTAAAGTTTTGTGCAAAATGGACCCTGCACATAGCAGTCCAGTGGTTGCACTGCTACAAAATAGCCCCACTTAATTGGGGTGGTGGTGGTGGTCAGCCAAGCTGTCTCATAAGGACTTACCCACCAGCAAACGAAAATTAAAGGGCTGTTCTTGAATATACTTATTAGTGCTGGTGAGAGGTTGGCCAGGGAGTCACGTGACTGCAGCAGCCTGTGCTATGGACAGCAAATATTTAAACAGTGTTATAACCAGGGTGTTTTGTTTGTGTGGATGGGCAGGCACGAGGGAAGCAAAGCAAATGTATGCAAAATATGATATTGGGAGGGGAGATTCAGTATCTTAAGAATCTCAAATTTCATTTCGAAAAAGAGCAAGTTCCTAGCAAGAAAAAGAGCAAGCCTTTCTCATGGATGAGCGCCCCCCCCCATTTTTTGAACTTAAACTCCCATCAGCCCCAGCCAGCAAAGCCAATGGTCAGGTCTGATGGGAGTTCTAGGCCAAAACATCCATTGAGCATCAGGTTGGGAAAGATTGTTCTAGTCCTCACAGCTGAGAAGACGTTCATATCTGTGACGCTGACTGAAATAAGAGGAGTCGGTGGTGTGGCCTCTTCTTCCCACCTCCGTGAGCAGAATACCCACAACAAAGTATTCAGGTATGCTTTATTTGCAAAATTTATGCAGGTAGCAATATTCAGCTTGTTAGGGTACAGAATTATAAATATTGGCACAGTACTCAATTTATACCTGGGGTTTGTCAATGCAAGTCCAGTTTGCCTTCCTGAACGGTATTCTGCTGTAAGACTACTAATATATTAAGTTCCCACTTTCTGACATTCTGCGTGCTTCTTCAAACAAAAGAAATGCCAGCAAGCGGGGATGGTAAATAAGTTAATATAACTACATTGTTTAATGTTTGGCTTTCTCACAGGCTAAGACAACATCCCAAGAGAAGGTGCACTTTGCTATTTAAAAGTGAAATGATGGAATAAGGTCTAATCTGATTTTAATTTCTTATCTAGCTTTGTCGAAATGTTATCTGCACCTTTGCAGCATAACTTATCAGAAGCCAAGGAAAACAATGGGTTTTTTTTAATGGAACCTATCTCGGAGGAAGACGTTATAGTACAAAACAAGGCTGCTGCTAATCCATAAAGAAAAGGGAATTTGGAATTTTGGTGTACTTGCTGTATAAACCAGAGAGTTGATGGAATTAATCAGATGTGGTGTAGCTTTCTTTCTGTGATCTGTTACCATACAGCTGAGCTCTTACATGGTTCTTAATTTTGTATGTCTTGGTTCTAATTTTTGCAAATGGAGAAAGAGCACCATGTTATGTGCCAGCTTGAAGGTGTCAGCTGTTGATATAGTTGGGTTCCTTGGAAGACGCAAGTCCAGGTAAGATCACAGTGCCAAGGTAGTGGAGGCTGGGCCAATGTGAGCAAGTGAGGCACTGCCCCACCAACCAGAGTCTCTGCTCAGCCAGCCCCCACCTGCCTGCATCATTACTTACAACCAGTCCTGGGGGTGAGACTAGCTGTAAGCTTCTTCGTCCTTAGTATATGTAAAATAAAAAAAATTCCTTCAGTAGCACCTTAAAGACCAACTAAGTTTTTATTTTGGTATGAGCTTTCGTGTGCATGCACACTTCTTCAGATACAGTGAAATGGAAGTTTCCAGGCACTTATGTAGAGAAGGGGTGGGGAGGGGTGGGGATGGGGAGGGGGGATCACTCAGAAGGGTGGTGGAAATGGGTGATTGACTGACTGATAGCTGTTGATGACCGCAAACGACTGCAAATGGTTTTTGTGTAACATTGTAACATTTGTGTAACATTGTGTAACATTTGTCTAACATTGTGTATGCCATCAAATGCCAACAGTGCCCTTCAGCTCTCTATATTGGACAAACAGGCCAAACCCTACGCCAAAGGATAAATGGACATAAATCTGACATCAGGAACCAGAAGACAGAAAAACCAGTAGGAGAACACTTCAATCTCCCAGGACATTCTATACAAGATCTCAAAGTAGCTGTCTTACTACAAAAGAATTTCAGAAATAGACTGGAAAGAGAAGTTGCTGAATTGCAACTTATCACCAAGCTCAAAACCATGGAGGGACCTGGTTTGAACAGAGATATCGGATTCTTATCTCATTATACATGATTATCATTATACATGATAAGCGATCTTCAGCCATCTCAACCCTTGCTTTTTCATGCAAAACCATTTGCAGTCGTTTGCGGTCATCAACAGCTATCAGTCAGTCAATCACCCATTTCCACCACCCTTCTGAGTGATCCCCCCTCCCCATCCCCACCCCTCCCCACCCCTTCTCTACATAAGTGCCTGGAAACTTCCATTTCACTGTATCTGAAGAAGTGTGCATGCACACGAAAGCTCATACCAAAATAAAAACTTAGTTGGTCTTTAAGGTGCTACTGAAGGAATTTTTTTTATTTTACTTCGATCCAGACCAACACGGCTACCTACCTGTAACTTAGTATATGTGTTGCCCTTGTAGAACTCGAGGAGGAGGAGGAGGGGTGGGGAACAAAACTAGAAAGAGTTGGTTCTGCCTGTTTTTGGTTCCGCCTCCATCTACTCTTGGTGTCCCTTCTGCAATGAATAACAGCCACCACTGTCCCAAGGGCAAAAGGCCAATCAGGTCTGGTGAGAATGAGACAAAGGCCAAGTCTCTTGTTATTTTGCTCGCTTAGAAATGTCTTTGCTTAAGAAAGCTTGATGATTCTTAGGCTGCACGATAGCCTGCGGTTTGCTGACAAAATGTGGCAATAGAGCCATGGGGGAGGGGGCATGTTTTAGGAAGTGAGAAAAGTTCCAACTCCAATGCATATTTGAAGGCCTGGAAAAGAAGTTTCCTGGCCTCTAACCTGTAAGCAGTAATCTTTGAAAGAGGATTCTTCTGGAGATAATTATGTCAGTAACATAACAGGATTAACAAAGGACTGACTGGGTCACACATTTGACCATGAATGGCTCATAAGCAAGGAAGAGTTTTTTTCCATGATTGGTCTCTGTAGCTGTATTAAGATGAGAGCAGTGAAGGGTAGTGAAGGAATAATGCAGGGCCAGGGGTGAACAGAGTTATATGTAATTACATTCTAATATTTTCAGCCCACACATAACATTGCAAAAGCTTTTCTCATATGCTGGACTTTAGCAAGCCTAGATCAGATGGCTGGGTTATATTTACATTCATTCATACATATTTTTATTTGTATGCCACCTTTCCACAGTTCAAACCATGCTCAAGGCATGAAAAAATACAGTGGTACCTCGACTTACGAACGACTCGACAACTGAATTTTTCAGCTTACAAATGGGGGCAATGGCTGCGCGCTTATGAATGTCTCGACATCCGGAAAAAAACCGTGGCAGTTTTAGATAAGGATTTTTCGACTTACAAATTTTTAGATAGGGTTGCTTCGACTTACGAATTTTTCTGTTTTCAATGCATTCCTATGGGAAATCGTGTTTCCAATGGCGTTTCTCGACTTAACGAATTTTTCAACTTACGAAGGTGCCTTCGGAACAGATTAAATTCGTAAGTCAAGGCACCACTGTACATACCTACAATATAACAAAAGTAGTCATAAACAATAAGTAAAATGTTTAAAAATACACAACCAAACAGAACAATTTCAACAAGATCCAAAATATACAAAACAAAAACCAACAACTCCCCTCCCAACAAAAAACTCCAAACAACTCCCTAGCCAGAGTCTGTTCAGCAGCCTCAACTTTTGCAGCTGGAGTCAGTCCTGCCCTCCCAGGCCAGGTAGAAAATGACCTGCAAGGCAGGGAGCAGGTCCTCCAGGACTCGCAGCGAAGATGCATCATAAAGCCACAAGAATCAAGGCCTATTTATTCCAGCACTCTGTTCCCACAGTGGCAAACCAGGTGCCCATGGAAAGCCCATGAGCAGGACCTGAGCACAACGGCGATCTCACTGTTTGTGATTGCAAGCAACTGGTATTCAGGGTCATGCTGCCTCCAGCAATGGAGGTAGAAAATAGCCATTGTGGCTAGCAGGCATTGGTAGTCACATCCTCTGAGAATTTGTGTGAGCTTTAAGATCGGCATGCAAAACGGTGTGCTATTTTAAAATAGTACAATAAATAACATGATATGGAATGGGTCCTGGTGGGGAGGGGATGAAGCAGGTCCAGATTGAAGGTTTGGATGTTGCCTCGCTTCTCTTCTTCCGTCTTACAAAGCAGATGGTGTCCATTGGCTCAGGGGCTGAAGAGGGGACTAAAGCAGACTTGTAGCAGTGCTTGCTAATGCTCTTGAGTGGCTTAAAGCCATTGCTCCCTTTCTATTTTATTTTATTTTATTAATTTGTATACCACCCTTCATCCATAGATCTCAGGGTAGTTCACAGCATAAAAATACAAGATAGGAACAAAAAAACATCATAATAAAACCAACAAAAACAAAACAAATCAATAACACCCCCACACTAAATTATCACAAAATGAACACAGATAAGTTCAAGCCGCTGAACCAGTTCTGCCTCCTATAACTGGTGGTAATTCTCCAACATCTCGGACAGAGACCTCTTCCAGGCTTTGTGGGATCCTTTAGCTGGAGATGCCATTGGGTTGAATCTGTACCGTTCTCCTTTTACAGGGAAGTTAAATGGGGGTGGATAAGAATCTCCATCCCTTTGAGAGGTTTACAGTCCAGTACAGGGGTGCTTCATTGTGCTGACCTCCCGATATTGATGGATTTCAACTTCCTCCACCACTGACCTTGCTACCAGAGGCTGATGCGAGCTGCAATCCAAAAACAGCTGGAGGGCACAATATTCGTCCCTGATGCAGAATAGCATCCATATCTCGATTAGGATATAGCAAACGCACAAAGAGGGAAAGAGTTAACTGAGAAGAGTCTATGGGGGAACCAGAAAGGATCTTTGCTTAAGACTTGAGCCTTAAGTCATCCCACTCTTGAGCCCGATTTCCATCACACTGAATTGAATTAGGAAGCCTGTCTGGTTTTGATGCTTCATAACCTGCTTCATATCACTAAACCGCAGGAAATTTGGCATGGCTGCTTGTGCCCGCTTCTAGAATAGCAAATCCGTTGGCAGGCCTGCGCTGCGAAGTTGACACAACATCTGTCGTCAGTGCTGTGCTTGCCTATAGACCCAGTCAGCCGTCAGTCCCTGGTGTCTTGTGTTTCTGCTCAACAAATCCAGGCTGTTTGGTTTTGTGGCTGGGTGTTTTAAGGGTAACGCACCACTAGGAAGGGAAAGTGTGCATGGGTCCTAAATCTGAACACCTGCAAAACTTTATTAAAAAATTCCTTCAGTAGCACCTTAAAGACCAACTAAGTTTTTATTTTGGTATGAGCTTTCGTGTGCATGCACACTTCTTCAGATACACTTGAAACAGAAGTCAGACCCTTATGTATATACAGAGGGTGGGGGTGTGTGAGAATGGGTGATGGGCTGATGGGAGTGGTAAACCTGTAGATGGCTGTTAACGACTGCTGATGACTGCAATTGGTCCTACGGGGGAAAAGCAAGGGCTGAGGCACTAAAGAAAGCTTGATCATGCATAATGAGATAAGAATCCAATGTCTTTGTTCATCCCAGGTGGCTCCACTCCCATCAGCCCATCACCCATTCCCACCCCCCCACCCTCTGTATATACATAAGGGTCTGACTTCTGTTTCAAGTGTATCTGAAGAAGTGTGCATGCACACGAAAGCTCATACCAAAATAAAAACTTAGTTGGTCTTTAAGGTGCTACTGAAGGAATTTTTTATTTTGCTTCGACTCAGACCAACACGGCTACCTACCTGTATGCAAAACTTTAGGCAGCTCCAGAGAAGAGTCCCATCTTCACAACAGCTCTGATCCAGATCTCTATGTCACTGACTGCCGCTGGTGGAGAAAGGCAGGACATCCCAGCCGAGAGGCAGAAACTTTCAGATAGGAACCTTTTCCAGCCCAATGTCCATAAGCAAAATTGGGAGGACCAAATGGATGCTTGCTATGTACACTAGGCTAGATTTGGGCTACACGAAAGTCGGATTTATACATGTGTACATACCTGCCTCTCCATCCAGGCAAACAAGGGGCATTATCCCAATTCAGGGACATCTTCCAGGCAAGCTTGATGAAGATGCAGAGCAGCGCTGATAAGGGGTATGGCCTGGGAAAGTCCCAAGGGCCTGGAATGTGATATTTCTGTTCCCTTCACGCAGTTCTCCACCAACTCATTTGCAACCTCATGGAGTTTAAGGCAGGTTCTGTTAGAATAGTGGGTTGTTGAGGAAATTGTCCCAAGTGCCCCTCTGGATCACAGAATCCTAGAATTGTAGAGTTGGAAGGGACCCAGAGGATCTCCTAGTCCCAACGCCCTGCAATGCAGGAATATGCAGCTGTCTCTTACGGGAATCAAACCTGCAACTTTGGTATTATCAGCACTGCGTTCTAACTAACTGCCCTCCAGTGTGTGTCTCTCTGAGTTGTGTATACAAGCATATGTGCCTGCTTTTGCTCTGCCTTCATCAGATGCACATTGATTCCACTTAACTATACTGTATGTCAGCATCTTGCTTTTCTGCCTCCAAGATACCTCTTATCTGTGGAAGATTTCTGAAAATACTTGAAATGTATGAGGGTTTTCTTAAAGGCGCTTACGGTCAGCCTTCTTGATCTCAACTGTTTCACAGCTGTGCTTCCTTCCTTGGAAAGCCAAGTTCACTCTGCTGTTCATTCACTGTTTCTTCTTCCCTGTTTTGATCTTTTTGTGTCCAAACGATGGTGTGTGAGAATAGTTTCACACAATAAGATGCTCTTAGTGTTAAATTCCACTAGAGGGCAGGGCAAGACATACAAGGAAAAAAGTGTGTGTGTTTAAGTATAAGACTACATTTAGAGATTATTTGTCTAGTAAGCTAAAATGTGAATAGGGTTAGGATTTACGTGCCTTTAAGGCACCATCAGAACAATGCACTTGCTTTCATTCATTCGTAATTTTTGCTCTGACAAGACAGATGTTTTGCATGAGAACATGCCTCAATCATCGCTTACCTTGAAAACAAACCAAGAGAACATGCTGCAACTTTTACTTTTAAAATAATGCTGTATCCTTTCCTAAACCTCAAGGCAGCTTACTAAAACTTCAAAGTTTACAGAATGTTAAAAGGCACAGAATATAGTAATATAATGTATAAAAACAAAACAAAAAACCCCAAAACCTAATATAAGCCATGGATTACAGGAGAAAAATTGCTCAGAAAACCAAAAAAACGTACTGAACAATGAGATGCCTTAACGCCTTTCATGAAGGGGTTTACATAAAATAATACAAGCTATTCTGTTTTTTTTAAAAAGGGATAAAAACAGACATTAAAATGGTAGACACAATCAACTTACTTAAAATATGAATAAAATCAGATTTATGTTTAAAATGTACACAATAAAATTACATTGCTTGCCTAAGCAATAAGTTGTTCTTTTTAAAGCAGGCGTCAATAACCGTACAATGAAGGTTTCTGACTAATGTTGTTGTTGCCATCTTCCTGTCTTGAGATATAACGGAGTGCGCCTATGGGGATGAAGTCAAATCGCAGAAGAATCACAAGGCATCACCCAACCGCCTTAGGGACACTGTTCCAGGTGTGTGTAGGGTGTGCTCCTTAACCTTTTCTTCTCCTGAAGATGTCCTAGAAGGCAGCAGGTATGGATTTTCCCTCAGGGTTTACCCCCAAAGCCTTTATAAAGGACGAGTGCAGCTGCAAGGCTGTGGAAATTTAGGATCAGAGTTTTCTGATGGGCAACATTCCCAGATAGATGGGCCCCACCTGGCTCTCACTTACTTCCCTCTGCAGCGCATAGAGAACCCGCCTTCTTGACCGCTGGACCTACTGTTGGTCCCGTCTTCTCCATCCACCAGAGCCCGTCTTCACATGCAGGGGAAGTCCATAACTCACTGAGGGTTTGAGACCCATCAGCTACCCTCACCTGGTTTAGCTAGCCAGTCGGATCCATTTCCTGGGATGTGTCCACTGTCAAATGCTAGACAGCTTCTGGGAATTGCAGAGAAAACAGCTGCTGCCACACTGAATATTGGTGTCTCGCAACAGCAGAAAGAACATTGGGTGGAATTCAGCGTAGGACACATTCAGGCCATACATTTAAAGCACTATGATGCCACTTTAAACAGTCATAGCTTTCCCCAAAGATTTCTGTGAACTGCAGTTTCACAGAGAACTCTTGGAATCATAGCTCTGTGAGAACTCTCCTAAGAACTCTCAGCACCCATAGCGAACTGCAACTCCCAGAATGCTTTGCAGGAAGTATACCCTCCAATGTGTTGAGTCCCCGAACCGGGATGTCCATCTTCTCAGCTGTGCTTCTGGCACAAGTCACGTGACCTGCACGAGAGCTCAAAAGATGCACTTTTATTTGGGCCGAATTCACAGTGCCCAAAATGGCCACCATGATCTTGCACGATGTCCCACGGGACAGTTGCAGGGTATGAGGAAGTGTTTAAAGTGTATCGGAATGCTTTAAACATGGAGTGACTGGGCCTAAGATCGACTCATGAGTTGACACATTGAAATTAATGGACCTTAGGCATGTTCATGCATTTCAATGGACCTACTCTGAATAAAAGGCACCCATTTTGGGGCACTTGCAAAAGCACCAGTTTCATAAAGAGCCTATATGTGCTAAGGACATCCTTCAAGTAAACTGGCCCCAAACTGGTTCCCTTCAAAGGATGCTCTTAGTCCATGGTCCTTAACTTCCTCTGCAAAAACAAACCGCCCACAAAACAATGACAGAAACGAACCACAAATAGGCTGGGAATATTTTCAGGTTTCTTCTTTGCTAATTGGTCACAATGACACCCCTGCACTGAAGTGAACAGAGGGAGAATTTCAACACAAACACAGGACTTTCTTTAACCTGGCTGAAGAATGCAGAAGACCTGGCGAAGAGGCAGCTGATGAGACTGTACATGAAGTGTTTTATTTATTTTGTGAAGCCTGTGCTTTAGGCCTCGGGCCTTGATATCCTCACTTGACTCTCAAAGTTCATTAAACACTGCCCTGTAAACCTAAGGCCCAGTATTGTCCCTGGCTGCCTGCTCTGCCAAGTTTGTGCTCTCTAACCAGGATAATTTCCTAAAAAATCCAGCCAGCAGCAGTATTGGAAGCAGCAGCTGTGCCTAACCCGTCAGAACTTGTGCTCCTTTGTGCGCTGCTATGCCTGTAGCATGCTCAGGCCCCGGCTTTTGTTTTTATGCTGAAAAAAGAACCCTGCTCCGTTATGTCATTATTATGATCGTGACTGTTCTTAAGACTTTTCTAGGTGCTTAAGAAAACAACACAGTCCTTGGCTGCAGGCTTTAATAGATGTGATACAAAAGGGGAAGATGGAATGGTGAGGGAACAGGCCAACAAGGAAGGTTTCGGGCCCTGGTGTCTCATAAAGGCACAGCAAGGTGTAATGATGAGTAGGCTGAATGGCCGCTGAAGAAAAAGGGGTTCTGGGAAATAGCTGGCCTCAGCCAATGTTGTGGGCTGCTCTCGCTCGTATGTCCCAGGGTCCTTTTGCCACTGAACACCTGTTGTAGCCATTGTAACTCATGAAAGTTAAGGGCTGGCTAACGGGGTCTTTTTGTATGAGGTTCGTTCACTGCCTAATCTGAAATTGTCCTGGATACTTCAGGCTCCCCTACTGCTTGTAAACGGTTTTTCTCTTTAGCAGGTACCTGCAAAGGAACCGTCTGGTTAAGTAGCGACACTCAAGTTACATGTTAAGACAGGCCTTTGCAGTTCATCAAATGGATAAGCGAGAGCCAACTGCCTTGCTTATTGGTGAAGCAATTCTTCTTCCCCTAAGGAAGAGTAACATCGGAAATGTGTTGGAATTTAAAGATTCCCTCTTTCGGTTACGCAGCTGGTACTTTTGCGTTTGCTTTTCCTATCTGAGCGGGGGCATTTTGGCAGGGCATCAGTTCCGCGTCAGAACTCTGGTGTGCATCTAGGCCTACAGACTTAGATTGATTTTATACTATTTCCCTCCCTGAAAAAGAGTCTCCTCCAAGAGACCTCTAGCCCCCTCACAGAACCACAGTTCCAAACATGCCCTCAGAAGAGAGAGTGACCGTCACATCTGTAGTGTAGATATGCTTCCAGGGGTCCCCAAACTTACCCAGCTTTGGGCCGGATGCCCGCTGCGCTGATTGTGTGGTGGGCTGGAGGGTGGGGGAGTGCGCGCGGGAGCGTGCAGCTGTGCGCGCCCATGCACATGTGCAAACGCTATTTCTGGCACACTCCTGACCTGGAAAGCGCCAGAAATAGCTTGTGCGCATGTGCAGAAGCCTCCTCTGACCCGGAAGTACACCGGAAAATGATGCTTGTGCATGCGCACAAGCTATTTCTGGTACTTTTCCGGGTCGGAAGTCGGCAACTGTAAGAGCGGGCAGCAGCAGCAGGCTGCGTGGGTTCCCCGGGGCCACATAAAAGAGCCTCGGGGGCCATATGTGGCCCCCGGGCCGTAGTCAGGGGACCCCTGGCTTAGACTGTGTCCCACTCACTCTTAGACTCCATGCACATCATACTTTTAAAGCACCCCTACTGAGAATTCTGGGAACTGTAGTTCACCCACCACAGAGCAACAATTCTTAGCACCCTTCTCAAACTACAGTTCCTGTGATTCTTTTCTTGGGGGAGGGGGAGAGATTTCCTTAAATGTATGTTGTGTACACAGTGTTAGTCCGGCTGCTTAGAAAGGAGTTGTGTTGTGTGGCAAAATATGTTCCAGCCTCTCGGCCGACAATTCTGCAGTTTGCTCCTAAGAAAACTTTGACCGGCGCTATATTAAATGCAAAGAAACGACGCAAGCTTTGACATCTCCAGACCTGAAGACGGCGGAGTCTGGATGAGCTGCAGCTCTTGACACTTGCTTGCTGGGCTGTAAAATATTTGCTTGTTCAGAGGGCTGCTTGTAGGTGACGTCCAAGAAGATGTCTGGAGAGTGCAAGGGAAAGCGCTGGAGAAAATAGGAGGTGAGGACCGTGAAGGTGAAAGAGGTGATGATGAGCTTCCAGTAACAGCTGGCAATTAATTTCCACTATCGAGACTTTCGCAATGTTGGCAGCCACACAAAGTTCACTTTGCCCTTAAAGCCTCGCAGTAGCTGTTCACAGTGACTCGGATTTCCTGCTCAGTGTGGAATTCCAACCCTAAGCAAACCGGCATTTCTCGCTCTGAAATGGGACAATGCAGTACACTATCAAAAATATAGGGTTTTTTTGGGTGTGTGTGTGTGTGTTTTGATGTTGACCTGTGCAGCTGTTACCCATGTACCCAGCCTGCTAGGCATCTGGTACATTATGAATATTAGGCTCCTTTAGTTTCACACTTCCGGTGAATTGTGTAAGTTGCAGGCTCTTGCAACCGCAGTGGAAGGCGCAAACCTTGGCGTACACCAGCTATAACTGGGAGACACTCTTGCCTTCATGGCTTGAGAGGAGCAAGTGTTGTGTATGCATGCCAATGCACCTAATGTACTTGCCAACTGCCAACATAGGCAGACACCTACTGGGCTGTTTATTAGCCAAATATCTGTACTGTATTGGTAAAATAACCAACAGCTGTTTGCAATTGTGAAGGAGGGGCATCTCTGCCTCCATTTTGCACACTGAGCTCTAGCAGAACTCAGCACCATCTTGCACTTGGCACTGAAGGCCAAGCACAGTTTTAGGGGGCAATTAAAAACACAGGAAACAGTACCAGTCAATATACAGTGGTACCTCGGGTTGCAGACCCGATCCGTTCCGGGGTGCTGTTCGCACCCCGAAAAGTCTGCAACCCGAGCGCCCGTGTCTGCGCAGGTGCGTGACATCATTTGTTGCGTCTGCACATGCGCAAGGCGCGATTTCACGCTTCTGCGCATGCGCACGGGTTTCAAACGTGCCAAACCCAGAAGTCCCAGAACGGGTTACTTCCGGGTTCGACGCGTCCGTAACCCGAAAAGACGCAACCCACAGCGGACGCAACCCTGACTGTACTGAGTATTCTCCAAAGCCAATCCCATTTCATTGGATGGGGGGACCTGTGCCCTAAGTTGTATAGCTTCACATTGGCTCAAGGATCAGGTGCCTTTGCTTTAACTTAGCCCATCTAAATGAGCTGTGTGAGGCTGGGATTCCTCTGGCTCTGCATCCTTTTGTACGGCACACTGCTGCAAGGTAACATTCTGTTCTTGGAACGATGCACTGAGCTCGACAACACGCCCTCGCATCCCCCCGCAGGCCTGAGAGGCCCAGCAAGCATGTAAGAACACAAGAAGCTGGAATTGAGGTCTGCCCTGGAGATCTCCAAACAGCATTTTGCCCTGAAACGCGAGGCTTCATCTGGACCTCAGCCATTCCCAGAGCCTTTTTGAAGTAGCTGCAGCTCTGACAGGAAACTGCGACGGAAAACAATCCATCTGTATTCTGTGCACAGATGGAGAGTCTGAATCGGCAGAACTTTCTATTTGTGTCTCTGTGCTTATTGATATATACATTAGAAGCCTGGAGCTAAAATGTTGGTTCTGTTAATAATTCAGATCGGAGTAAGAAACTTGGCCGGTTCCAGGGTTCCTTGGTTCCTTGCCAAGGCCAGGGACTAAATGTCTTATGTCACCTCCATAGGAAGCTGCTTTATACTGAATCAGGACACTGGTACATCTAGGCCAGCATTGTCTGCACTGACTGGCAGTGGTTTTCCAGGGTTTCAGATAGGAGCATTTCCTACCTTATCAGGAGAAGCCAGGGATTTGACTTGCGCCTTTCCCTATGAAGATCAGCTGAGGATGCCCAGAGGAACGTTAAGTTGAAGAGCTTGCTGAAGCTTGACCCTGTAATGTGGCAATGAAAATCATAATGGTGTACGGAAGCAGGATGAGCACAGGCAGTCCCTGCTATGTGACTGAACCTTCCTCTTCGGCAGTTTTCTTGCTGTTGTTGGCACCTGTCTGTTTCACGATACAATGGAGTGCGTCTCCAGGTGCAAAGTCAAACCGCTGCGTTAGCAGCACAAAAGTGACTTCCCCGGGGCACAAGCCTGGGCAGTGTGTATGGAGGTCCTGGGCTGCCCAGACAGCAAGACTCCCCCCCCCCCCCCGGTCTTGCTGACGTGTTCTAATGGAAAGCAGAGCAATACATTTGGCACCAGCTTGGCTGCAGAAATTGCCAAGAGGAGACATACAAGATGCCATTCAACAGTCTTGGGGGCTCCACTGGATTTGTGCAGGGTTTACTCCTTAGCCTATTCTTCTCCCGAAGGTATCCCACAACACAGCAGAGGTTTAGGATCAGAGTTTCTCTTCTCCTAGATGGGCTACCTTCCCAGGTGGACAAGCCCCCTCTGCCCCTCACTTCCCTCTACAGCACGCGCAGAAAGCGCCTTCTTGACTGTTAGACTGTGGGTCTCATCTGTTCAATCCACTGGAGCCTGTCTTCACATGCAGGGGAAGTCACTGAAGTCCAGCTCCGAGGGCCTTCTGGCGGTTCTCTCACTGCGAGAAGTGAAGCTACAGGGAACCAGGCACAGGGCCTTCTCGGTAGTGGCGCCCGCCCTGTGGAACACCCTCCCATCAGATTTCAAGGAACAACTACCTGACTTTTAGGAGACATCTGAAGGCAGTCCTGTTTAGGAAAGTTTTTAATGCTTGATGTTTTATCACATTTTTATTATTAATAATATTCTGTTGGAAGACGCCCAGAGTGGCTGGGAGTATAGCCAGATGGGCGGAGTATAAATAATACATTATTATTATTATTGTAAGTCCCTAACTCACCGAAGGTTTGAGACCCATCACCTGGTTTAGCCGGCCAGTTGAGCTGTTCCTGGTGTGTTGCTGCTGTTGCATGCTGACAGTTTCTAGGAGCCACAGATGAGAGCTGAGTGCAGGGTGGCGACCAAAGGTGGATAAAGTACCCAGAATGAGTGTGGTGTGTCCCCTATTAGAGATACTACCCCTCCCCTCACACCCAGTGTGAATGTTCATAAACATACTATGGTGTCATAGTAGCCCAGCCAATGCCTGGAGTGCAAGAGAGTTTTGCACACTAGTGACAAATGATATGTTCATTACTCCCTTATAAAACCAGCATATATGAACCTTGTCAATCACCATTTTATCTCAACATGGTTTTGGCTGTCAACATTATTAGAGGCCTGAAAGTTTACTGGCACAAGCAAATGGCTGATAGCTTTCTCATGGCGGGACAGGGAAACAAGATCTTAAATGGCCTAATGGAAGCAGCCAGGGTCATGAATGAAGAGTGTTGATAAAAGAGCACATAAACTGCACCAACGCTGGATTTAATTACCTGGGAAGCTGGCATGAGCAGGCTATTCATGCAGAACTATTTCAGCAAAGAGAAGTTGGTGATTATTAAGCCCCATTCTCCAAGGCCGCATTACTTATCTTTCAGAGCCTCAGGCCAACAAGATGTTTCACCCGTTGCTGAATTGCAAGCATATATGAGTGGCTTGTGAGACAGCAGCAAATGTAGCAAAACATCCCTTATTTTTAAAGGAGATGGTGGCTATTCACTTCCGTGATGAAAACCATAAAGGCACAAGGACTTAACACCTGTGTCTATTTGGGCATGTGGAAAATTTCAGGAGTGTGCTGCTTTAGTCCATGACGTACGTAATATGAGCGACATGGGGAGGGAAGCAAAGGATGCAGAGCAGGCTGTAGGTGAGGAGGGGGCCCATAATTACAACAAGATGATTTCTCAACAAGGTGGAAGTGATCTCTACACTTATTTGATTGTTTAAAGCATTTTTAATGGAAAAAACACTCATTCTTCAGACAAAAAAAGGCTTACAGATATCACTGATAAAGGCAGTGCCCTGCCCTTAGGGTTGTAATATAAAAGAAACATCACAAAGGGAAAAGGCATTGGGGAGGGAGGAGGAAAACAGCAAACTCAACCGTAATTACAAGCTTCTTGTAATGACTAAATGGAATGGAAAGATTTGAAGGATAGGAGGAGCCAAAACTTGCTGGTGAACCTGGCCTTTGAGAAGAGCTAATGGAGAACCTATGAAGCCCTATTGCTCCACGGAGGGACACCATTTTAAGTGGCATACATTTAAAGCACTACGATACCTCTTTAAGCAGGTATGGCTCTCCTCAAAGGATTCTGGGAGCTGTAGTTTGTTATGGGTGCTGAGAGTGGTTAGGAAGCCCCCCCAGCTACAATTCCAGAGTGCTTTAACAATCAACCCCACTTCAGAGAGTATTGCAGCTTGGAGGGTTGGGGAATGATAGGAGCTTCCTAACAACTCTCAGCACCCTTAGTGAATCACAGCTCCTGGAATTATCTGAGAGAAGCCATGACTTTTTAAAGTGGCATCATAGTGCTTTAAATGTATGCATTCATTCATGAGTCAGTTCCTTTGCATTTCCACATTAAGAAAACACCCTGTATGAAAATTCATATTTAAGTATGTGCTTATTTTATGGCAAAATAATTACCTAAAAGCACATTTTATTTCAATGTATTTTTTAAACAATACCCTATACAGTGTATCTTTTTATGCATTTTGGTACATTATTTGAGCCAACAACTTCACGGCAAAATTCAGAGAAGTGCAAAATTCAAAAGATAATTACTTTCAAGTCCAGGAGGGGAAAATTAGGCCAGTTTGCTTAAGAATGCGGACACAGCAAAGTCTTCCTTTATTCCTGGAAGCAGATCCACATAGGGTAGCCCATTGCTTACACCAGCCAGTCTCTGCGTTGGAAGTAATGTGGCAGCTCCCCCACGTGAGAGCTCTTGCCTGCGTGGGTGGGTGCCTGCCTGCCAAGTGTGATCCAAATACAAATCTGGTGTTTATCTTTCAAGAAAATGAGATTTAGAAATACAGAAGTCATCCATATGCTTCACCCGAACAACTGATTTGTATTTTTTGCTTTTCTTTTTTCTTTTAAAAAAGAAACATAACATAAAAAAAACACCCATGACAAGGCGGGACAGGCGATAAATCCAAGAGATGAACCCTAAAGACCACTGGAAAGTTTCTAGCTGCAAATAAAGAAAAGTTATTTGGGTAACTGCAGGGCTGAGGAACCTTAGGTACAGCAGCCAAAAAGCAGCCCTCTTCGGCCCATAAAACTCTCCCCGGTCCACACACTGCACTGCCTCGTCCCCCAAGTGTTTTTGCCTGGCTGGAATTTGTCCTTGTACTCTGATAACGCCTCTTTCCTTGCATGGCTGAAGGGCTAAGAGGGGTATGTGTCGTTGAAGTAGAGACTAGCCTGCTGTACGAAGCTGAAATTCAGCTTCATTGCTCCGCCCTCTTTTGCCTCTGGCTCCTCCCACCACTGGCATATCGCCCATGGAAGGCTGCCCTCAGGCTGGAAGATATTTCCCATCATGCTCTAGTTCAGGCACCCCCAAACTACGGCCCTCCAGATGTTTTGGCCTACAACTCCCATGATCCCTAGCTAACAGGATCAGTGGTCAGGGATGATGGGAATTGTAGTCCCAAAACATCTGGAGGGCCGAGGTTTGGGGATACCTGCTCTAGACTAGAGCCTCAGAAAGCCTGCTGCCTAGAAGACAACGCTGTACATGCCTGAAGGAGGAGTGGAAGTCTTGACCTCCAGGGCAGCAGGTGGTTGAAGGAAACTGAGGGAGAGCTGTGGCTGCCATCTTGTGTGATTTGGTAGCTTTACTTAATATGCTGCTTTTCCACAGTGAGCTGCGCCCAAAGTGGCTTACAGCTAACGTTCAAAACACTGCGGCACAGAGCGTTGGAGATACAAATATAACACACACACAAAAAATTCAAAAATGACAAAAGTGAACAATTTTAACACACACAGAACAAATCGCTGCACTCCAAGTAGCCTGGCCCAAATACAGGCTAGATGAGGTGCAATTGGCTCCCATATAACTTACTCCAGAGGTGGCTGACAGCAGCAAAAGGCAAATGTTGGGGAGGCTCCTGGAAGCACATACAGACATGATTTTACTTGTATGCCGCCTTTCTCTAAGTAAAGCCGTGCTCAAGGCGCCTCACAACATGAATTTATTATTATTGCACAATTACAAACATAACGAAAGTGGACCTGAACAATGAGTGAAACATCAAAAAGCACAACACCAAATCAAACAATTTCCACATCAATCATAAATAAGCTAAAATAAAGATTCAGGAAAATTAGTATCACTAACAACAACAACAATCCCCAGGAGTCTGTTTAGCAGCTTCAGCTTCTGCAGCTGGAGTCAGTCCAGGCCCCGCCCTCCCAGGCCAGGTGGAGAAGAAAGGCCTGCAAGGCAGGGAGCAGGACCTCCAGGAATCACAGCCGACTGCTGATGCAGTTGGGTGGATTGCAGGGCGGCCGTGTGTCCTACTTCACAGAACACAGTTCTCTATTTTGAAGGCTGCCCAGCCCAAGTCTGCTCTGAAGATAAGGAGCAGTAGAAAGGGAGAGCAGGAGTCTTCTTGAGGCTGCAGCAGACTTAGCAGACACACCTGGTTCCTCCTCCACTATGGTGAGCATTATTTAATTTCTAATTTATTGATAATTATTATTTCTAAATTTGCACCTGTACATATAATTACCATATGCAAATTTTATTCCGATTGGTGTCTGTTTTTCGTGAGGCAAAGCCTCTTACTGGCAATGCATAGCTAACCATTCTTGTGGGATAGAGCTCTGTTTTGGCCTTGTTTCTTAGTGTTAGGCTTTATTATCTCTCATGTATAGTTGGAAGCTGTTAAATTCAGTTGGTTTGTCTTGTTTTATATAATGTTGCATGGGCTGATTTTTAAAAAAATGATTTATTAACTTATTAACATGAAAAGGGTTGTAGCTCAGTGGCACTGCATGTGATTTGCTTTCAGAAGGTCCCAGGGTTTTCCAATGGGGAACGGCTTCTGTCTGAGACCCTGGAAACCCCTTGCTTATCTGAAAATAACAAGATATTCAGCTTCCAATGGTTATTTTAAATCATACTTATTGGGTTTTTTGAAATGCTGTTGTCCATTTCATAAGTTGTGAGCTGCTTTGAGCACAGTTTTGTGGGAAAGTGGCCCACAAGGAAACATAGTTATGGTGATGTTGTACAAACTGAATGGCTTTCTAGGACTCGTTGTGATCTTTGGCTTAGCAAGTTGTCCAAGCTGGGGCCAGTGGGTATCCTCTCTCTGCACTACTGTTAGTTAGTTAGTTGGAGGTCCTGGGCCTCAAGGAGGTTAAACTGGCCTCAACCAGGGGCAAGGCCTTTTCGGCTTTGGCCCCAGCCTGGTGGAACACTATCTCAGAAGACCAGGGCCCCGTGGGACTTGACATCCTTCTGCGGGGCCTGCAAGACGGAGTTGTTCCTACTGGCCTTCGTTTCGGGCCCAGATTGACCCCCCTCTATGGGACCCTGTAAGTTACCTCTTTGGCCCTTTTATCGGCTCATCTGGGACCAACATGGATAGCTGGCCCTGATGAATACTTGAGCTTCCCAACCCCTATGGTTGTAATTCGTGGGCAATCATTTAATTTTATCCTGATTCTAATTTTTAAGCTGTATTTTAATCAATTGTTTGATTGTGTTTTAATGTATTTGATATTAGCGCCGCCCTGAGCCCGGTCTTGGCTGGGGAGGGCGGGGTATAAATAAAAATTTACTTACTTACTTACTTACCGTATTTACTTACTAACTGGAAGTTGTAGCCAAGGTTTGTTCTTGGCTAACCTGTGGGCAGCAGCAAAAATGACCAGGAAGGAGCAAAGCAGTTGTGAGCACCTTTCCAGATGCACCCATGTTTGCACGGTTTAACTAAGCCACGGTTTCGCTTGGTGTGTCTTGTGAACCAGGCATGTATGAATGAATGCGAGCCAAGCTCTAGTTTGACTCTTTCTGATGCTGCTTTTTTCATTAGTAGTGTGGTTCTTATGAATGCAAATAGTAGTATTTTCATTCTGGCAATATGATTCGATACATCCAGTTGATTTGCCAGGATGCAAACTGGTTTGTGGCGTGGCAGTAGCAGAACAGGGCAAATAGGGGGAAGCCATCCAACTGGGCTCCATTCTCCAGCATGACTTTGAATTGTTCAAAAGCACAGGCACAGACAAGACTGCAGCCATTGATCTTTCTGATGGCTGTTTGTTTGCAAACGTTTAGGTTATTAAAACTTGAATTTCACTGAAGTCTGTCAGTGAAACTTTTGAGTTTTCATGCTTGAAACTCTCAGCCAAGTCTAGGGAGTGTAAGTGTGAAATTTGGTTTCTCTGGATCTCTGAAAGGCGCTGGACATCAGTGTGTGTAATTTTCAAATTCCCCCTCTCCCCTTCCACTTCTGTTAGCCCTTCTTGAAAGCAAAGCAAGTGATCTGGTTCAAGGCACCCCAAAGCAGCCATGAATCAAAGGCCTTAAAAAGTGGCTTTTCCTAGTGACATGTCATTTATCCAGTACAGAGGCATGTCCATCAAGCCTTAACTGCAACAGAAGGACATGTTTATTTTATCTGAGAAACAGACATCCAGTGAAACTCTCTGTTAAGACAATATATTGCAGAGTTTGTGTTTTTCATTTATTCCAACAAACACAAAGGATACACACAACAAAGCAATTCATATGTGAGTTAAATAAAGATCTCATATGATCTTTCAAAGAAATTGGATTTTAAATTGTCACATATATACTATGCACAAATAAACGACGATTTTACATGTTGTCTGTTTTACATTTTCTTTTTCCAGTTAGCCAAAATGTCCCGTGCAGCCTTTTGGGGGATGGGGAAGGTAGCAATATGGCTAAAACCCAAAACAAGCAGAAAGCAATTCTAAGGGTTGCTTCCAGACGGCCCGTTTATTGAACATTCATTGGGATTTGTTTGTGCAAAGTTTGCAGGGAGTTTATATGATATTGTCTATTTCTTGAGCAAAATCCTCTGAAACGGTTGCTTGAGCAGGTTACATATAACATTGCATCAAGCAATTGTTAGGCCACATCTTCCAGTACAGTTTCCTGGCACTTTACTTATTGTAAAAAGTCCAGTATTTATTTATTTATAAGTGGGTTTGTTGCGCCAGCTGCACATCCAGAATTGGCTGGCATGCGATCGAATCCTACCTGCAAATCAGCAACAGCTCTCTTCAGTATCTTCTTCAGGGAACTACTGTAGCTCAATGGAACAGCATCTGCTATGCATATTTACATCTAATCATGAGAAAGGCACTGCCAGTCCCTAGCCTAGACCAGTGTTTCCCAACCTTGTGCCTCCAGCTGTTTTCGGACTACAATTCCTATCATTCCTGACCACTGGTCTTGCTAGCTAGGGATGATGGGAGTTGTAGTCCCAAAACATCTGGAGGCACAAGGTTGGGAAACACTGGCCTAGACCATACTTCACCAGCCAGGCATCCTCCTGAAGTTTGCACTACATCTCCCATCAGCCCCAGCAAACATCCGAAGGGCACCAGGTTGGTGAAGCCTGCATTAGAGAATACAGAGGAAGCTGAACCAACAGTCTCTCTCCATAAAAGCTTGGTTTATGTTTAGTGCTGTGCCGAGCCGGTACTCCAATTGCTCCATAGTTTTCTCCCCCTTCAGAAGAGGCTTCTGCTTTCCTTAGTCATTCACAGGGCACTTTGGCATTTTTTTTGGGGGGGGGATGCGGGTGGCACTGTGGTCTAAACCACTGAGCCTCTGGGGCTTGCCGATCGAAAGGACGGCGGTTTGAATCCCCGCGACATGGTGAGCTACCGTCCCAGTTCCTGCCAACCTAGCAGTTCAAAAGAACACCAGTGCAAGTAGATAAATAGGTACTGCTTTGGCAGGAAGGTAAACGGCGTTTCCGTGCGCTCTGGCTTCTGTCACGGTGTTCTGTTGCACCAGAAGCGGTTTAGTCCTGCTGGCCACATGACCTGGAAAGCTGTCTGTGGACAAACGCCGGCTCCCTTGGCCTGAAAGCGAGATGAGCGCCACAACCCCATAGTCGCCTTTGACGGGACTTAACCGTCCAGGGGTTCTTTACCTTTTTTTGAGCCTTACTTTAGCATTTCTTCTTAATTTTAGAAGTGCAGGCTTGAGCATTATCTCAGCACTCTTAACAGCTACAGTTCCCATGAATCTTTGAGGGAGACCATGACTGGTTAAAGTGGTCTAATGCTGCTTTACCTGTGTGGTGCAATTTAGAGCCCCTCATTTAAACGGATGAAAAGCCAATTGTTCCCTGGGTGCCTAGGGTAACATAATAATAATAATAATAATAATAATAATAATAATAATAATACAGTGGAACCTCGGTTTATGAACACCTCGGTTTACGAATTTTTGGTTTACGAACGCCACGGACCCATCTGGAACGGATTAATTCACTTTCCATTACTTTCAATGGGAAAGTTCGCTTCAGTTTATGAACGCTTCAGTTTATGAACAGACTTCTGGAACCAATTACACCCATGCTTCGGGTTAAGTACGCTTCAGGTTGAGTACTCCACGGACCCGTCTGGAACGGATTAATCCACTTTCCATTACTTTCAATGGGAAAGTTCGCTTCAGTTTATGAACAGACTTCCGGAACCAATTGTGTTCATAAACTGAGGTACCACTGTAATAATAATAAATAATAATAATAATAATAATAATAATAATAATAATATAATATATATATCTACCCACCCATCGGGCTGGGTTTCCCTCAGCCGCCTCTAAGTGGAAGAACAGTTTGTAAGAAAGAGCTTCCCATCCTGTGTGAAAACCTGAAGGCCTACGTTAGGAATTCCTTAACTAGGAAACATTGTTGTCTTTGAATAAAAGGATCCATGGTGCGAAAGAACCATCCATCAACATATCTCTGTGATTAAAAATAGACCAGCCTCTCTCTTGCCGCTGAAACACGTAGATGGCCTCCCCTTCTGCTGCCCTCCCCGTCTGAGTGTCCTCCTATGTTTGATTTCAGCCTGCAGCAAGCTTGTACCAAACTGTTGAAGGAAAAGCTGAAGGTCTCCTCAGACGGCTCTCATTGTTTGTGTATAATCTTTATTCTGCTCCCGGGTACGTAGTCAAGGGCTGTGTGGGGTGGAATACTAATAAAAGCAACCAGAGTTTTAAATCGTAGGAACAATTCCGGAAACTTCGGCTGTGATTGAAACTTAGTGACAGGCGTGGTGAATGGGAAGGAGGAGAAAAAACACACACCCCCTCTGCCCCAACCTGATAAGGGAGAGTGGAGATGGGCCAGCTACCATAGTTTGACCCACCTTCTCTGTCTGGGTGCCCTCCATCAGTTGGAGAGATGACGTCTGCAGCAGGAAGCCTTTTTGACTCATGTAGCGGCTCCTGGCAAATGTTAGAACCCAGTTTTCCAGAGTTCTAAAACGGGTGGGGATTCTGTGTGAGCCGAGCAGGCTCCTTCTTCCAGGAACTCATGGAGGGGGATGGGGCCAGGTGGCTGGAGCACTCATCTTTGCTCTCCCTCATCGCATATGGGATTTAAAGCAATTTTTTCCGCTCAGTTCTTCACGTTTGCGCATCAATTTGCAGATTCTCATGAAAGCGTATCAGCATTTTAGTGTTTGTATGCACTTTTGTAATTCATTTAAAATGTTATTTTTCATGCATGTATTCATGTTTATGCACACTTTGCCCCAGTATATGTGTTTCTGTGCACATTTCCTGGCTGGAGAACCTGCATTTCAAACTTTGGAGAAGTGTGACTTTCAAAGGAGGGCTGTGTTTTGGTTTGCGTATTATTTTCAGAAAGTGTGAATTAAGGACATGGTGGCATAAGTTTTATTGTAAGAACTTACAGATTTTTGGATGTATGTATGTTTTTCCTTTTGCTATTATTTTATTATTTTGTTAACTTTTTGAGAGTGTTTGTGAAGTAAGAAAACTAATAAAAAGCGTATATATGTATATATATATTATACATATACACACATACTGTACTTTACCATGTACAAGACTAGGTTTTTATGCTCTAAAATAATGTTTAAAATCTGAGGTCATCTTATACACGGATATAAGTCCCCCCCATTTTCTTAAATCGGAGCCCCCCCAAATAGGGGGGCACGTCTTATATATGGGGGCATCTTATACACATAAAAATACACTGTGTATGTAGTCCAATAAAATAAAAGGGGAGCACTAGGGATGGAGAGGATTCGATTCAGTATGCATTTAAAGGCAACCCAGGCTAATTCATTATAATACACACACACACACACACACACACACACACACACACACTTATGAATGGGGCAAATGGTTACGAATTTCTCGACATCCGAACGGAAACCGCGGCGGTTTTAGATAGGGTTTTTTCGACTTACGAATTTTTAGATGGGGTTGCTTCGACTTACGAATTTTTCTGTTTCCAATGCATTCCTATGGGAAATCACGTTTCCAATGGCGCTTTTCGACTTACGAATTTTTCAACCTACGAAAGGTGCCTTCGGAACGGATTAAATTCATAAGTCGAGGCACCACCGTATAATGAATTAGTCTGGGTTGCCTTTAAATCGAATCTTCTCCATCCCTAGTGCTCCCCTTTTATTGGACTACAGTGCCCATCATCCTTGACCATGCTAGCTGGAACTGATGGGATTTGGAGTCCAATAAACCTGGAAGGCCAAAAATGCCCCATCCCTGCCAGAGATGATTGTATCTCTCTGACTTTATACTTCAAGTGACTGTGATGTGAAGTCAAACAATGGACCTGCATTGATAGCACTGCCTGTATTCATGGGGAAGCATAACACAGAATCCTCGCCACTATTAAATTTATAAAATATACCAAAAGAAGTTTTTGAATTTTACCATGAACCTTGGTTCCCACCCTGGTTGCCATCAGTTTGAACTTGGAAATGACATCATTGTGAAATGCCACAGGAGTCCCTCAGTGATACAAATATTATTAAAGAGATACGATGATCTGCACAAGAAATCTAAGTGGGTTCTGCTGGGCATGGTGCCCACTTGCAACTGTTCAGCTTGTGCCACTTGGAATGCATGATCAAGTAGCAGCAGAATGTTGCATCTTGCCTGGGGTTTTGTTCCATTCTGCTTGGCCTGTGTGTGTGTCTTTTTTTGTGGGGTGTGGTGGCATGAGAGGAGGGGGCACCAAGCTGAGTTTGTGTATGACCTGGATCAGCTGTCTTTCAAACATGGCAGGGATGTTGCTAGTGCGGTAAAATCCTCCTAGTTTTCAGGCAGAATGAAGAAATATCAATGAGAGAGAGCATTTTCTTTTCCTCGGCATTTTATTCACTTATAACAGAAACATTCACTTATCAGGTATCACTGAAGTGCAATTTACAGAACTTAGCAGCAAATTCACATCTGTAAATTCAGATTTAATTCTGTTTGTACAAATCTTACAAATGTACATCCATTCGTACAGTATTGCCATTCACTCATGCTCGCTTATGTACATTGTCTTCCCTTTAGAATATCCTCACGAGTCATTCTCCCTTGCTTCAGGAAATGCAGAGGTGGTGGTGAGCATGGGTTTTGTCAGAATGAGTCAACAGAGCACCGCACGGGGGAATCGGAACTTGGGGGCCATGGACTCAAACAAAAAGAATCCTCCGGGGCTTTCAATGGAGTTCTCAAAAATAGCCCACAGAGTTTTGCCACATTTCTGAAGAAGTGTGCATGCACACGAAAGCTCATACCAATCAATGACAAACTTAGTTGGTCTCTAAGGTGCTACTGGAAGGAATTTTTTTATTTTGTTTCGACTACGGCAGACCAACACGGCTACCTACCTGTAGCCACATTTCTTGTTTGTTTCTTTTGGCAATTTGGTATTCCTGCAGTATTGGCTGTTCTGCTCAGAGAAGATCCCAGGAGTGGGTGGGTGGGAGATGAACACAAAGGGTGAGTAAACTTGGAAAACACCACAATTTTTTTCAGATACTTCAAATATTTATACGGGGCATTTTTGTAGGTGGCCAATTGGGGCAAGGGGCTGTGCTGCAGAAATCCAGAGGCTGTTTCAAACCTCTACTTTTCATAGAAGTTTGCTGGAGCCAGATAAACATTTGAGAGCTCTGATTTTCTTCTGCTTCAGGCCTCATATGATATAGTTCCCTTTGCACTCACCAAAATTCTCATTATAACAGAAAGTCCTATTGTATAGGTGGAGTGCTGGATGAAAGCCAGCTTCTACGAAAGTAAGGGCAAGGAAAGGCAGGGAGGGGGTTTAGAATTCTGATTAGTTTGCTGTGCTGTGCCAATCACGGGACTGTCATGTATGTGGTCAAGCATTTGCACAGGTTTCCAGCTTCTCTATATTTACTGTAATTATTTTGTGCTACCTACTAAGTACTTCTATAATGCCCTTCAATATGCTGGCCTGTGTGGGGAATAGCTTTATAAAGAGGGGGGAATTAAATCACTTCAGATCTTTCTCCTTGCTGGGAAATCCTTTTAGGGGAAAAAAACAGCCCTTGATATTTTATTCCCCCCCCCTTCCCTTTGTTACAATGATCTGTTAAGGCATAAGAGAGTGCAATGAAATCTCCCTTTGTATGTCTTAATGACACTGTTCTATTTTTCCTTTACTCTCTGTGTTGCTTAGTGTTCAAATCTGAAGGATTTTTCTTTTTTCTTTTTCGTATATTTGTTCTTCTCACCATAATTATTGCTTGGAAGGTCTTATGTTTTTCTCTTTAATTTGGGAAGTTCTCTATTTGTAATGCCTTACAGTGGCACTACATGTTGAGACTAATCTGATTTTATCTATATTTTTAATGTATATGTTATGCAAAGAGATTTGGGTGATTAAGCAGTACAGTAAAGTGGAACCTCGGTTTATGAACACCTCGGTTTATGAATTTTCGGTTTATGAACGCCGCGGACCCATCTGGAACGGATTAATTCATTTTCCATTACTTTCAATGGGAAAGTTCGCTTCAGTTTATGAACAGACTTCCGGAACCAATTACACCCATGCTTCAGTTTATGAACGCTTCAGTTTAAGTACCCCGCGGACCATCTGGAACAGATTAATCCACTTCCCATTACTTTCAATGGGAAAGTTCGCTTCAGTTTATGAACGCTTCAGTTTAAGTACCCCGCGGACCATCTGGAACAGATTAATCCACTTTCCATTACTTTCAATGGGAAAGTTCGCTTCAGTTTATGAACGCTTCAGTTTATGAACAGACTTCCGGAACCAATTGTGTTCATAAACCGAGGTACCACTGTATATCAATCCTGTTTGGCATACAGGCTGTTCTTTAAAAGGCCCCTGTTTGAACCTTACACCCCAGGCTCCATGTTTACCATACTAAGAGAGCCGGTGGAGTCATCAGGAGTCAAATCCCCTCTCAGTCATGAAACTCACTGGGTGACCTTGGGCCATTGCCTAGTTCTCTACAGGGTTGTTGTGAGAAGAAAAGGAGGAGAGGAAGAACCATGTATGCAGAACCTTGATCTCCTTGGAGGAAAGGAATGGGCATACATGTAACAGTAAAAATAGCATCAAATCTTTTCTTTTGATGAATCTTTATTCTGTACTACACATCAATGGTGACTTAACTTTTTTGAAAATTTGATGAGGCTTTTGATGGACTGAGGCCTGCCAGTGCATCCCACTGTGTTTGTGTTTATGTGAAACTTTCATTCCATCAGCATGTGAGCCCTGTGATGAAGGTCTCCTCAGTGTGCCGTTTTTGTACACTTAAGTACCCTTGCTTAATAGGTGAGCTGGAGCCAAATTATTGTATTGTGGATGTCTTTTTTGGGGGGGAAATTGAATTTAATGCTTTTTAAAAAAAATAGCAGAGAGAATTATTTAATCTTTTGTTCTCTTCTTGGTTTGACCTGCTACTTTGATAGAACAGTGCCACAGAGTTATTATGGCCTTGTAAGGTCAAGACGTGAGTGCCTGCTCATATCTCAGCACAGTTGGGCAAGTTCTGAGTAGAAAACCTTGATGGAGAAATGTAATATGCTAGGACTTCAAATAACACCCCCCCCTCAAGATGTTCTCTGTAAATGTCAGTAAAAGATGGGCTCCACACTCCACACACACCTTTTGTGTGTGAAAGCGGATAAAAGAACAAAACGGGCAAGATTGACATTTCTTTCTCAGTGGCTTGTGCACTGTGTTGAACATGTGGCATCCCAGCCTATGAGAGACAAGATCCACCTATCATTAGAATGGCAAAGCATCACAAATCCTTTGGAGTTCAGAGATACAAAATAGGTTAATTTTGCATGGTATTTTGTATTGTTTTTCTTTCACAATAGGGGATCATTGTCAAGAGCCAAGAGGTGTAATGCTGTGCCCAGGAGCTCCCGGAAACCTGCTCCCAGCTCTGCTTTTCCCCATTTACTTTTTACTCTCCCTGCATAGAAAATTAGTATGGTTTGAATGTGCAATGTTTTTTTTTGCTTGCTTGTTTTTTTTGGGGGGGGATGGGTGGGAGCATTCAAATATGTGATATCCACATGCTTTCCTAACCATGTGATTTTTCCAAATATGTACAGGCCCTCAATGACGCTAAAGTCCTATTACAGTGGGGTTCAGGCGGCAATCCTCTACACCTTCTGCCCCTCCAGATGTTTGGGACTGCAATTCCCACCATCCCTGACCACTGGTCCTGTTAGCTAGGGATCATGGGAGTTGTAGGCCAAAACATCTGGAGGGCCGCAGGTTGGGAGTGCCTGCTCTACACATTCACTTTGGAGTAAGTACCACTGAAGTCACTGGGGTTTACTTCCTAGCAAATGTGCATAAGATCAGGCTTCGTAGGACCAAGGTCACTGGAGAACTTCCATTAATTCCATAGCCTCCGTCTATAACCTTTGAGAATTCTTGGAAAACAGACGAGGTCCCTGCAAACTGGAAGTGGGCAAATGTTGTCCCCATCTTCAAAAAAGGGGGGAAGGACCCAGGTAACCAGTTTCTCTGGATTCTGACCCAAATCTCTCTTTCCCTACTGCACCCCACAAATCTGGGATTAAGGGCAAAATGCTTTCCAGACCAAATTAACGACTTTTTGAAAGGCTTAAGGCCTGTTACATCTTATTTTAGAAATGGAGCACTTTCTATCCTAAAATATCCTTAGTATCCATTCCTAACTCATTAAAACAATTCAGATCTTCTACTATTTCTACTCTAAGGAATTTTTTTTTGGTAGTTAATATGGAATGTATTATTTTTTGAAAACATCTCTGTAAGGGGAAGATTTCTTTTTATTTTTAATCTTTAAAAATTCTAGTTTATCACAATCATATCATTTGTACAAGACACTATAAGATACATCTTGTAATTTATAATCTAAAAAATAAAAATTTCATCAAAATAGTGTAGCTATTACTATTGCCTGGGCATCGATGCATGAATGTATTTACTGAATATGGCTAGTTTTACTGGCGAAAAGGAAGAAAGTATAGCATAAAGGAAATTCAGCGGGGGAGGGCAGTGAGAATGAGCTATGTGCTTGTGTTTGAAAAGTATTGGATAGCTCTAAGAAAGGACGCTAAGACAGGTCACAGATAAGTAGCAGCTTGTTAAATATATACACATTTCATGAAAACCACAAGATTAAAAACAAAACAGTGGTGGTATACCCGCAAATCCTGTCATTTGCAAAGACGGAAAAACCCAAACAAAACAAAACCCTAAAACAAAAATACAATTGGGGTAGAGGTTAATTCTGGAGTTGCTTAGATTTTCTATAATGTTTCTCTTTGGGCATCCTAAATAACATTTCTCATGTATCAGAGGACTGCTGTACCAGCAAATTAGGGACCAGTTTGCACATTTACAGAGAAGAGTGTGTTGTGACTTATGCGACTATTTCACATGTTACAAAATAGCTTCATGTGACGCACTTGGCCTGTATGGACATGGAGAAAGAACCGCTGGTGTTTCTTTTTCAGCCAGCGCAATGATGGGAACTGGGGAGCTATGGGTGTTTCTGAGGGTTTAGTTCACAGGATGTTGTTCTCCATGAAATTGTGTCTGTCCAGATGCTACAGTTTCATCCAGCAGAAAGGGGCTGCTAGGCTTATTTGCTTGTTTTTGGCATACTTTATTCTGCGTCTTGGAAGTGATCAGAGCTGCTGTTCAGGCCAGCAGAAGCCCCTTTCCCTGATAACAGGTGACTCTGCCCATCTCTGCTGGGTTCTAAGATGTTAGTGGACACTGATCACACTTTCAAACCTATGTTCATAGATGCAGGGGCATAATATTTGTTTTATTTTTATCTGTTTGAATTATCCCAACCCTTTAGACACAAATACATACACACACACGCACACGCACATACAGAGCTTTCCTCTTGTGTTTCAGTGCAAACGGTGACCTTCTGTGGCGTCCTGATTCTAAAAGTACCTGCATGTGTTTGCTACCTAGAAAAACCTCTCATTCTCCAATGTTAATTATTGCACTAACGATGAAGGGGAACACGGCAGGGTTTTTCTTTTTGTTTTAGCTAGAAGCGGGACCTGCTGTTGCCCGAAAGGCAGGTGCCAGTTGGATAATTACAGTGATCTGTAATGTGCTACGAAACAAGGAACGAACAGTGAAGGTCATTTTTGTAACCTGGGCCTTTGTACATCCTTGAGAAGGGAAGAAGGGTATGCAAAAGCAGTTTCCTAAAGTCAAGTTCAGTGCATTAATCAGAACATAATCTTATACTTAATGCATTGTTAGGATTTCCAAATTGAGATGCTTCCATCGGAGGTAAGTCTCGGGTGGCATCCGTTGCGCAGCCAGCTCCTGCGGTTTTCTCCTGCCCTTCTCTCCATCTTCAGTCAGCTTGATGGGGGTCACAGCACAGAAGTGCCAGATGATTCACACAGTTAGCGGGAACTGATCTTGCTCCGGGGGCTTTTTCACCCAGGTTCCCAGACCGGCTTTCTGAAATGCTTTAAACAGCTGTTGCTTGACAGACTGGTATGTGTGCGCCAGCAGTTTGGCCTCACTGTACACGGAGGGCAGATCTCCATGGCTTAATATCTGTGTGCTCAGCTGTAGAGAGATGGGGTAGGGTGGGGGTGGGGGTGCAAAGGAAAACAAAACAAAACAACCCAAAATGCAAATGAATGACGAGCAGCTGTATAAAATGGTTCCGTAAGCTACAAACAAACTGGGCTTAAGATTTTATGTGTTGGTTTCAAGTAACAATGGGAAGGGTGAGAACCAAAAACTGGACATGATATTGATTCCGTCATGCAGTCTCGGTGCCAACAACCTCCAAAAAACACTGTCCTGAGTGGGAAGCAGGATTTTGGAGATCAAAAACCTAGCTGACACACCACTTGGAAGTGTGAACTGTGCTGCAGAGACTATACCAGGGTTTTGGTTTTTTGCCCTTTCCTCTTTTTGTGGTGGAAGGTCTTACTAAATAAAGTGCAAAGAATGTCGCCCCCCCCCCCCGGCTGTGCATTGTTTTGTTCCTTCTGAATGGGTACCCCTTAGCTTCTGGGAAGGGACCAGGGGATTTTGGCGGCCAAACCCTTGCTGTTAGTGTGCATATATCCCCCCCAAAAAGTTGTTTGGGATTTTGAAAGGAGAGCAAAATTGAGAATCTTGTGGATTTATTTGGTGCTATTCATTCTCCCCAACCCCAACAAATATGATTCAAGTAAAAATGTTTCACCCAGTTTTGAAGAAAGTGTGAAGTGTGTTACTGCTTTTTAATATTACGTATAACTCCCAAATCATATCCTGGGTTAATATTCACTGAAGCAGAAGGCCCCACAATATGAACTTTGGCTATGCATTTAGGAGCCAACGATTTCCCAAAGCCCTGGGGCTCATGCATAGGCCTCAGCCCCTACTGTCTTGGGGGGGGGAGGAGAGAGACAGATTCAAACCCTGTAGCCCAGATTCACAAACCCGACATTCCTGTAATGTCCCATCAGCTCCCTTTTGCTATATATTGAAATCCCAACATTTAGCAGGACAACCGTGGAGAGTGAAACATTTCTTTGAATACCAAAATTGAATCTTAAAGGCCGAAGTTCTGATTCTGATCCAATTAATTATGTGTCTGCGCAGGAGTTGGCTGCTGTGGGCATAGCTCCTGCTGCTCAAAAGCCCTTCCAGCACTCAACGCTGCCTGTGTGCAGGCCCCACTCACACCGTGAGCAATAAGAACAGAAGAGGAGAACTGTTGGGTCAGGCCAAAGGCTCATCTAATCCAGCATTCTGCTCTAAGCACGGCCAGCCAGATGCTTAAGGGAAGCCCACAGGAATGACCCGAGTGCAGCTCTCCCTGCCTGTGATTCTCAGCAACTGGTTTTCAGAGGCATAATGCCACTGACAGTGGAAGGAGAATATAGCTGTCATGGCCAATAGCCACTAATAGCCCTACCCTCCAATATTTGTCTAATTCTCCTTTAAAGTCACCCAGGTTGGTGGACTTTGTAGTTGAGTGTATACCTAGATCACCACTTCATTCTGCACTCACCTGAGTTATGGGCTGGGAGGAGGAGGATTTCCTAGTCTAGGGGAGGGTTTTCAAATGCGTATCAAACTAACCACACTCACCCTTGAGAGCAGCAGGATCTAGACTCAATCTAGATTGAAAGAAGCATGTTGAAGATGAACATGAACTGTTCTGGATTGAGGAAAAATTACCTTTTGGTAACAAGTTAGCATGCACACAGCCTAAAATAGTTATTAATGTATTCTCATTCTCTCTCTCTCTCTCTCTTAAATGTTTATATGGTTTTATCATTGGAGGTGATAATTATTTAATAGCCTTCCATGCAAGCTCTGAAACAGGTGTCGGCAAACTTTTTCAGCCGTGGGCTGGTCCACTGTCCCCCAGACCTTGTGGGGGGGCGGACTATATTTTGAAAATAATAATAATGAACGAATTCCTATACCCCACAAATAACCCAGAGATGCATTTTAAATAAAAGGACACATTCTACTCATGTAAAAACACGCTGATTCCCGGACTGTCCGTGGGCCAGATTTAGAAGGTCTTAGGTTGTCTACCCATGCTCTGAAAAGTAAGGAAAAAGGGAAAGACTCTCTGAGTCATTCAAGGCTTCAGGCAGGCCAGCCAACGCTTTGAGAGAAAACGCAAGGAGAAATCGGCTCCCTTCCTTCCAATCTGTTATAATAAGAGATACTGTGAAACATGCCTAAGAGAGGGCAGTAATCAAGCATATGGGATTTGCCCACAGCTGAGAGGCTCTCTTCTTGAGCGGGAGAATGGCACCTGAATGTTCTGAAATGCTCACCACCCCTGAGTTGCCTGCCAGAAACCGTCTTAAGAGACAAAGACACACATCCTCAGTCCAATAATCACCCCGGGTGCACCTGGGCGCCCAGAGAGAAAGAACTTTTTGTTTTGCAGGAGGATTAAATCAATCGCCTCCTTCCTGGCCTGCCAAAAGACATAGCGCAACCAAGCCAAGAGTTTGATGTTTTGGGAAAGTAATCAGAAGTCTGGGGAGAGCCGTAGACCTGGTGAAAGTTCAATCCGGCGAGTGAATTAGCATTTTCTGTGGGGTTCTGCTCCCACTACTCTGGAATATGAGCCTGTGTACAAAGGTGCATTTTCCACCATTGCAACAGCACTACAGAATGCCCTTTCCCTCGGCCATAAATGAAGCAAACTTGATCTGAACTTCTTGTAAAGGCGTATCTTTTTTCTTAGATTTCCCTCCTGACCCATAAGAATAGGAGCTGTTATTACTGAATTCCTGTTCTGATCTGTTTTTTTTAAAAAATAAATAATAGTGTTTTACTAGTTTTCATGTTGTATCTCTGTTTTTATGCCACAGCATAAAAACAATAAAACACAGCATTTCTTGTATATTGCTTAAAAAAGGTAAAGAACCCCTGACAGTTAAGTCCAGTTGCGAACGAACTCTGGGGTTGTGGCGCTCATCTCGCTTTACTGGCGAGGGAGCTGACGTTTGTCCACAGACAGTTTTTTCAGGTCATGTGGCCAGCATGACTAAGCTGCTTCTGGCAAACCAGAGCAGCGCATGGAAACGCCGTTTACCTTCCCGCTGGAAGTATCTACTTGCACTTTGACGTGCTTTCGAACTGCTAGGTTGGCAGGAGCTGGGACCGAGCAATTGTATATTGCTTAGAGATGGTTTAATTATGAAGCAGGATAGAAGTGCTATACAGTGTATATATGGCACAATCTTCGCAAATTATATTTTGCCTGTGAGCATGTCTACTTGGAACACACACACTCTTATTGCCAAAAGTCCCATGCCAACGCAGGTCTTCAAGGGCTTACATCATTTCAGGAAGTTGACTGGCAGAAAGCAAAAAGTACATAATACTTTCCTCAACCACCATGCAGACGCAGGCCCCGCTATGTGAAGACAATGCGTTCTCAGGAAATGGTCCGTTAGGTGAGTGTTTGTACAACAACACCCTCCCCCCTCCGGCAGAAGACAAGGAGATGAGTAACTATGCAACTTTTGAAGACATCTGAATGCAGTCTTGTATAGGGAAGTTTTAAATGTTTGATGTTTTGTTATGCTTTTATATGTGTTGGAAGCCGTCCAGAGTGGCTGGGACAACCCAGTCAGATGGGCAGGGTAGAATTATTATTCTTGTTGTTGTTGTTGGCATTTTCCATCAATTCCTATGGGGAAATTTCTAACGTGTTCCCAAGCACAGGCTTTTGATCCCCAAGTACAGTGGTACCTCGGTTTAAGTACACAGTTGGTTCCGTAAGTCTGTACTTAACTTGAAGCGAACTTTCCCATCGAAAGTAATGGAAAGTGGATTAATCCGTTCCAGACGGTCCGCGGAGTACTTAACCTGAAGCGTACTTAACCTGAAGTGAACTTTCCCATTGAAAGTAATGGAAAGTGGATTAATCTGTTCCAGATGGGTCCGCGGAGTACTCGACCTGAAGCTTACTTAAACCGAGGTATGACTGTAGTGAAAAAAGCCAGGGGAAACCCTCTGGAACCTTGCAAAAGGCAAACAAGGAAGGGAAAGAATGCTCTTAATTTGTCTGAACTACGCCCCTGTCTCCACTACCCACCATGTTTTCTGACAAAGAGTTAGGCAAATGCATGCCAGGAGGATCGGTCTACCAAAGGGCTATTAGTCATGATGGCTGCATTGACCTTCCAGGCCCAAAGGCAACAATGCCACCAAGTACCATTGGCTGGAGAGCAACAATGGGAGAAGGCTGTTGCCCTCATGCTCTGCTTATTGGCTTCCCAGAAGCATCTGCCTGGCTGTGACTGGTAATAAGATACCTGGCTAGATGAACCTTTGACTTGATCCAGCAGAGCTCTTCTTATGTTTTTTAACGCCTCAGAAACCCTGGAAGTGTGTTACGGCTCCAGCAGATTATTGCATAGTCTGGATTTTTATTACTTCTCCAAAATACTTTTTTTTTTGGCACTCAGATAAGCTAAGTTCGATATGTGCTACTGCCTTTCAAGTGTGCATGTTGCATTCTACTTAAAAATACACATGTTGGTGATTATTAGCCTGGATCAGATCCTCCACTTGTATGTATATATAAACACCTTCCTCTTTCTTTCTTTCTTTCTTTCTTTCTTTCTTTCTTTCTTTCTTTCTTTCTTTCTTTCTTTCTTTCTTCCTTCCTTCCTTACACACACACACACACACACACACACACACACACACACAGAGAGAGAGAGAGAGAGAGAGAGAGAGAGATATGCTCTGCCACACACACTTGCTGGGCACCACATGTGTTTTGGGCTATGATCGATATCCAAGTACAGAGTCTGCTGTAGGATATGGTGCTTTGCTGATGGTATGAGGCCAGGGAGATGGCTGGGAATGCTATGTTGTGATGGACACATAGGTTTGCTTTCACCAAGGCAGGAGTCCTTACCTTTCCATAAAGCTTTGCCCATCGAGTGTAAAACAGGTGCTTGCAGAGTCGCGAAGAGCTCCCGCAGTTCCTTTTTCCTGTTGTTGCATTAATAAGCTCGAGGTCTGTAGTGCCCGCTATCCAATTCACACTGAAACCAGGTGATTTCCCTGACTGCCGCATCTCGGCGTTGCTCACTCCTGTCGAAGGGGAAGCAGAAAACATCAAAGCATTAAGATCAATAGCCCCTGCCTTGCTCCTCCTGGAAGATATGAAATGGAACTTTCTTTTTTTACTGGGAAATGAATTCCATTGCCACATAAACTATTCTCTTATTTTGACGGGATTGTCTCCAGTCTGCCAAATCTTACAGGTCAGAATTGTTGTGGCTGTTGCTCGTGTGTGTGTGTCTCTGTGTTTCAAGGTGTTTTAAGCACAACTGTTTTTGGTAAAGCAGCTTATGAATTAAAACATAATAGAAGATTCTGGTTTTGTTTTTTTTAGCACCCAGTCCTTAGATTTAGAAAGGAAAAAAAAAGACTGTCCAGGAGTAGATAAAAACACTGCTTTCTTGTTCCTCCCAGACCATCCCCTCAAAGCAGAAATAAACCTGACTCTTAACAAAAGTGATGGGAAGGGAGCTGTGGGAGAAAGGTGGTGAGTGAGTGGAGGAAAGAGGACTCTCTTGCCCATTAGGGATGGGGGAGAAGTTTCATTCAGTTTGCATTTAAAGGTGAACCTACCTAATTCTCACACCTTGAAACAATATACAAACTGAAACACAGCCTGCTTTTGGAATTTGAACTCCTCTGAATTTTGCAGTGCAGTTCACCAGCCATGCAGTGTGCACAAATAATGCACATAATAGGGCAAAGTTATGAGAATAACTTGCAGAAATGCATTATATTGGAGAAAATTGCTTTGCAAAAATGTGCATATTAGGCAAACTATACATGTACATTTAGAAAAAAAGCCACACAAAATGCTGGTGAATTTTCAGGAGTTTTTTTTTTTTTTAAATTGCATACCAATGTGGAAATGCGGAGATCTGAAAAATGAAAAACTGAAATGGACAGATTTGCCCGTCCCTATTGCTCACCTACCCATTTGCTGCTTCAAACCGCACCAGCTCACTTTATATGGGACTGAGGCAGAGCTGCATTTAAATAGGTCTGCCATCATCATGCGTACTTTTGCCTGTAGTATTACATCTCCCTTAATGCTAACTAGAGTTGAAACACTAACAACCAGGATTTGAAACCAGGGTTAAGAAGGACTCCAGTCAATGTTAACCATGGTTATCTTTGGGACACCTGGAAATAGAATAGCATTAAAACTTCTGTTCCAAATGGCTTCACAGAAGAATGTCGCTACTACCCCGTATGCAGAAGGTAAGTTTCAAAATAATGTAAATCTGCTATAAGTCAGATTCATACATCTGTGCCCCCTAATGAGGGGGGTGTACTTTACTTTGCTGGGCAACTTTGAGAAGCCATTAGATTTAGAACCCGGGGGGGGGCTACTGAAAATCAAAACGTTTCCAAGGGTAAAAACAGAATAAAAAAAGAAGTTAAAATCTGAGATATTCATGAACATCATGAACAATGGAAGAGAATAGCTCCCTTATTATTGTAGATCTTCCTAAACAAAAACAATTGCACATCTTCCTTCATCTAATTTTGTTAACATCATTAGTACGGTACTACAGGTACATGAGAGAGAATCGCATTCCATGATGCAGGAGGACTGTGTCTGCTGCATGGCGGGGGGAGGCTCAAAGAGCACGCTCTTGTCAATGCTGGAAGACAGCAGCTACAAAGCTGGCTAATTAGGACTAGGTAACATTGCAGGGCACAAATACGGTTACTCAGAGCAGGTGAGATAGCTTCTTGGCAGCTCAGCTTACAATCTGTAACAATAGCTACAAACCCATTAGCTGGCATTAGAGCAGGCATGGCCAAACTTGGCCCTCCAGCTTTTTGGGACTACAACTCCCACCATCCCTAGCTAACAGGACCAGTGGGCAGGGATGATGGGAATTGTAGTCCCAAAACAGCTGGAGGGCTAAGTTTGGCCATGCCTGCCTTAGAGGAAAGTTCTGTCAAATGTAGAACTGGACCGGTTCCATGGCACTGGGGAGGTTCTCCCCCCCCCATTCTCTTTCCTTAGCATCACTTTTATGCTTCCCTTTAAAGTTGTTAGCCACTAAGTTGTGGGGCAGGAGTGTGGGGAAAGAGGCACCTGTATAGCACTTAGCCACTTTAGGAGGGCGGAAGGTTGAGTTATGGGTGATGTGGTGCCCAAAAAAGAGCAGACACAAGTCTGTATAAAACTGGCGTATGCTGATGTAAGTCTACTTATCATGTTTACACATGATTGTTCTGATTTAAATAGGGATGCGGTACGTCTCAGCACAGTGGGGAAGACCGTGACCAGGTCGCTTGTGAATGAATCTCTACTGCCCGGATGTTATCGATGGGGAACTTCAGGGCCCCTGCTGCTCTCCCTTCTTTGGGCTCCTTCTTTTTAAACAGCCCTTCAGATAGAGGCCATCTTCAAACAGAGGGCTGTTCCCTCTACAGCAGGCATCCCCAAACTGCGGCCCTCCAGATGTTTTGGCCTACAACTCCCATGATCCCTAGCTAACAGGACCAGTGGTCGGGGAAGATGGGAATTGTAGTCCAAACATCTGGAGGGCCGTAGTTTGGGGATGCCTGCTCTACAGCAAACAGAGCACTGCTCTCTTACTTGATTTCCATCAAGGAAACAGTGTGTATGAGGGATGTGTTGATGCAAAAGGTAAACCTACTATTTCCCAGAATCATGGCCCTGATCCAATTCCACCCAACCCACCTGCAGGCACTTTTAGGCATTTTTTTTAAATAAAAAAAACATAATCGGGAAATTTGATGACATGGCTTTCCCACATAATATTTAGTTTGGTCCTGAGACTCCTGCAATCCTGAATGAAATGGGGCGTATGTCCCAAAACAGCAAGCATCCAATTGTGCTGCATGAATCCAGAGCCTTTTAAAAATATATATTATTAGAAGGAAGGTGCTGGTTTTTCCTGTGCATGAAAATAGTGTTCCTCCGTGAAATGAGAAGTAAATGCCCATGCTTGCTGAGTTGGTGAAGTCATTAATGTTCATCATTTGACAGCTGAACACTGTGCAGAGCTCAGCGACTTGGAGGGCATATAATAGGGAGTATAAGATCGTGCATATGGGCTCTGTAGATAATCCTGGTGAGATGCAATATGGCATCTCCTGCTCTGGTCCCTGGCTCATTTATAACACACAGCATCTGAAATCACATCTCCCACCACCTCCCCTTGTGCGTGTGTGTTTGTTTTACACAGAAAAGCTCAGTGTGTTTGACAGATGATGACCACGATTCGTTTTTCCCCCAGAAACCAAAGCATAGGTTTTAATGCATATGTTTCTATTAAATTCATTTTCAACCAGGTGATATTTTTTAAATGAGAAACTGGATTTTTTTAAGGATCAAAAGGGGGGGGGAAACATTTGTTTCTTTAATAATTTATTTTTATGCGCCAACATTCAAGTTCAGAAAACAGTAGCAGAAACCTCACTGTCACAAGTATAATACAATATGGATCAGCCTTCCCTAACCTGGTGCCCTCTGAATATTTTGGATTACACCTGGGAGCTGATGGGAGTTACAGTCCTAAATATTTAGAGTGTACCAGGTTAGGGAAGGCTGATACAGGTTATATATGGTAAGTGTCAATATTATGTTAGCCCATGTAGGGAATTACTGCAGGTGATGAACTGGCCTAAGTATCCCTCCTCAGAGTCAATTGGAAATGCCCAAGTAAAATTCACTGACAGCTGTTTAAGATCCTTTGCATTTCTTGGCTTGCTGTCACAAGTAACATCCATTTGCTTGGCTAAGTGGCAGTACCCTAAACTAGTATATACAGATGAGTTTGGATGGAAACATAATTGAGTTATCATCTCACACAGGGCTTTTAATCACATTTATGTCACTCTAATAGCAATTTTGATTCTTTCACCAGGATAACCAATCAGTTTGCATCTCCCCCCTCTTTTTCTTTTGAAGACAAAAACTACCAGAGATATAGTAATATAAATGTGTGTGCTGACACTGTCGTGCTATTTAAATCTTTCCATGTTGAGTCTATTGCAAGTAGATCTGAATGTATGACTTGACACTAATGCGCCAGTCTCTGTCAAGCTATCACCCAAAAGCTTAGCAGATGGAGTGCCAGAATATGACAGCACTTGCTAAGATAAGGCCTGCCTGGAATTAAGCCACAGGTAGAAGAACAAACATAGACACAGCAGCCCTAATGACCAGAGGAAAGCAAAGCATTCAGTCAAATTAACAGCTTTGCATACATGCATTGACAATGAACACAGAATACAAAAGCAAATTGCATACTGTCCCCAGATAACTACTGTCAATATAGAAAATCACTTCTGATGGAAAACAAAGAGTAACAGAAACTTGTGGAAGCTAAAATCCAAGCATCAATATTTGCTGATTTAGGGATGGAGACTGCGAGAATCTAATCCCCTGCCTTTTCTCTTTAAGAAAACTTGTGGAAGGAGAGGCAAGGAATATGGAAACATTAGCATACCCGCCAAGTGTCCCAGGGAAAAATGGGAAATTGGGAAATCCTGTTTTCTTGTGTGAGATTGTGGTGGCCATTTTTGGTGCTGCGATCTCTTGTGCCATGATCTAACCCCCCAAAAGCACTTTTTTTGGGGGGGGACAAGATAGCAATGCAGCTCACATGACTTGCCCGAGAGCGTGTCCTGGAAGATGCACGTCCCGTTTTTTAATCTGAAATAGTTGGATGGTATGTATTAGTGCTGTAGTAAAGCACCAACTCTGTGCTATAGTAACTTCCTCTAATCCTACTCCAACAGGGCACCATTGGCTTCGAATCTGGGACCTGTATAATGTTCTCATTGCATCAAATTTGACATGAGGATACTTTTTGGCCTTGGGCAATCACTGTCTCTAGGCCTCAGTTCCTCAATTCTTAAATGGGAACCATAATAGACTGCCTCAGAGGTCTGTTATGAAAGCTAAATACAGCGAATCACCTCACAATTAAAAGAACAGTGGAAATTATAGTAGTAGTTGGAGGCCTTCTAATCAGCAGGAAGTCTTACAGATGGCCCAAAATACCTTCTAGCCTGTAGACAAGGCTAGAAACAGAGGGAGAAGGTAGCTAAAGAGGAGAAGACCTCTGGAACACAGTTATTTAATGAAACTATTCGTTGTTCAACTCCTCTGACCTGTTTAGGTCTGCTGCCAGGACATCATGATGCTTTGTGTTTCCCAGCCCTTGGCAGAGGCAACCAATGGTATGGAGAGAGAGGAGAAGGGAATGCCCAACATGATGATGTTATGCCATGTGAAAACAGGAAACTCAACACAGGGTTGAAATTTTCAGTGGCAGCCCAGTTTAGGGTATAATCTAGTCTCCCAAGCAAAACACCCATAAATCTACCCCTTACCTGTTGGGCACCTACATGAAGATTCTTCATTTGCTTCACGCCCTGGCTTTTTGCAAATGGATCCCCAGTTAGTTCGGTCATTCTCTTCCCTGGTACTTAGCTTAGTTCTTTCAGCTGATGTGCTTAGCACACCACTGAACGGGGAATAGGTTTAAATCTGTTCTTAAGTAAATTTCATGACTCAAGGCTCTAGTTTGGTTTTAACACTTATGCTGTGGCTTTAAGGTATCTGGATGAGTGGTGATATACATACCAAAGGGCCAAGTATAATGGAAAGATTGCTGTACTGGATAATGATTGCTTCCAACCATATGGCCTTTCAGGTCAGCCAGAGAATGGGTTTAATCATGCTCAATGGTGCAAGCCATTTTTAAGAAGTCTAGTAGGATTCGGTCACAGAATAAGCCATCACCATCTGACTTGGAACTTGTGGAAGTTTTCTTTATATAACGTGCTTTGCTACGTTGTGGTACAACCAAATATGACCCTCTGCTCCTTGGCAACTGGCTCCAGCAGAAATCCTGCTAGTATTATCAAGGGGTGTGGAGTCATGCCCTTGATCATGATGATCAGTTTAAGAAAAGTGGGTGCCATAGCTGCTGCCCCAGCTTATAAATATATCACAGTAAAGATTCTTGGGACAGGAATTATTTGTGGTGGAGCACAGCCTCTTCCAACAGGAGTGGAGGCCCAGAGGTAAGAAGAATCTATTTCAGTTAGTATTGCAATCTTATATACACTTTCTTGGGAGTAAGACCCATTCAACACGGTAGAATGGGGTTCCCCAACCTTTTTGGATCTGGGGGCACATTTGGAAAGCTAAGAGACCAGGGTTAACACCACGAAAAACCCACTTCACAGAAAACAAACATGCATGTGATGATCAGCACCCTCCAAACAGACAACTCCCCCAACCAAATAACCACCCCCAAAACAGAGGCCCAACAAACAGGACTCCCCTCAAAATGTGACCCCTCCCAACCAAACATCAAAAATTTGGGAGGGGCCGGGGACCTTGGCAGGCACTGAGTGTGCTGTGCTCTTAGTGTGGTAGAATGTCTAATTATCAGTAGCATCAAAGGAAAGTGAGAAGGAAGCAAGTATCCCAAGCTGTGAAGGGACACTTGGTTATGTTCCGTGTAGGAGCCCAACAGCACCAGCAATGGGGAAGCAGATGGTTCATGCTTCCAAGCAAGGGTGTCCTTACCACTCAGGAGCAGCTGATTGCACCGGTATGAGGCTGGCAGTTGACCGACATCTTCTAGTCTATGGCTCATTACCCGTGAAAGGTGTCCGGTGTGAGAGAGGCTCCCCACAATAATGCTATGCAAGTACACAGGCTCGATGAAGTAGCTGAGGAGAGCTCCTTGTAAGCCGAGGACGTTCCACCTGCAAGAGGAATCCGGCAGTGAGAAAGGGGATCAGCAGGTGACAAAATAAGATACGAGAGTGAGTGACTGCACCCTTTTTCATTTGCCTTTTTATCCTGGAGAGAAATAGCGGGCATCTTCAGCTGATTCCAACTGTAATTTTTGTGACGGATGATGGACCTTGATGCAGGCCAGAAATTCAGAATTCCCTAGCTCAGGAATGAGAACCTTACCTGTCCATAAGAACATAAGGAAAGTCTGCTGGATAAGCCAAGTGACGCATCGCATTGGCCAACCAGATGGATGCATATGAGCAGGAGCTGAAGGCAACAGCACTCTCCTCATGCAGTTTCCAGCAACTGTTTTGCAGAAGCAGACTGCCTCTGGCAGCGGAGCAAACAGGCCTCTCTAGTTGACCTTTGGGGACTCCCCAAAAGCCATACACCACTGTCCCCAGGCCGCAAACCTCACCTGTGCTGTTCCGCACCCTCCCAGTGTTCTTTAACCTGGCTGAAACCACATTTGAACTGTGATTATCTCACTTGCTTTCCTGGAGGGAGGACAAAAAGAGATGCTTGCGGGTGCATGTAGAAGCATCTGGTTTTTCCATGGCTGGAATTTAACCTACCACTGGCATGTGGCCCCAAGAAAGGTTGCCCATGAGAGATGTGGCTCTTGGGCTGAAAATTGTACTCCCACCCCCTGGACTCCTATTTAGTGAAGATGCCATCTGTGCACACGCAATGGAAGACTGAAAGATATGCATCTCAGCTTAATCGCAGCTGATGTTTCATATTGGATGGAAGCTGGATTGAGGGAAAACATACGAAGCAGAAGCATTTCTCAAGGAACAGTGGGATACGCATGGATTGTTGCTAGCGTCCTATGTACTCATTGTTGAACACCTGGCGGAAGTGGGCTGGAGCCAGAATAAACTGTGATGTGTACACACAGGCTTATACAGGGGAGAATAGGGGTCCTTGTTTGCCTACATGGATTGAGAAGCACCAGGGTGGTGATGGTGGTAAACGAAAGCAATGTAAGCGGCAGGCAGTGCAAGAATTCTGATTCTTCCCCTCCCCCTTCACATTTGGTTGGGGCAGATCTTAATCTGGCCCTTGGTTTCTAGGCATTAATGTTGGCTATTAAGGCCCTAAGCATCTTGGGTCAATGGTACCTTAGATAATTCTATTTTGAGAGTTCCTGTGCATGAACATTTCCAGGCAAGGTTCTGTTTTGGGAGCCTTCTGCATCTGAGATTAGAGTTATATGCACTCAGTATTGAAGCCCTCTGGCTGACCTTGGGCCAGTCACTGTCTCTCAGCCTAGTCTACCTCACAGGTTTGTTGTGAAGAGAAGCATTGCAGTACCTTGAGCTCCTTGGAGGAAAGGTGGGATAAATGTAATAAATAAATACAATTAACCCACTAAGAGCAGGACCTTTTCAGTAGTGGCTCTGTTTGTGCAATGCTGCCCTTTAGTAAGCCCATGGGGCTCTCTGCTGGCCTTTAGGAAGCAAGGTGAAGACTTTCTTATTTTGACAAGCTCTTGTGGGGTATAAATAACCAAAATAAGAGCAACAATAACATAGGTTAACTGCTTTTCTCTGAACGAAATCAGTCTATGCATTTCCAAAAAGCCTTGCTTTGTTCTTGAGTAGCACTCCTGGAGAAATGCTTTATCACAAAAATTGTGGGGTTGGTTTCCCCCCGCCCCAAACTCAGTTGCTCATGAGCTGAAATATGCTTGACATTTTAGAGCACTACAGAAAGGGTTAGAGAGATTTTGCTATTTAAGGCAACATCCAGCGGTTGCTGTGCTTAAAAACCCCCAACGCATTTAAAGTGCAAATCTGTACCAGCAGGAAGCATTATGTAGCTAATTTCTTACATCATTGTTCTTTTCATTAATTAACATTTCTCAACCGTTAGTGCAATAATTGCGGTGCCTCTGTGCTGTATGTCTCTTTCCATGATTAATAAGGAGCCATTATACTTCCCTTTCCTGAAGCAGTCAATTAACACGAAATACTTTCCATTAATTACTGAATGTTTAAAACCAGCATGCTGTACCTGGAGAGCAATCTGCTCACAGAACCTGTGACAAAAAAATGCTTTCATCAGAAGTTCTTTTGAAATTTTATTCCACACGCAAAAAAGAGCAAACCACAGGCAGTTTAGTTGGCTATATTAATTTGCTTCAGAAGCAGGGCCTGCCAATGAGAAACATCTTTTAATCTCATGGAAGACAAGGCAGCCATCTGGCTGCTGAGGATTTTGGAGTGAGACTGCCCCTCTCCCTCCCTCTCTAAACGCAGGTCATTAAAGTAATGTGTTCATCCTACATAAAACTCAAATGGAAGATAAAAGGTAATATTTATATACAAACAATTTAGTCCCACCATTTAAACAGCCGTTGGTTTTATGAAACATTTGCTTTGCTCTTATCAGATTTGCATAACTTCGTGGTGCCGCTGCAGCTGGAGAAAAGATATGCTGCATAGATGTGTGTGGTCATTTCTACAAATGTCTACCTGTCTGTCTCATTTAGGCTACACGCTGTATAGTGTACACATTTACTTGGGAAATCGGTGGGAGTTACTTCTGAGTGGACACACAAAGGATTGTGCTCTTAAAGGCAGAGCTTAGCTGGAAGAAAACCTCCAAGAATGGAAGCATGGAAAAGAGTGTCAAATTGTCTGAAGTTACACAGTTTGGGATTTGATAAGTAATAGACTAAAATCATCAGAAAGCAATGATTTATTTGGGGTAGAAATATGTGCATGAACTCAGTAGCATTTTTGATGTCAGGATTAAAAACACCTGCCTCATTTAATTTGCTGGAAATGAAGAAGCACAGTATCTGCACGGGGGGGGGATATCCAATGTTTAAATATGACTACTTATTGGCTGTAGGGAAAGCTCCATTGAATTGCATTTATCTAGTCCTGGCATCCACAAACTTCGGCCCTCCAGATGTTTTGGACTACAATTCTCATCTTCCCCGACCACTGGTCCTGTTAGCTAGGGATCATGGGAATTGTAGTTTGGGGATGCCTGATCTACAGATTGATGTCTTCCTCAACAGCTAGTATTCAGAGGTATTTGCTGCTTCTAAACACGAAGATACACTAGCAGTTTAAGAGCTCTAACCACTTCTGCCCCGCTCCCCAGAAAAAAAAAGCTACTTCATTTTGCAATTCCTGTTTCTCCGAGAAAATGTGTGGCTGCATGCTCAGACATTTACCCCACAGAAACTTATCATGTCATGACATCATTGTAGGCACAGAGGAGGAATAATTACAATTAAGTTATTAGAGAAGGAAGTACGAGTAAGAAGTTAATAAGTTGTGCATGCACCTATCTTCTTGCTTTATCATGCAATAAAAATACAGTTACAGCACAATTCCAACCAAGTGGACTCAGAAGTAAGTCTTATTGAATTCAATGGTGGTTAGGATTAGAGTCATGGGCATGTGAGGTTAGGGTCATAGCCGTAGCTATTTACTTTATATATCACCTTTCAGCAGGGCTTTTTCAGCTGGAACTCAGTTCTGGCAGCTCTCAGGTAGGCACCATTGCCATGATAAGAGAGCAAGGAAAGAGCTCATGGTGAGTTCTGGCAACTCTTTCTGCTTTTCTGTATTTAATTGAGCAGCTCTTTGGCTAAATTTGAATTGATTAACATTCACTCATACCCTTTAAATTACCCCCTCCAATTGATTAATCAATGAAAGCAGTCGTTCCCAAACTTTCCCCCATCATGGACCACTTGAAAATTGCTGAGGGTGTTGATGAACTGCTTAATTATTTTCCTGCCTCTTGTAGCAATTGTAATGGTCTGTGCTAGAAGCTGTATGATTTTTAATTGTACTGTATATTATGGCTTCTTTTGTTTCTTATATATGGTGTTTTCAAGCAAACATCAGAGAACCTGCACAAGTGACGCTGACAAAACCCCACATATATTAAGTAAAATAGAAACATCATCACCCAAACCCACCCCATCCACTTTCCCCCCGATCTATCTCTTTTCCCCCTTTCCCTCCCAATGTCTCAATAAATGAAACTGGTCTGTAAAAATGTTATGAGAGACATTGCACATATTTCTGTAAACCAAGAAAATCCTTAATAATAAAAAAACCTTATATATGGTGTTTTATTGTATTGCAACTTGAATTCCATAGAACAGAAGAAGCAAAAGAAGCAATGGAAATACATTAAAAATCAATATGAATATTCAATGTGATGGATGTGCTACTTCCTGTCTTCAACCACAAATCCACAGACACACCATGGACCACCTAACTGAAGTTTGCAGAGCAGTTTGGGAACTCCTGAACTTAAGTTTTACTTGCAGAATCTTCTGATTATACCGATTCAATATGGCAGCCCCAGGTAGTGAACTCATTTCAAAGCCCAGAGAGGCGCTTCTGGAAATCTCGGACCAATAACCAGGAGTAAAACCACTTTTATCATGTGATCGTCTCTTCAAGTGAACTAGGCCTAGCTGGGTAAAGGAAAGTAAAACAAAATAAATAAAAAATGGTTATAAGTTGCAATTCAGCAACTTCTCTTTCAAGTCTATTTCTGAAATTCTTTTGTAATAATTTCAGAAATAGACTTGAAAGAGAAGTTGCTGAATTGCAACTTATTACCAAACTTAAAACCATGGAGAGACCTGGTCTGAATAGAGACTCTTATCTCATTATAACTGGTACATGAAAAAGCTATTTTTAGCCATCTCACCCCTTGCTTTTTCCTGTAAGACCAATTGCAGTCGTTAACAGTCAACAGGTTTACCACACCTATCAGCCAACCACCCATTCCCACCACTCTTCTGAGTAATACCCCTCCCCACCCCCCTCACTATATATAAGGGTCTGGTGACTTCCGTTTCAGTGTATCTGAAGAAGTGTGCATGCACACGAAAGCTCATACCAATGACAAACTTAGTTGGTCTGTAAGGTGCTACTGGAAGGAATTTTGTTTCGACTATGGCAGACCAACATGGCTACCTACCTGTAACTAGAACAAAGGAAAGCAAATTAGCTTTAGTCCTAGGAACAATTTATGCCTCTTCAGGAACAAAAGGATCTATGGTGAAACTGAGTTCTGGAGGAGGTTTGCTTCTGTTAGGTGCAAGAATGCTGCTGTGATTTTACTGCTTTCTCCATGGGCAACGTTTTCAAAATTAACATTATTATGCAGAGTAAATGTGCTGTTACATTCCAGCTTCTCAATATATCAAACTGACTTGTCTAGGTAAGACATATGATGGATTGTTTGACTCCCCCCCCCCTAATTGTGCAAGACTTTTAAAATGCCCCTTTCAAGGACATGTTCCCTACTTAGATAACATATTTTAAATAACTTTTGTCATACTGGAAAAGAAACCCGCTGGTTTACCTACATAATAGAGGAGCAAATGCATGGATTTAAACCAAATTATCTCCATAGAATCCAGGTGATCTGAACTGGCTTAAATTACACTGTGGGCTGGGCTGTTATAGCTCCTTGCTTTTGATATGGGGAGTATAACGTTGGTACTAGAGGCGTTGTCCACTGCCATTACTTCTGTATTTATTTGCTTTCAGTACATCTAATTCCTACAAACACATATGGTCCCCACCTGTCTATAATTGAAATGCCAGTAATGACATGGAAGGAATCAGAGAGGAGCTAGTCTTCCATTCAGTAGATGACACTTCCCCCAACCTTCTAAAATACCATATTTTTTCGTGTATAACACACACACCCCCCCGTGTATTTTGGGGGACTCAAAATTAAGAAAATGCGGGGAGATTGCCCCCATGTATAAGACTACCCCCCTTTTACACATTATTTTTTGGTAAAAAAACAACACCCTAGTCTTGTACATGGAAAAGTACCTTAATCCTTTGCAGCCGCCTAACATTGCATTTAAAGAATGGGAGTTTCTGTCCAGGGTCCTGAACAGCCAGCTCCCGAAAGCTCCACCATGTTTACCTACGGCAATAGACCTGGGTGGATCCAACTGCTGAAATAGACCATCAGTTGCTGTCCAAGGTCCTGGAACACCAAGCATGGTTACCTCCAGCAATAGTAGGGGCACCCAGAAAGAGTTTTCCTGGACAACCTTTACCCCTTTGCTTCACCCCTACAGTACGTAATGTCACTTATACTGTGCTAGCTCTGCTGTTCCCGAGTCTGATGTGCACCATCACAAGGCTTTCCTGTTTACTATGCTGGAGAATCATGCAGCCAATTATCAAAGCCTCTTCCTGTATTTTCACGCAATAAGGATTGTTATTCATGGTAGTCTCCAGTCTGCAGAACACCTGTGGTTTTTCTAGTTACATGACAATTCAGCTATTATTGGTTTGGAAACTGGAACTACTACATTAGGGTTTGATCTGTATTTTAGCAGTGGGTGGTTCGTCTTTTTGTAACTGACAGTGAAAGACCAAGGCCAGATTCTGATTGATGCAGAAAGGGGTTAAATAAGAAGAGAGAAGATTGCAAATAGACTTGTATCATGTGTGCAGATTGTCTCTAGTTGGGGGAGCTAGTTGTGTTAATTGATTTCCACTTTCATTAATAAGCTGCAGATTCCAGGGTCAAACCTTCCAAGCCAACATATGCGATCCTGATAGTCTGTCACTAAAACTATTTTTTAAAAAATAGTTATCTTGGAACATTTCTCTTGCATTTTGCTGATATCATTGTGTAAAGCAATTGTGCTTTAGCGCTTAAGCTTTTTCATAGCTGGCATTAAGCTTTTCAGGATCCCAGTGGAAAAAGAAGGGAGACTCCCAGCAGATTGGCCTGGAAAGTGTGAAAGATGGTGCCCATGTACTAATTCCGGGGGTGCCAACATAGCACCTGTGAGCACATAATAATAACTTTATTATTTATACTGCACCCATTGGGGGTATATGCCCATGGAAGCTTTCTCTGATGCCTGCAGGGTCCCCCTCTCCACCTGCCCATCTCCTGAAATTAGGCTTGAAACAAGAATTCTGTTCTAGCAAACAGTGTGTGTTTGGCTGCACTGGGGTATGATACTCATAACACTGTTTCTGGTTTGTAAATGTGTCCCTAGTCCCCAGAAAGTCATTGACCTATGTACCAATCAGTTGACAGAGGAGACATCTTTTAAAAAGCACATACACTACACCCAGGAAGTTTTAGAAATTTTAGATCCTCCTCTGGGCAACTCCCTGTAGCTTTTCATTCCGTCTGCTTCTCAAATTGTCCCAAAACAGAAGTGCAATCCACTTTAGCTTCCTGTTACCCATATATAATGTATTCTCAGACCATTTGTCAGCACATTGGCAGGGCCCACTCATGCTGCTGAACCCCGCACTGGGAAGTTGAGTCTGTGGAGTTGCCTTTTAAAATCATATGAGGATAATTGTGGGGGATTTTAAATCGTGGCTCCTAGTTGCCCAATGGCACTGCCAGCTAAGTCTGTGGCTGATATCTTCCAGCAATATGATATTAGGCACTTCTGATGTTCTTAAAATGGACTTGGAGTGCAGAGAGTAGCACTGAATTTTAACAAATAATTTACTTGGGATTAACATGCACAAAAACTGCTGAATGCTGTGAATGATAACTGAATGGAGGGAAACGCTTTTTTGATGTTGCTTACAAATACCTTGTGAGCAAGAAAGTATGATAACAGCTGTTGGGATAAATTATTAATTGTGCATTATTTGCTCGGCTCCAGTAATTCTTTCCAATATATCAGAAAACTGCTACTCTGGTTCTCCTTCTCTTTGTAAGTCATGCAAAGTAGGCTGTTTTCAAGGAACTGGGGCCAATATCCTCGATGTGGAATTTTTCTCCAAATCGCTAAAACCCTCGAAGGACAATTCAATCAAAGGACTGCTTACTCAACAATCTCATTTAGGCATATATGAATTCATTTGAGCATTTGGACCCCATGAAAATCAAATCAGCCAATATAGGAACACATGAGATCAGTGGTGTGCAGTGAAATTTTTCACAGGGGAACATTTAGGACCAGAGGCACTAGCTTGTAAGGGTGGCATATGTGTGAGCATCACACCTCCCTCCCTAAGCCAGGCAGAAGCTTCCCAGGCTTTGGGAAGGAGGCACCAGGCTTTAACACACCAATTTACCAGAAACATTTAGGGGACTAAGGATGCCTATCTTCCAAAATATATGTTTCTATTATGGTGATGTTATGGACTGGCGGGATGCAGAAGAATGGTGGGAGGCGCCAGCTGGGGAACCCCCAAGGGAAGAAAGCTCAGAGCCAGGGGACTGGTGGTGGAGCGATGATGAGTGGTCAGAGGGAGAAGAGGGAGCAGGCTAGGAGGAGGAGGTGTCAGAAGTTGAAGAGGCAACAGTGTTCTGTGAGCAGGAAGCATCTGTGGCAGAAAGCAGTCCAGGACCAGAGGCAGAACAGGAGGTTGGAGAGGAGGGGGGGGCCAAGAGGCAGTGATGAAGCAGACTGATTAATAAGCCAGTGGGTCTCCCCCTCCTGCTGTGACCAGCTCCCCTCACCCTTGGTGGTTTACTGAGCTATTTTGTTTCTTTGAATAAAGAGAGTTAATGTCAAGGCTGGAGTCAGATGCAGGTTAGCACGAAGAAACAGTCAGTTGTCAGTGAAGTTGCCTCTTCAAGGAAACGGCAAACAACTCAGCAATACTTCCCAGTAGGTCTTACCCCTGTAGAGCAGTTGCGAGGACTGAAGGTCCCCACCTTCCCACAGCTCCCTAAGTCTCTCCCTCTTTCTGCACACTCTCTGTCTGGCCCTTGGGACCCCCAGGACTCTCCCACCTCTCCAGGACACAACTCGCGCAAGCCTTGCTCCCTGCCTTCCTTGAATGCCTTTGCCTGGCTGGAATGCGTTCTTGAACTGTGTAGATGCCTCTTGCTTGCCTGGCTGGAAAGATACGTACGGGTGTGTGTGGAAATCTCTGATTTTGTATGTGTGTATGAATGAATGAATGAATGTAGTCAACTGTACAAAGGTAATATTGGATACACAGTCCCTACCTGTTTTTCTACCTGTTCTTACTATCCACTGCAGACCATTGCCAGGTCTGCTTCCTTCAAAGCCCCTCTGTGAGTTCAGCCTCACCAGGACTGGACAGCAACACGAGCAGATTCTTTCCTTTGAAAGGTGGCCTATACATTCCACTCAATGCAGGGATGCCACCCAAAATAGCACTCCCACAGTGAGGTCTTCCTCACCCTACTGCAACATCTAGCATACAGGATGTGACGCTATTGAGTTGTGAGTTTCCCCTGTTCCCATCAGGCACGTCCAATGGCACAGGGTAGGAGCAAGGAATCTCACAAGGTGATGTCACTAGACATCATGGCTGGGAGGGGAGGGCAGGAATTATGCCATTTCTGACAGCACCCTTGTGGCATGTGTAATGCATGGAATTTAGAGAGAAGACAGGTGGAATATGAAGTAGAAAGTATTGACAGCCAAGAAACCTGGGAGAGTCTGCACCTCACCCCCAGATTGAACTCAGAAGCAGAAAGAAGTCCCCGAGGAAAGGATCTCAGATAGAACCAGGGATGCTTAAGGGATTTGGTTTCTGTGAATTCCAATGCAAGTTGACCTGATCTGCACCTCCTTGAGTAATGCGCAGATTGAAACAACTATCCTTTGGAATATTGACTTTTCTTCATTTTGCCACGCAGTTCTCTGTTCAAAAATGCTTTAAAGCATATATTTTAAGCATAAAATATGTTTAGAATTTAAACATTAAGATTTTGAGGGTACTTAAACAAGTGTTTACATATGTATTTCAATATCAAATTTTGCGTGGGTTAAAAGTAATTTTTTGATTAATTTGGAAATGGGATAGAATGGATTTATGAATGGACACATGTGAAATGGACATGGGCCACAAATAGAGTGATCTAGCCGTCCCTAAAAAGAGCCCTGGTGGGGGTGGGTGATCACTAAGGGGAACATCATCTCTATTGCCTCTCTTCTGACATCAACATGTTAAGAGCTGTCTAAAACCTGAGTGCATATTTATATCATTAATAAGTCATAACATGCACAACTGGAATACTTTTGAACATCAAAACAAAGGTTTTGCCTTTGATCCTGGAAACACAGAACATGACACCAGATTGCCTTATTTTACAGCTGTGGGTAAATGTCAGCAATCTTTAAATACTGTAGACTGATTTTGTAGTGGATGAAGGCAGGTTTCTTTGGAGAAAATGAAGTTCTGGGCACCCTGTATTGCAATTGACATTCCCATCAATATTAAATATAATATTGGTTTCTGAGTTTATATTTAATTTACTGTGTATTGACATTCAGAAAAAACAAAGGCAGTGACAGTATGGTTTGGAACCCTTAATTTATTTAGTCATTCTCTTCTGCCTGAAATTTGATTTTGAAACTTTGGTCATTCTTGGAAGAAACAGGGAAATTGTGTTGCAGACTTTTCCCTTTCCTCTTTGAGAAAATGTGTTACAACAGGGGAGGATTTAACCCAACAGTGTTATTTTGCGATATTTTCATAGTGTGTGTGTCAGATTATTTCACTATATCGTCATTGGACTTTTCCCTCATTCCTATGATTGGATCAATCATGCAAAAAACGATTGTGACTGCAATATTCAAACAGATCATCTACGAAAAGTGAGAGCAAAAAGTAGCAGTTCTGTGCTGTAGCATCAAACCATCACAAACAAACAAACAAACAAACAAACAAACCCTCCTCAAAAAAGCATTGCCATCCTCATATGTACAAAATCTTAAGGCATGGTTTCACATTTTATCCTTTGGTTTGCAGTTCCTCTGTTTTAATTCAGGAAGGATTCAAGCCTGTCATTAAATGTTGGCCTGAGGCATTTTGCACAATGTGTTCCACATCACAATTGCTCAGCCAGTGCTCTTTGTGAACCGACACTGCATACCCCAGGATCCTCTACAATGCACAATAGGGTCCTCATCAAGCAAGTCAAAGTCCTTGAAGCTAGACAGTCTGAAAACCACTCTTCTGAAACATCTGAGGAACAGATGGCAACCACCCCAGGGGAAGCCTGAGTTACCAAAGATCAAATCTATCAAAATCCTCATAGCTCTGATCCAGTGGCTCCTGTATATATGTGAGAGAGCTGATGCACGTGGAACATATTCTTATATCGAAGTGCATGGCTGTGGAAATGTTCATGATAGGTGGTTATGGTGGCTACCATTTCCTCAAGAGTTAATTAAATTTTCCACCAGAAAACAATGACATTTCCATGCTTGCTTGCTGCCCGACTGCTTAGCAATTTCACTATAAAGTTACCTGGCAATTTTGTCCGTGCAAGACATGGTGACCAGCTGCTCCCCCAATAACATGCCATCCCACATTTGCACCGCACTGGGATATCGGGCTGGAATGGTTCCTTCCCCAGATTCAATCTTTGTTCGAAGATGCCCACGGTACTTTCTTACTATGTGCTTAATGCTGTTCACTGGAAAGGAAAAAGAAAAGAAAAGAAAGGAAGCGTCATCGATGATACAACAGATCAAGAGCTTCTATATTTATCTTCTAAGGTGAACGGTGATGGGCCAAGTGGGAGCAGAGGGCAGCGATTGGCTTCCTAGCTTCTAGCTCATTTGTGTCCTACTTCCCTCCCTCTCCATAAATACGACCTGGAATTTGCACATTAAAGCTGTACCCTGTACACATTTACAGGGGAGTAAGCCCCATTGCATTCTACCAGGGATGGGCAACCTTTTGGGGGCCACATTCTTGTGGTAGGTGGAGGCAAAGGCAAAAATGAATAATACTTTTGTACAGTGGGTTCGTTTCTGCTAGGGCTGGGCGACATCTGGTTTTCAGCATCGTGATATATCAGCAGCTAAACATTGCGATATACTGATATGTCTGAAACTGGAGATTGGGCGTGCGGCTGAGGGAAGGAGCAGCCATGGATATTTTGCATGTGGCTGATATACACAGAAGCTCTATTTGCCTGGGCAAAACTAGAATTAGTTGGCTCTGGCTCCAGCTAATGTTGGTCTCTCTGCCTTTTGCTCTATGAGTCCCAATGGGCACCTCCCCCCCCCCGGGACCACATAACACTGGTCCTGAGAGATCTACATTGGCTCCCAGTACGTTTCTGAGCACAATTCAAAGTGTTGGTGCTGACCTTTAAAGCCCTAAACGGCCTCGGTCCTGTATACCTGAAGGAGCGTCTCCACGCCCATCGTTTAGCCCGGACACTGAGGTCCAGTGCCGAGGGCCTTCTGGCGGTTCCCTCACTGCGAGAAGCAAAGCTACAGGGAACCAGGCAGAGGGCCTTTTCGGTAGTGGCACCCGCCCTGTGGAACGCCCTCCCATCAGAGGTCAGAGAGATAAACAACTACCTGACATTTAGAAAATACCTAAAGGCAGCCCTGTTTAGGGAAGTTTTTAGTCTGTGATATTTTAATGTATTTTGATGTGTGTTGGAAGCCGCCCAGAGTGGCGGGGGAGACCTGGCCAGATGGGCGGGGTATAAATAATAAATTATTATTATTATTATTTATTATTATCTTTTCCTGGATGCTTTAGGCTGTGATTTTGCACACTGAACTTATGAGACTGCCGCTGAGTAGACATGGATAGGATTGCATTGCCAGACTGTATCCTACGATTGGCTTCCTAGCTTCTGGCTTGTTTGTGTCAGATGCTGCCCGCTGTGCAGGATGCACCCTGAGGAAAGGCAAAGTACCTTTTCTGCCTTGGCAGCAATTGCAGGTGCTAGCTATGCAGACTGAGCTAGCATCCTGCTCACATCTGGATGCTGAGGATTGGAACGCCTGGACCAGTGCTGTTTATTTCAGGAATAAGTGCCCTCTGGTGGAAAGCTTTCATATGTTCCATTACCTTGCCTAATTTTCTTCTTGTTTCATCCTTACCAACAAAGAACCTCATAGAGGCTTTACGTAAACCATGCCTCTCCTCTTCCTAACCTTGGCTGGCCTACTCTTTGATTTTTCAGATCTGAAGTCCTCAAATTGCAACCAAAGCACTGCACTTCCTTCTGTATTTCAAAGCTTGAAAATTAGAAATGGAAGAAGGGAGACATATACACACACAGACATGCCCACAGATGGAAGGCGCTACCTGAAAATACCAGCAATTCCAGGACAGGGTTGAATATACTGTAATTTGCATGACTTTGATTATACTAAGTAAATGTTAGCTGACAAGGATCAAAGCCGGAGCAAGGTACATTGACAGGCATAATTACCAAATGCAAACGGATTCAGACACAAATAAAGAGCCTGCTCTTGACAGGCATTCTGCAAACTTCACTCCTATTCCAGGCAGATTTCAGGAACATCTTTTACAGAGACCTACTTTTACAGCTCATGTTCATTTCTTTGGGATGGAAAGAAAACCCATAGGGTCAGCAAGCCCAACCCCCTGCCCTAAGGCAAGATTCTTTAAGGCACATTAGTCAGCCTGCCAAAGATTAGCCCACACCATGCAGGCCACACCATGCCACCCACATGCAGATTGCGAGAGCGAAGACAGGGCCCCCCCAGGGAACAGAACCTTCATACACTTCAAGCAAATGAGCCAGGTGGACTGCAGCTTGAAACTAAACAATCAAGACTTCTCTGATGGGAGTAACAGACGTCTACAGTCCCAGAGACTTTCCCAGAGTGCACCACTGCCTTGGACACCATGTGACTGTAAAATCATTGGAGCCTGTGTGATTCAGAGGTTCAGGTTTCGGCTTGGGCATGGTCAGCCGTCTCAGTAGTCTGAGAAGCCTCGTACAAAATACGTCAAAAAGAGCAAACTGATGTTGAATTCAAGCATTTTAGACCAAAAGCTTTGGACCAGTGCTGGCCAGCAGACCACTTTGCTACCAGGTAACAGGCACCTCAATTCCCATTACTTAACTTGCTATTTAACTGTTATTTTTGGTTCAGCTTCTTTAAAAAGGAACACCCTCTCAATATTTATTTACTCATCCACTGGTAATCCACAAGCTCCAGTCCTCTGCTGCTCTCTTCTTCCATTTGATCCGAGCCTCTGTGGCTGTTAAGTCTTCCTGATTTTTGCATCGCTTATTCTCCCCCTTGATTATCTTCACTAATTGCCGTGGGGAGGGGAAAGGAGGAGGTAGGAAGGAGCAGGAGGGAGGGAGGGAGGGAGGCAGAAGTCAGCTGAAGATGCTACTTCATCCGGAACAAGATGTCAACCTGACCCCAGCATTAGAGAGGACCAATTTAAAAATCATTTGGAGTGGGTTTATGATGTGTGCCTGGCTAGACATTAGATGTGTAAATCACTGCTCAGAGCATCAGAGAAAAGGGAAGAAGGAAGTGCAGAATTATTAGTATCAATTTTGATCCTTTGAATGTATAGAGATAAATCTTCCCCTCCCCCCCACCCATTCATTTCCTTTCTCTCTCTTTTTTTTATATATATATAAAATCTAAAATGTAATATACCGTAAGTTCAATTATTTTTGCAAGGATTTGCAACTAGTCAGCCTTTGTGTTATGACAGACGATGGATTTTTTTTTTAGTAAAAAGCAAATTAAGAATTCTCCACTCCCCCACCTTTTTTAAAAAAATTGCTGGAAATGAATGGTGATTAAACAGAATCACAAGAGTAAAAACCTGTCTGAAATTTACGTGCGGCTGCCTCAGAAGTTCATTTTCTATTTCTCTGCTTCACTGCATGCTACTCCCACGCCATGAAGGGGGGTGGGTGGGCCCTCTTGCACCCTCCCTTTTATACTCGCTTCTCAGTTCATTACGATAGTTTGTTTATAAAGGGTTGGAAACAAAAGCGAGTTCAAACGGCAATGAATTCCACTAATCCTTTGGATGACAAATGCATTTGTAATAGGGCTGGAACCTTACAAGCAGATGTCAACAAGGCATTATGTTGACTAATTGGTGAAGGCCAATTTTAATAGTTGAGGGCACCATTTTGGTGCTCTTAGCATTGTTATAATACAGCAGAGCATGAATTCCAGATAGCTAACCTTGATAAAGATAAAAGAAAAAAGGAGGAAAATGTAAAGAAAAAGAAAGCCCAACAACTAATTCTCTGATACCTTATACCTAGGGCTTGCCATACGTCTGGAAAATTCCAGGTATGTACAGAAATTGGATGGCTAAATTGCCTTCCAGGGGGATTTTTTTTTGAATGTTAAGAGATCTCCAGAATTTCCTGAATGTATGGCAACCTGGTTTTTTTTGGGGGGGGGGTTGGCTTTAAAAAAAATCAAAAAAATTATGGGGGAGGTTACACCCTGTTGGCAGTGGAAGTGTTGGCGAAAGGGATGCATTACAACAGGCATCCCCAAACTGTGGCCCTCCAGATGTTTTGGCCTACAACTCCCATGATCCCTAGCTAAGAGGACCAGTGGTTGGGGAAGATGGGAATCTGGAGGGCTGAAGTTTGGGGATGCCTGCATTAGAGTATGGCTCTTTTCAGGTTTTTTTTTGGGTGTGTGTGTGTGTGTGTGTGTGTGTTTCTGAGTTGGTTTTTTTAAAATTTCATTTAAAATTCTGTGGTGAAAATCCCTTTCACCATAGCTCTTGGAGATGCAAGGCTGTGTCCTTAACCTCACATTTGTACAGTACTTGAAGACTGAAAATAACAAGACAATGCAATATTTTCTGAAGTTTAGGCTTTCCCCTTTCTTCCAAATTGCTTGGTCTCTTTAGTAATTTGTCATTTCTGGGTCTGGATTATAACAGAATGTCTGAAGTAGAAAACACACAAATTAATCAGAGGAATTCAGATTCTGCACAGGTGGTTTGCTTGGAGATACCAATCAAAGCAAGAGCAGCTTGGAGGTTTCAAGAGCATTATTTTTAATTGCTAATTGCGTCGCTCATCTAAAATTAGCACTTGAGCACCTCAGTTTTGAAGGCGTTGCAGGGCCCATAGGGCAAAGCATGGACGCCTGATGGGAAGAGAGAGAGAAGCACCTCAATTAAACGAGCTTAAAAATCCTGGCTGCCATTTTGTATTTACTCTTCAAAAATGAATGCCGAGAAGCACAGAGGCATAATGGAATGTAACAATATAGTTTTACCTATAATTCACTGAGGATTAGGCTTTCTATGGCAGCTAGTCACGAGGGCTACATCACGACATCCAGGATCTGAAACAGCATGCCTCTGAAAACCAGAGGTATTCGATTATTTAGGAATAACTTTCTGGCAATAAGAGCTGTTCGACAGCGGAACAGTCTCCCTCAGAAGTTGGTGGAATCTCCTTCATTGGAGGTGCTTAAACAGAGGTTGGGTGGCCTGGGATTTTTTTTTTTTTAGATATGACTCCTGCATTGGACTTGGGGTCCCTTCCAACTCTACAACTCTATGATTCTACTCCAGTTGCTGTTATGTTCATGTCCAGGTTGTGGGTTTCCCATTGACATCTGGATGGCCACTGTTGAAAACACTATGCTGGACTAAATATATTGGATTTTGGCCTGCTCTTCTTATAGTCACACAACAGAGAGGATCAAACACAGCTGGGGAGGGAGGGAGACGGAAAAAAAAACAAGAACAAAAGCCAGGACTCGAAGGAGACTCTCCACTATTTACATAAGGTCTGGCCAGATTTGTGTAGTAGATACGGCGTTTCAGATACTGCCAAATGTTTTGGGCAACTGTGGCTCTCCTGTGCCATTTGTGCTGCAGCGCTCAAAGGGATTATGGCTATAAATTCCATAATATATGTCATGCATTCACTGTGGCAAGATGCCCACAGTGGAAAACTCATGGGCTGTGCACACATAGAAGGATACTTTGGGTTTCCCATGCTCTGGGCTGGTCTCTCTTCGCCCTGCCCTGCCCTCCCCCCATCCACCTACCCACACTGATGGACATAAGATGAGTAACCTCTGTGTGACCAGCTTGGAAACTTAGGTTTCTGCTTCCCTATATTAAACAACAAACTTTTTCATCATTCCGACACATTTAAACAATGGGTTTGGGACAGTGATTTAAAACATTTTAGCATACATTCTTGGAAAGGAAAGGAAATACCTTCCTCCTCATCTAGGTATGCATCTAGGTGTACTTAGGGGTACAATAAAAAAACAAAACAAAACGATTTTGATTCTGATATGGTACTGTAATTTAGAAATGCAAGTAACCTTGTATTTTTTTCTTCCAATAGTCCAAAAAGGAACCTTTGCTGAGGGGCTTTGTTGATAGCAAACTTATTTTGAATCAAAATTAACTGAGGTTAATGTCAAATGACCAACCAAAACTTTAACTGATAAATGTATTGATTCAACAGGCAGGCAGCCCTACTGTTTATACTGGCAGCCCTACTGCCAGAGAGCCTGTGGCAGACATGTCTATTTGTGTGCTTCCTCGAGAGACATGTTTCTGTGCAGTGTGGTCCCCTGCTAGGTCTCTTCTGGGGGAGGAAGAATCCTGACTCTGTGCCTCACCCTCAGATTACCTACAAACCCAACGACCCAGATGTCGTGGCTGCATGCCGATCCTGTTGCGATGGAAGCACTACAGAAATGTGTCTGCCTCACAACTCCAGCACAGCTGTAGGTTAATAGGCAAGCAGGAAGAAGGCCACATGCGGAGAAGATGCAATGGTGTGTTTCAGACCTAACGGGACTGTGGGATAAAACGGGAGCTGGGTTATCAGGAAGTCAATGGCACAAGGCAAGACAACATGTTAGCAAAAGATAGAAAAAGCAGCCTGGGGGGGAAGACAGCAGAGGCAGCCTCAGGGCAGACTTGATTTGCCTGCTTCTGCTCGTCTGCCTAGAACAGCAAAAAATGCAGGCTATGGAAGAAAAATGGACCGAGAGCAAAAGGGGTGGAAAAAGGGGAAGACCTTGGCTGAGTTTTCTCATGTAAGAAGTTGAAGAATCGAGTTTTCCCCTTGGGAAAAACTTCATCTTTTCCAAAGTCTGATTGGAAGAGTTTCAAAAACACACCTAAAAAGTGTACTGTTGTTGTTGTTGTTGTTGTTGTTGTCATGCAGACTATCAGGTCACATACTGCCTCATAGAGAAGCACAAGGAGAAAGAGGTCCCTTTTATACTGTAAGCTAACTCTCAAAGAGGAAAGCAACAGTGAGACAGGGAGTGGAGGAAGCAAAACAAAACAAGGGATATTGTGAGCAAATGCACTTTGGCTTTGATTCATCTGAGAATGAGGACTAAGCCAGCAGCTTCCTGGGGGGGGGGGGAAGATGGGTTTTGGGGAGGGAGTTGAAAGAAGGTGCCATAGGTGGTTTTAGAGAGCATTTCAGGCATAATGGACAAGGAGAAGGAGAATGGGGCAGATCAAAGCTCATATAACTTTGGAGCAAACTTTGCATAACGCAATACAAAGCAGTTCTGTACTTCAGTGCAGAGACACCAGTATGTCCCCTCTGAGCACGATGGGATCACGTTACTGGCTTTGGCAGGCAGAATTCCACTAGCCACACATATGGGAACAGGCATATATAACACTCATAAATTTAGAGAGGGCAGAGGAGTGGCCTAGAGCTCTCGACAGCTGGTAAGGGCAGAAGTAATGCTGATTCTATCTTGATGGTGTTCCTGAGATTTGGAGCCAATTATTGGAGTATGCACTCTTGCTTCCTCCACCAACCTGTCCCAGGTCTAGCTCACCCCGCTTCTGCATTCTGACTGTGAATAACATTAACCAGGGTTCTTGTTTAACTAGAACCAGAAACCAGAACTTGATGTTGGTTTTGGACCCTGATACAACAAGAAACCTGTTTAGCATTAACCACCATTAAGGTTGACGGGGTGAGAGAAGGGAGTACGGATTGCATGTCGCCCGATTCCTTTGCAGTGGCTGCAAATCTGGTCAGATCTGCCCATGTGCTTTCAGATCCTGGCTGGCTTTCCCAGAGGCTAACTGTGGTTAACAGAAATCATGATGGAGGTTCGTACTCCCCACATTCCCATGGAGAGGTCCACAGCATCTGTACCACTGAAGATTCCGAGTCCCTTTGAAAGGAATCCTATATAATAATGTCCAAGTTGTCCCTGCGTCCAAGCTGTCCCGTGTGTCCCTGGGTCACTGCGCATGTGCCCCAGGGATACAGGGATTGGACAGCAGAGACTGCGCGCGCACACTCTCCCCCCCTCCGCCTCCTCCAACCGCCGCTCCCGCCGGACACCGCCTCACTGCAGGGCACGTCAGGGAAGCGAGGGTGGAGGCCGGCGAAAGCCTCCTCACAACCCTCCCTGGCCGTGAGGAGCGGCGGTTGGAGGAGGCAGGGGGGGGAAGAGTGCGTGCGTCCTTCCTGTCGGCGGCTGGGGGAGAGGAACGGAGGAGGAGAACGCAGCGCATTCTCCTCCTCCGTTCCTGTCCCCCTGCCGCCGACAGCAAGGACAGGTCCCAGGGTTCGGAGAAGGGCTGCGCAAGCGCTTCTCCGAACCCTGGGATGTCTTCTTCCTGTCGGCGGCTGCGGGACAGGAACGGAGGAGGAGAACGCAGCGCTTTCTCCTCCTCCGTTCCTGTCCCCCTGCCGCCGACAGCAAGGACAGGTCCCAGGGTTCGGAGAAGCGCTGCACAAGCGCTTCTCCGAACCCCAGGATGTTCTAGCGCCCGTTATTAAACGGGCTGAAATACACTAGTTCCTATATAAAATGCTTGTCAGAGGTTACCAAGGCATGGATGACAGAGGCGAGATATATATTTTCTGTGTTGGGTGCAAAGGCCAAACGACGCATTCTGTGGAAGATCCCTGATCAGATTTACCAACTTCTTCAAAGACGTAGAAAAGCAGCCACATGGAGACCTGAACTGGATCAGGGTTGCAGTGCCATTTCTTCACTCAAAATTGCCCCCAGCCCCAGGAACTATGGGGATCATAGAATCATAGAATCATAGAGTTGGGAGAGACCACAAGGGCCATCCAGTCCAACCCCCTGCCAAGCAGGAAACACCATCAAAGCATTCTTGACATATACCTATCAAGCCTCCGCTTAAAGACCTCCAAAGAAGGAGACTCCACCACACTCCTTGGTACCAAATTCCACTGCCAAACAGCTCTTACTGTCAGGAAGTTCTTCCTAATGTTTAGGTGGAATCTTCTTTCTTGTAGTTTGAATCCATTGCTCCGTGTCCGCTTCTCTGGAGCAGCAGAAAACAAATCTCTCTCCCTCCTCTATATGGCATCCTTTTATATATTTGAACATGGCTATCATATCACCCCTTAACCTTCTCTTCTCCAGGCTAAACATACCCAGCTCCCTAAGCCGTTCCTCGTAAGGCATTGTTTCCAGGCCTTTGACCATTTTGGTTGCCGTCTTCTGGACATGTTCCAGCTTGTTAGTATCCTTCTTGAACTGTGGTGCCCAGAACTGGACACAGTACTCCAGGTGAGGTCTGACCAGAGCAGAATACAGTGGTACTATTACTTCCCTTGATCTAGATGCTATACTCCTATTGATGCAGCCCAGAATTGCATTGGCTTTTTTAGCTGCTGCATCACACTGCTGACTCATGTCAAGTTTGTGGTCTACCAAGACTCCTAGATCCTTTTCACATGTACTGCTCTCAAGCCAGGTGTCTCCCATCCTGTATTTGTGCCTTTCATTTTCATTTTCATTTTGCCCAAGTGTAGTACTTTACATTTCTCCTTGTTAAAATTCATCTTGTTTGCTTTGGCCCAGTTGTCTAATCTGTCTAATCATTTTGAAGTGTGATCCTGTCCTCTGGGATAATAAGGGCAACTGTAACCCGCTCCCTCCATGGGGGTGGATGATTATCCTCTTTGGCTATGATCCAGTGATGGCTCCTTTATTGCTGCTTTCAATAAAAACATGGACAGGTATCCCACACAACATGTGGGATTGGTATGGAAAGTGTTATACAAATGTTAATAGATAACTAAAGCGGTGTGTGTGTGTGTGTGTGTGTGTGTGTGTGTGAATTTGCTGCCCTCTGGATGATACTGGACTACAGCTTGCATCATCCCTGACCATTGTCCAAGCTGGCTACAGCTGATGCGAATTAGAGTCCAACAACATCTGGAGACACCATATTGGCTTTCTCATGGTAATATAGGACTACGAGCTGCTGCTTTTACTTGCTATGCTATAGTACTGTGGATTTAGCTGAGTTTAGTGTTTTTTGTAGTAGTATGACAATGTCTAATAACGAACATATAATACCCATGGTTAAGGAATCAAGAGCTGGCTTGGTTAGGCTTGTCAACAGCCAAACTAACTGCATTTAACATTAATACCGTGTTTCCCACATTTTAAGACACCGTCTTATTGCTTTTTTCCCTCAAAAAACCACAGGGTGGCTTATTTTTGGTGGCATGTCTTATTTTTTTTACGTTATTACAGTTTTTACAGCACCTTAAGGTCTTCTTAGCCGGGCCAGGCTGCTGGCTCGGGGCACTGCTGGGCACTGCGCGCCATGCTGCTGGGCTGTCTGAGCGCTGCTGGGCGCTTTGAGCAGCTGGGCGCTCCGCGCGCTCCAGCAGCCATTTCCAGGCGGCGGGACGGCGACGGCGAGGCCGCTGGCTCTGGCGCTGAGCTCCGGGGCTGCTCGGCGTTCCGCGCGCTCCAGCAGCCGTTTCCGGGCGGCGGGGCGGCGGAGCGTCGGCGGCCGGGTGGAGGCGAGGCCGCTGGCTCTGGCCCTCAGCTCCGGGGCTGCTGGGCGCTCCGCGCGCTCCAGCAGCCATTTCCGGGTGGCGGGGCGGCGGCGGCGGCTGGATGGAGCTGAGGCCGCTTGCTCTGGCGCTCGGCTCCGGGGCTGCTGGGCGCTCCGTGCGCTCCAGCAGCCGTTTCCGGGCGGCGGGACGGCGGCGGCTGGATGGAGCTGAGGCCGCTTGCTCTGGCGCTCGGCTCCGGGGCTGCTGGGCGCTCCGCGCGCTCCAGCAGCTGTTTCCGGGCGGCGGGGCGGCGGCGGCTGGATGGAGCTGAGGCCGCTTGCTCTGGCGCTCGGCTCCGGGGCTGCTGGGCGCTCCGTGCGCTCCAGCAGCCGTTTCCGGGCGGCGGGACGGCGGTGGCTGGATGGAGCTGAGGCCGCTGGCTCTGGCGCTCGGCTCCGGGGCTGCTGGGCGCTCCGCGCGCTCCAGCAGCCATTTCCGGGTGGCGGGGCGGCGGCGGCTGGATGGAGCTGAGGCCGCTTGCTCTGGCGCTCGGCTCCGGGGCTGCTGGGCGCTCCGTGCGCTCCAGCAGCCGTTTCCGGGCGGCGGGACGGCGGCGGCTGGATGGAGCTGAGGCCGCTTGCTCTGGCGCTCGGCTCCGGGGCTGCTGGGCGCTCCGCGCGCTCCAGCAGCTGTTTCCGGGTGGTGGGACGGCGGCGGCCGGATGGAGGCGAGGCCGCTGGCTCTGGCGCTCGGCTCCGGGGCTGCTGGGCGCTCCGCGCGCTCCAGCAGCCGGTTCCGGGCGGCGGAACAGCAGGCCTCCTCGGCCAGGCAGAAGCAGGGCCGCTGGCTCCGGTGCTCCTGGGTGCTCCAAGCTGCTGGGCTAGAAACTAGAAACTGGGCTAGAAGCAACAGAGGCCCGGCCGCTGGCTCAGCTCTCCGCCCGCGCTGCTGCAGGCATGGAGATACACTATGTCTTATTTTCGGGGTATGGCTTATCTTTCGCAAATGCTTAAAATTGCTGCCCTGGCTTACTTTATGACTACGTATTAAAAAGGGGGAAACACGGTAAGGGTTCCTCAATTAGCATTAAAAAAGGTTTCCCTTGACGCAAGCTCCTTCAAACTGTTGTTTCAGATCTTATTTAGGGGTGAAGTCTAGTTAACTGGAGTTTATGCTGGCGCTGATGAACTGCTTAACTGTGGTTAAGAGGGCAGGGCGCGAATTTATTCCAGGGAACTGCGAAGAGCAAGTTTGTCCCTGAAGCCGGCTCCCAGTTAGTTCCTTAACCACTATTAAGAGGGAACCCATATTATTTCTATGCTGGCCCATTGAGAGAGGTATACCCTTTGCATCATTTCCATAGTCAGCCATCATCTACTTAACAAGGAAACAGAGAAGGAAAACATTAAGGGAAGCAACAAAAAAAGGGGGGGGCAGGCGGGAAGAAAAGCTGAAATGAAATGAAACCATGGAAGTACAGTTCTTACAGTCTGTTGTGATTTCATAGGGGGAGTTGAGGCGTGCATCTCCACAGGGCGAAGTGTTCACATACAGATGGAACAGAATGTTCTCTTTTAGCCTGTAGCCTCCCTCTTTTAACCGCACGAAGATTGATCGCTCGCTGTCTTCTTGTCGTTTGCTAGGATCATAGAGAAAGGTTGCAGGTCATTCGTTACATTCCGAATCAGAACTAATCAGAATCAGAACTAATTCTGCTCTCCCTATGGGATAGCTCGCAGGCTCTTTTGTTATATTTTCTTCCCTTATAATACCTTGTATCGCAGCATCTCTCTAGGTAATGCTTGTATGATCTCCACGGTGTCTGAGTTTAAAGGTCCAACCATTTTAAACAGCCTTACAATAAAATAAAATTAGAATCAAAGTACGCTATCAGAATATTGTCATTATTTATCAATGCAAAAAATAATAATAATGAAATAATTGGTGCTGTATCCAGAAAAGGATCAAAGGAGGAAGAGACTGGGTGCGTTTCAACTCTCTCTTTGGCAGCAACAAAAGGAGAGTGACTGGTGTCAGTACTATTATATAGTAAAGTTTTTTTGACGTTCGATGCTTTATTGTGTTTTTAATATTTTGTTGGGAGCTGCCCAGAGTGGCTGGGGCAACTTAAATAATAAAATTATCATTTTATTTATCAGTAATGGGAATAAAGAGTCTTCCCACCCCACAAAATGATGGGGAATAACAAATGAATTCTCCCTTTTTGTTTCTGTTTGGTGAGTAATACAGTACTATCATTAAGAGAACCGCTAACTATTATTTTATAACTGGAAAGCTGCAATCCTATATGCACTTACGCAGGTGGTAAGACTCATCCAACTACTTGGTATTGCTATGAGCTGTTCCGAATTGTATTGTTTAATGGATTTTTTTGTTTTTGTTTTTTATTTATATGCTATTTTTGATTGTAAATTGATTGTAATGTTTGTTAACTTTTAATGCTGCCGTTATTGCGAGCCACTTTGATCTCAATGCTTATTGTTGGAAAAGCGGAATTCAAATATTAAAAATCAAATCAGTTCATACAGCAGTTTATTCCATGTTCCTGTTCATTTCCTCATTATATTTGCATTATGTAAAAGCCACTTCCAGAAAATGAATAGAATCTGGTACATGTTTAACACTCATTTCTGTGTTATCTGATTCCAGAAAAATAAATAAATCATGGGAGTTAAGGAGTGAGATTTGAGGCAATATATTTGCATACAGTTCTTTCCTGCTGTTTTCAAGGGGGAATCATGGGGGAATAGAATCACGCTTATGCGGAAAGGGCCAGGGAGTAGCATTAGTGTCCAATGATATTGGCAAAGTTCATTGGTATGAATGAACTTTAGTGTGACATGCTGGTATATCAGTCAAGTAGCCACAGTTCCATTAGAAAATGGAAAAGGAGCACTAGCATTATAATTAGAAAAACAAACACACTATTCTCTACTTCATAATGCCACCTTAATTGGGCTTATTTCTGAGTAGACATGCACAGGATTGTGCTGTTTATGTTTTATTAACTTATGCTCAAAGATTGAGGCTGGAGAAACAATATTAACCCCACTCTGAAAGCTAGTATGAATGGAAATGCAACATGTCAAAAGTTTAAAGCTGTCAATTAAGACAGCATTGGCACATGTCGAGATGTCATTAATTCACTTTTTTAAAATACTTTTTGTGCGCATGGCAAGATTGCTACTTCTTTTTGACAATATGGTTTTATTCCAACCTTCTTTTGCTAAGGAGTTTGTTTGTTTTTGAGCTAGAGAATTTCTGAATTTTCTGTCCATCAAATCAACTATCCCATTATTATCACTGTTCACTGATTTAAGTGGGATTAGAGGGAAAAAATGGTTTGAAGTTTGGTGCCCAACATTCTGGAATGACAGATAAATGTGAAACATTTTCAAGAAGCACACCTTTGCCTACAGTTTATAAAAGGCTGAGGGTTTCAGCTTAATTCTCAGTCACCACTCCAATTTCAGAATAACTTTTTGAGCAGATGGGAAAAATGAGAAACAAAACACTAGCATGTGTCTCCATGTTGGCCATGGAGGGGAGAGGGGGTCCCATGGAAGCAAAGGCTACTAACATCCCAACAAACTAGTTCTTTCCCAGACTTCTAATTTTGGGAGGCTTATTTACAAGTTAGGGTAGATTTGCATGCTAGGATAGATTCACACAACCATATTTTGCATGCAGTGAGCTAATTTTGCAAATCGTTTTGTGTTTGGAGCCTTGGCCAGCTCAAGTTACATACAATCCAAGCACCCCGATTTTCTAGGGACAGTCCCAGAATTACGAAATACACCCCAGGTTCTGATTTGATCCAGAAATGTCCCTATTTCCCCTGCCAGTACTGCTGCTGAGCTCAGGGAGGAGGATGAGCTGGAGCTTTTCCAGAGTGACAGTTATGGCAGCAAGGGAGCATCCCATTGCATCTCGATAGCTGCTGCTGCTGCCGGCCTCCTTCCTTGGGCAGCTCATAGCGGCTGCTGGAGAGTGGGCAAGGAGGAATAGAGTCTGCTGCCGTCATTGCCTAACCACTGGGCTTTAGTAGCTGCTGAAGGATGCTATGCACTGACACTGGACCTCTCTGGAAATACCCTTGGCGCAGTATTCCCAGCTCCTCAAGTTGAAAAGCACAAACACACACACACAAAGAATGTGTGTGTAAATATGGTTATGATTATATATGGTAATTCCACACACCCCTGGAAACCTTTATTACTTCCTACAATCTCTCTCTCTCTCTCTCTCTCTCTCTCTCTCTCTCTCTCTCTCTCTCTCTCTCTCTCTCTCTTTTAAGACCAAATGATTATGTAGGAATAGCTGGTAAATCTATTTTTCTCGGTACATGGGCTGAGACCCTGAGAATGGCTTCCTAATACTGTACATCTGTTCAAAGCAAAATAAAGACTCAGCCCACCTTTCACAAATTTATGGCACACCCAACATACAATCAAAGCACAAGCCTTCCCCCACAGATTGCTGGGAGCTGTAGTTCCCCCCCTCGCAGAGCTATGATTTCCAGTACCCTTAACCAACCACAGCTCCCAGGATTCTTTGTGAAAAGACACATGCTTCAAAAGTACATAGGGCAAGCTTTAAATATCTGGTGCAGATCTACCTTGTGGTGCACATTTATTTCCCAGCAGGAGTAGGGATACTCTCTAGCATATGAAGTGGACTTCGGGTTCATAGGTCTGATTAACAGGAATTTTGCCTGTCTGTCTAGGAGGTTTTTTCTTTCACTGACATTCTCTTTTTTCCCCAGGCTGGTTGTTCTTTTCCTTCTAACACTGAATGCATCTCTCTCTCCTCCTTCCACACGCACAATCAACAACCCTCAGCAGCGCCTTGTGTTTGCTTTCGACTAGCCTGCCTTTCAGCCGGAGCCTCTACACTCCTCCACAGCCTGCCTGCTGCTAAAACCGTTTGGCTGTCACTCTTCCATGCTTTGCTTGTTTTGTCGGTTTTTGATGCTACGATGCGTTTTCTGTCGAGTGAAATTTACAGGCACATTACCCTGCTTGACAGGAACACTGAGCCACTGGGATCTCCTGAGGAGAGGGTGGACGCCTGCAGCTCTCTCATTTGCCTGCCACCTTCTGTGAAATCTCCCAACCACTTTAATTGCATTATCACTCTGCCACAAAACCCCCAGAACAATCGAGTACCTGAAAAATCCTGCCACATAGGAGTTTTAAAGCAAACTTCTCTCCCCTTCCTTGTTTGGAAGTAATGGCAAAGCAAAATCAACTGGGGACTGAGAGAGACCATGAAAGTGTCACACATTGCCTTGTATTATTAGGCTAAGTTGTGCTATTGAGAAAACCTGGTGGTATTTAACAGCAGGGATGGAGAGGTAAGTTTTTAGGGACTCAGTTCTCTAGGAGAATAGTTACTTATCTTCTTGGCTGAAATGGAGCAATGGCATTGTAGTATTTCCTCCCACCCACTGTTTACTCCTGAAGGTGAAAATAAAGAAAACTTTGCTTTGTCAACTGATGCTAAAGTCTTGGGCAAACCACTCAGAACCCCTGAACATGTTACCCATTGATCAATGGGCAGAGATGGCCTAGTGTTCATTGTTGTGTTTCATTTTGTCAACATCCTTCAGCCCTGTATACTTGAAGGAGTGCCTCCACTCCCGTCGTTCAGCCCAGACACCAAAATTCAGCTCCGAGGGCCTTCTGGAAGTTCCTGCACTGCGAGAAATAAGGTTACAGGGAACCAAGCAGAGGGCCTTCTCGGTAGTGGCTCCTGCCCTGTACCCGTCAGATGTCAAAGAAATAAACAACTATCTGACTTTTAGAAGACATCTGAAGGCAGCCCCTTATAGGGAAGTTTTTAATGTTTGATGTTTTACTGTGTTAATGTTTTAGTTTGTTGGAAGCTGCCCAGAGTGTCTGGGGCAAACCCAGTCAGATGGGTGGCATATAAATTATAAGTTGTTGTTAAAATAAGGCCGCCCTGCTTCATGAGAAAAGAGATGCCTCCCCCATTTTCATTCCTAGTCTTTAGAATGGTCACTTACGCATTGCTCAAAAAGAGGAAATGTGTCACCAAAAGTGAGCACACATTTGCACAATATTTGCATAAATTAATAAAGGTATGCTTCCTTAGACATGTATGAAAGCAGTGGTATACTCAATTTGCCTCTAAATCTAAAGGGGGGGTCTCCTTATATTTACCTGAAAACCACAAATGCTTGGGGCCATGACTCTGCCTTGCGGCCGTGAATCCCATAAATTAATTGTGCTTACTTTGAAAATACTGCCTGAAGAGGAATGAGAAGTGGGCAAGAGGAAGCGGGGGGGGGGGGGAGCCTTTAGACACTTCTGCCATCCTTTCACTACGAGTAGAAATTCTGTTCAACCTCCCTCTGAAACATGCCCCACTATTTTTAAGCTAAACCCCAAAGACCCAATCAACAAGGCATAAAAAGGATTACTGTGTTGTGGAAACAAAATAAAAAATAAAATAGAAAAATTCCTTCCAGTAGCACCTTAGAGACCAACTAAGTTTGTCATTGGTATGAGATTTCGTTGTGGAAGGGAAGAGAACTTAGCTTTGCAGTCGTTTCAACTCAGAAGGTACTGGGGGTAGGCAGCATTTGTGTGGGTTTTTTTTTGTGTGTGGGTTTTTGTGTGTGTGTGTGTAGTTCAATAGAGCAGAGGCATTGGCTCCTGGCTAAACTGTGTGTGTGTGTGTGTGTGTGTGTGTGTGAGAGAGAGAGAGAGAGAGAGAGAGAGAGAGCCATCTGCAGAAGTTGTTGTGAACAGGGTTTTGTGTTGCTCTGAGAATTCGCTACACAAAAGGAATGTATCATCGATCCAAATAACATAATAACGTAACCGAATGTGCTGTGGAGATAGATCAATAAGGAGCTTAAGATACAGTGATTGCACTTCTGTCTTCAGGGACAAGGATGCCATTCTTAACACAAAGCAAGCACAGGGACTGCTAAGCAGAGAAAACATAATAATTTACTGTACGCCCAAAAGTGAAAAAAATAAATGAAATAAAAACAAAATGCAGAGACTATAAGAGACAGTGTCAGTTATGGCTGATCTTTTTCTGGTTCTCACTTTTACTCTCTTCCTTTTAAGTTATAACCACTTGCTCCGTTACTGACATGCCACATTTCATCAGTGCCCAGATGGAACAGAGATGCAAAAAGAAAAACCCCACAATTACTGAATTTCTCACATATTTACAGGTACAGCCCAACATGGACTCCTCCCTGCTTGCAGAGTGAAGAGCTTCTTTCACAAAACCCAGGGATTAATTTGAACTTTTGACTCAACAGAAAGGTTCCTCACAAGGAAACGTGGCCCTCAGGTTGAAATAAGTTATCTATCCTTTGCCCAGAGGTTTTCCTGTGACTTTGATATACATAACCAATGTACATAACTAACTGCATCCATGCATTTAATATCACATAGTTTGGCCCTTAGATTCAGGCTGAGCAAACCCAACTGAAGAGCCAAACTACAGAGGGAAAGGTGTTCATGACCAAGAGATATCTAGGAAAAGCTAGTTCTCCCTTTGTTTCCAGCCCTATGACGTTTGTTGTCAGACAGAGTCAGCACTACGATATCCTGCTTGGATTCCAGGGTGACTGTCTGCTTCACGCACCAACGGGTAGCTCTTTTAAGACCCAACAAACACATTAATGATCAACAGTATACAAGAGAGCGTGCTCATCGTAAATAACCTTCCCCAGTATGACTCCCCTTCATGGATCAATGCCTTGTCGTGGCGAAGGGGCTTGAATAACTCAGAGAAGCTATGAGCTATGCCATGCAGGGCCACCCAAGATGGACAGGTCATAGTGGAGAGTTTTGACTAAACGTGATCCACCTGGAGAAGGAACTGGCAAGCCACTCCAGTATCCCTGCCAAGAAAACTCCATGGACAAAGACAACAGGCATATAAAAGTTATGACGCTGGAAGATGAGCCCCTCAGGTCGGAAGGCGTCCAACATGCTACTGAGGAAGAGCGGAGGACAAGTACAAGTAGATTCAGAGCTGATGAAGCGGCTGGGCCAAAGCCGAAAGGACGCTCAGTTGCGGATATGCCTGGAAGCGAAAGGAAAGTCCGATGCTGTAAAGAAAAATATTGCATAGGAACCTGGAATGTAAGAACCATGAGTGGAGGTAAGCTGGATGTGGTCAAAAATGAGATGACAAGAATAAATATCGACATCCTGGGCATCAGTGAACTAAAATGGAAGGGAATGGGCGAATTCAGTTCGGGTGACTATCATATCTACTACTGTGGGCAAGAATCCTGTAGCAGAAATGGAGTGGCCCTCATAGTCAACAAAAGAGTGGCAAAAGCTGTAATGGGATGCAATCTCAAAAATGACAGAATGATCTCGATACGAATCCAAGGCAGACCTTTTAACATCACAGTAATCCAAGTTTATGCACCAACTACCGGTGCTGAAGAAAGTGAAATTGACCAATTCTATGAAGACCTACAACAACTTCTAGAAATGACACCAAAGAAGGATGTTCTTCTCATTACAGGGGATTGGAATGCTAAAGTAGGGAATCAAGAGATAAAAGGAACAACTGGCAAGTTTGGCCTTGGAGTTCAAAATGAAGCAGGGCAAAGGCTAATAGAGTTTTGTCAAGAGAACAAGCTGGTCATCACAAACACTCTCTTCCAACAACACAAGAGACGACTCTACACATGGATATCACCAAATGGGCAGCATCGAAATCAGATTGATTATATTCTCTGCAGCCAAAGATGGAGAAGCTCTATACAGTCAGCAAAAACAAGACCTGGAGCTGACTGTAACTCAGATCATCAGCTTCTTATAGCAAAAATCCAGCTTAAACTGAAGAAAGTAGGAAAAACCACTGGGCCAGTAAGATACAATCTGAATCAAATCCCTTATGAATACACAGTGGAAGTGAGGAACAGGTTTAAGGATTTAGATTTGGTGGACAGAGTGCCTGAAGAACTATGGATGGAGGCTCGTAACATTATACAGGAGGCAGCAACGAAAACCATCCCAAGGAAAAGGAAATGCAAGAAAGCAAAATGGCTATCCAACGAGGCCTTACAAATAGCGGAGGAGAGGAGGCAAGCAAAATGCAAGGGAGATAGGGAAAGATACAGGAAACTGAATGCAGATTTCCAAAAAACAGCAAGGAGAGACAAGAGGGTCTTCTTAAATGAGCAATGCAAAGAAATAGAGGAAAACAATAGAATGGGGAAAACCAGAGATCTGTTCAAGAAAATTGGAGATATGAAAGGAACATTTCGTACAAAGATTACCATAATCAAGGACAAAAGTGGTAAGGACCTAACAGAAGCAGAAGACATCAAGAAGAGGTGGCAAGAATACACAGTGGAATTATACCAGAAAGATATGGAGGTCTCATACACCCCAGGTAGTGTGGTTGCTGACCTTGAGCCAGACATCTTGGAGAGTGAAGTCAAATGGGCCTTAGAAAGCATTGCTAATAACAAGGCCAGTGGAAGTGATGACATTCCAGCTGAACTATTTAAAATTTTAAAAGATGATGCTGTTAAGGTGCTACACCCAATATGCCAGCAAGTTTGGAAAACTCAGCAATGGCCAGAGGATTGGAAAAGATCAGTCTACATCCCAATTCCAAAGAAGGGCAGTGCCAAAGAATGCTCCAACTACCGCACAATTGCGCTCATTTCACACGCTAGCAAGGTTATGCTTAAAATTCTACAAGGCAGGCTTAGGCAGTATGTGGACCGAGAACTCCCAGAAGTGCAAGCTGGATTTCGAAAGGGCAGAGGAACCAGAGACCAAATAGCAAACATGCGCTGGATTATGGAGAAAGCTAGAGAGTTCCAGAAAAACGTCTACTTCTGCTTCATTGACTATGCAAAAGCCTTTGATTGTGTCGACCACAGCAAACTATGGCAAGTTCTTAAAGAAATGGGAGTGCCTGATCACCTCATCTGTCTCCTGAGAAATCTCTATGTGGGACAAGAAGCTACAGTTAGAACTGGATATGGAACAACTGATTGGTTCAAAATTGGGAAAGGAGTACGACAAGGTTGTATATTGTCTCCCTGCTTATTTAACTTATATGCAGAATTCATCATGCGAAAGGCTGGACTAGATGAATCCCAAGCCGGAATTAAGATTGCCGGAAGAAATATCAACAACCTCAGATATGCAGATGACACAACCTTGATGGCAGAAAGCGAGGAGGAATTAAAGAACCTTTTAATGAGGGTGAAAGAGGAGAGCGCAAAATATGGTCTGAAGCTCAACATCAAAAAAACCAAGATCATGGCCACTGGTCCCATCACCTCCTGGCAAATAGAAGGGGAAGAAATGGAGGCAGTGAGAGATTTTACTTTCTTGGGCTCCTTGATCACTGCAGATGGTGACAGCAGTCACGAAATTAAAAGACGCCTGCTTCTTGGGAGAAAAGCAATGACAAACCTAGACAGCATCTTAAAAAGCAGAGACATCACTTTGCCGACAAAGGTCCGTATAGTTAAAGCTATGGTTTTCCCAGTAGTGATGTATGGAAGTGAGAGCTGGACCATAAAGAAGGCTGATCGTCGAAGAATTGATGCTTTTGAATTATGGTGCTGGAGGAGACTCTTGAGAGTCCCATGGACTGCTAGAAGATCAAACTTATCCATTCTTAAGGAAATCAGCCCTGAGTGCTCCCTGGAAGGACAGATCGTGAAGCTGAGGCTCCAATACTTTGGCCACCTCATGAGAAGAGAAGAATCCTTGGAAAAGACCCTGATGTTGGGAAAGATTGAGGGCACTAGGAGAAAGGGACGACAGAGGACAAGATGGTTGGACAGTGTTCTCGAAGCTACGAACATGAGTTTGACCAAACTGCGGGAGGCAGTGCAAGACAGGAGTGCCTGGCGTGCTATGGTCCATGGGGTCACGAAGAGTCGGACACGACTAAACGACTAAACAACAACAACAACAGTATGACTCAGCAGCCGCGAAGGAGGAAAATGCCCATAATGAGAAGAGGGCTAGTCTTTCATTTGCTGGTCATTTACTGCCATTATCAGGCCTGTGTTTAAAGCATTCATCAAAAGCAACCAAGAGGCTTCGTGAAACACGGCTTTGTGATTAAAATCTAATAGCTGCTGGAAGAAAATAGGCCGGCATAAAATGTCTCTAGACTAAAACAGAGTCCTTGTGTAATTTGGCTGCATGTCAACAACACGCAAACATATACACACGGCGCTGGCCCAATACCTTTTGCCACCTGAGGCGAACCACAAAATGCCCACCACCGCCAGGGAGGAAGATGGGAGTGAAGATTTACGGATGGAACAGGAGGGGAATAAAGATCATATTGGAAATGGTTGAAGTGGGAATCAAAGGCCACCACTGGGTGGGGGAAAGGGCCCCACTCTGAATCACACCTGGCAGGTGCAGAGGCCAGGAGACCCCAGAGGGCAGCCCCACCATTTCTTCCCTAGAGGTGGGAGGAGACCAACAACACCTCATAGAACCAGGAGGAGCTGCCAAGGAGGCAGCAGATCCAGCCTCCCAAGAAGTGCACTGCAGCCATCACTGCTACCACATGTCCTGACCCCTTGGCGTACCTGGCGGCAAGTCAGTATGTTAAGTCCCCAGTCCAGGGTCAGCCCACTTGTCCAAAGTGGAGCACAGCCCCGCAGAGATGCTGGAGCATCAAACCTGAGGTCCAACAACACAGGCAATTGAGCAAACTCAGCTCTGCTTGCGTGCTGATTGCAACATCTGGAATTGATGAGGCAGATGACTCTCACCTGCTTCAAGCCTTTTCCCAGAGCTAGCCAGCCCCACCAGGCCAGCTAGGGAGCTGGGCTGTTGGGCTGTGGGCCTTGCCTACCTCAGCCTACTGGAACGCCACTCTCACTGCTCCCTATGCCTCAGAGTCCACCGTGTTTGTGGAGACACCCTCTGGCTCTGGCGATGGGTCCTGCTGCTCTGGTTCCTGTGCAATGACCCCAATCCCCTCATCATCCTCTGTCACCCTGTGAGTACTTCCTACATCAGGCATCCCCAAACTTCGGCCCTCTAGACGTTTTGGACTACAATTCCCATCATCCCTGACCACTGGTCCTGTTAGCTAGGGATCATGGGAGTTGTAGGCCAAAACATCTGGAGGGCCGCTTTTTGGGGATGCCTGTCCTACATCAACCTCTCCTTCCCCAACCCCAACTTGCCATGGTGTGTCCCAGTCTCAGCTTCACCCCTCCTTTTCTTCTTCTTCTTCTTCTTCTTCTTCTTCTTCTTCTTCTTCTTCTTCTTCTTCTTCTTCTTCTTCTTCTTCTTCTTCCTCCTCCTCCTCCTCCTCCTCCTCCTCCTCCTCCTCCTCCTCCTCCTCCTCCTCCTCCTCCTCCTCCTCCTCCTCCTCCTCCCCATAGTCCTGCCAGTTCATGACATCATGCCAGATTGGCAGTGCCTGATACATATATGTAGAGAATACTTTTCCTTTCCTGGTTATAGCTCCCCAAGCCTTTTTTTCACTTGGCGGGCAAACATACACTCATTTTTTCATTCTGTTTTGTCCTCTGCATAAATATCAGATGGTTGAAATGTGAGATTGCATTTGCTGAATTTGTTGGGTTTTGCCTATTTTATGCTTTTTGGGGGGGTATTATTGTTGTTGTTGTTGTTGTTGTTGTTATTATTATTTTGAGAGAAACGTTCGCCAATTTCCAGCATTACTGTTTATTTATTGCGAGCCTCTTTAAGCTCGACGCTCTTGCTGGAGAAGGGGAATACAAATACTAAATTGAAACTGACCCACCCACGCGCAGTTTTACCTCAGGTGAAGCTCCAGCTGCGAGTAAAGGAAGTGAAGGAAGGCCCTCCGCGCCACAATTTCCGCGTGGCAGTCGTTGACCACGAGCCCTTGGTCATTAAGGTATTCTCCATTTATGCACTTGGTCCCCGACGTCAGCACAATAACCTGAGCCTGCCGGACATCCAAGCCTGCAGGGAGGCAAAATAAATAAATTAATAAATAACAAAAACAACCACACACACACACACACAAAACAACCCACACTGCACCACACCACACCGACGGGTGTTTTTTTTTTTTTTAGAATCGCCTGGCAGCGTTAACACTCGTAATTGCTCGAGTACTTAAAGACCACGCTTTCTTTCATGTGGCAGTGGAGACAGCTCTAATAGGGTGATTACACGGCTCCTGGAATATGCAGCCATCTCGCATCTCGGCACTACTGGAATAATGTGGGATCCCATTTCAGTCCGGGCTGCTAATTCCTAGATAAAAGCCAGCCAGAAAGTTTACTTGTTGAAATCAATAACTACATCGCAAGAGGCGTACATCCCTGTAAGGAGGTAATAAAAGAATCTCTTGCAGTACTGATAAATAGTAGCCTGCTGGGTTTAGGGTGTTGTTGTTGTTTTTTTATGATGGCAACGTACATCCCTTGTAATGTGAGCTTTCATTTCTGTGCCACTGGAAGCACTAAATAAAAAGTAAGGGAGTTTTAGAGCTGCTCTGCTTTAGAAGTTGTACAGAAAACACAGGCCTTCCTTTTCGGCCGGGTCTCTGTTTTGTCTCCCATCGGCAGCTATTGAAGTCTTAGATGTTTGCCCAGATAGAGGGGTATGCAGAATAAAATCTGAGGCTGGATCTCCCCCTGTTCTCAAGCTCTACCCTTCTACACACAGTTTACTTGCCCTTTAATGATCTCCGTTGTTTGGTTGGTTATTTTAAATAACTTCTATTCCTGCTTTGTCCTAAGACATTAGGCAGGTTACATCTGACTCTCCAAGTGTCCCTGTTTTCCAGGGACAGTTCCGGATTTACAGAAGCAGTCCCATTTTCTGATTTGATCCCAGAATGCCCTGCTTTTCCTTAGGAAATACCTATTTTCATCGAAGAAATGTTGGAGGATATGGTAGGACATCCCTATTTTCATCGGAGAATTATTGGAGGGTATGGAGTTATGAGGCCCCCGAGCCAAGGAGATAAGCAACTATTCAACCTTTAGAAGACATATGAAGTACTGTACAGTAATACCTCTTCAAACATCCGCCTTGTCTAGCGTCCATTCCGGCGAACGTCCGCGGCAAACCCGGAAGTACTGGAATGGGTTACTTCCGGGTTTTCCGCTTGCGCATGCGCAGAAGCAGAAACCGCTACACGCATGCGCAGACACGGCGCTTTGTCCCGAGTCCTTTTCAGCTAGCGGCCAGGGCTCTGGAATGGATCCTGGCCGCAAAACGAGGTACGACTGTACAGTATAGGGAAGGTTTTTTTTAATGTTTAATGTTTTATTATGTTTTTATATGTGTGCTGGAATCTGCCTTGAGTGTTTGAAGCAAACCAGTCACATGGGTGGGGTATAAATAATAAAATTATTATAAATATTATTATGGAACAGGGCACCCCTATTTTCATTGTATAAACGTTGGAGGGTATGTTACAACAGTAAATATATGAGTGATCTGGAGAAAGGGAGAGGAGGAAGCATCAAGGGGAGAGGACCAGTGGAGCAAATTTATCCTGCCCTCTACTGAGTATTGGCAACCCAAATGATTATTGGCTCATTATATATAATGTGGGGCCTGATACCACCTTTCATAGCTGCACTGAAACCACGGGCCATTAGACCATGAACCACAGCATTAATGAGTGACTGCAGTGATTAACAACAGCTCATTCCTGCCAGCATACTTCTGAAGGAATCATGCATAACGGAAAATGCTCGTAGCAATAGAACATAAATTCAGAAGCACATCTGCAAGGAAACTCGTGTTTCCATCTGTAGAGAGATAAAAGCATTCTTCCTCCTAGCGTAAAACATTATCCTTTCTTTTATTTATTTGGAAACCTAGCTACCGTAGTTCTGATTCCTTAAGGCTCAAGGTAGGTTTCAACACTGCAGGGGCGGGGGAGCGAGTTCAGCTGTCAGTTATAAATCAGGCTATGAGAAACATTAACCAAACAGCTAAATCATTCCAAGTAACAGACTGTAGTGGTGACCTCCAAAAGCTAGCTCAGACCAAGATGATCTTAAAAGTGCTTTTGAAAGAGGACCAGGCTGTAGCATTCTCCGAATAAAAGGAATTCCACGGTTGCAGGGCAGTCACTAAGAACGTCACACTTAAGGTGTCTGTCCCAATATGAAGCATATTGCCATATTTATTTATTAGATTTATCTTTTGCTTTTTCAAATGGTTTGCAACATTTTACAGTTTTTCTTTTAACCTCCCATGTTCCTTATCATGGGGCTCATGCCTCCAAGCCCTCACCAACTCTTATAACTCGATCCCTCCGCTACCATTTTTATTGATCCATAGAATTGTAGCACTGGAAGGGACTTTGAGAGCCATCCAGTCCAACCCCCTGAAATGCAGGAATCTCAAATAAGCATCCATGGCAGATGGCCATCCAACCTCTCCTTAAAAACCTCCAAGGAAGGAGAGCCCACCACCTTCCAAGAGAGTCCGTTCCACTGAACAGCTTTTACTGCCATGTGTTTAGTCAGAACCTCCATTCTTGTAACTTGAACTCACTGGTTCTGGTCCTACCCCCCAGAGCAGGAGGAAACAAGCTTCCTCCCTCTTCCATGTGACTGCCCTTGAGATATTTGAAGATAGTTATCATATCTCCTCTCCATCTCCTCTTGTCCAACTCCCTCAGCCACTCCTCATAAGGCTTGGTTCCCAGACCCTTGATCATTTTGGTCACCCTCCTCTGCCCACTTTTTGTAATCCATTAGATAAAACCCTCATAATCAGAATCTGAAACCAGGGTTTGAGGTAGATTTGTAGGCACTGGATATGAAGGAATATGGGCAATGTCAACCACATAAGAGTTCATTTTTAGTGGTGCATAACTCATATATGATTACTTCTGCATTTACGTGTGGTAGAGGTCTGTGGCCACTCCCAGGTCCCTGATAGAAACACCTGCTTGCTACATGTGGCACATGGCAGTTATTCATATACACTTAAAATGTTTCACATGTATGGGTAAAGAAATAATAATCTGGAAAGACGCATGATATCCAAGTGACAACATGATCCAAACTGTTGATTTGTAAATAGCAGAAATATTCAGAGTTGATTTGCAGTGTAATAAGCTTCCTCAAACAATGGTTTTTTTGGGTTTTTTTGGCAGACCAAATGAAGGATGCTACAGTCACTCTAAGTAATTAAATAACCATTAAAAAGAATTAATCATAACACACATGCACACACACTTGCAGTTTACTGTTTTTATCCTGCTTTAACCCAATTTTTGCAAAGCCTTATTATAAGACTCACTGACCCTAGAATCACACAATTTAAAACAAATCAGGAGAACTGAACTTCATCCTTTGTTATAACCTTGACACCTGATACATCTGTCTGAGAAAGTATTCTGAATATATTTCTTCCCCCCTCAAATCATTGCATGAAATAAAGCCTTACACCTTCTGTGGATGATGGGGGGGGGGGAGTGGGGAAAGACTGGATGAAATTAGATATAAAGGGTGAACAATTTATAAATGGAGGGTTTTAATATTGGGCTAAACCCTTATAATAGTTTTCAATTTGAAAAGGAAATGAAGCAAGGTAATAGGGGAGAATAAGGAGGAAGAGTTGCTTTGTCAGCCATGTGCTGGTGAAGGGGTAATTTAAAGTGGGGAGAAGGGACATAAAAACTCAGTTTGCATGCAATGCTAAGCCAAATCATGACATATCACTAACGCTGGAGTGCCAGGTGCAAATTAATGTCTGGGAGTGAGCAAACTACAATTGAGGAACAGGGTTCCTCTAGCTCAGGGGTCAGCAAACTTTTTCAGCAGGGGGTCGGTCCACTGTCCCTCAGACCTTGGGGGGGGGGGCGGACGGACTATATTTGAAAAAAAATATGAACGAATTCCTATGCCCCACAAATAACCCAGAGATGCATTTTAAATAAAAGCACACATTCTACTCATGTAAAAACACCAGGCAGGCCCCACAAATAACCCAGACCGTCGGCGGACCAGATTTTGAAAGCGATTGGGCCGGATCCGGCCCCCGGGCCTTAGTTTGCCTACCCATGCTCTAGATCAGTGGTTCCCAACAGGTGGTCCGGGGACCCCCAGGGGTCCGCGAGCTATGCCAGAGGGGTCCGCAAGATGCTATTAGAATAAAAAATATATTAAATATATTTCGTATGATAACAGATTTTTTGTTTTGGCCGCTTCCTGCATGAGCAGAGTCTAGCGCAAAACTAGAATTAGATAGAGGCAGTAGTTCTGCTGTATGCCATTAGGTGGCACTTTACAAACACTACTGTTTTGCAAAGAGGCAGTGTGCGCATTCTACTAACGCTGACCTCCCCAAGATGCTTTGCGCGCGTCGGCTTCATTTGTGCGCTACTTCGCAGGTACCCTGTCTTCTCCATTCCCCTCCCTCCTCCCTGGCGCGCGCTGCCTCTTTGCAAAACAGTAGTGTTTGTAAACAAAGCGTTGTTTTTCGCGGAAGCTACAGTTCGCGTAGTTAAAAATGGACTGTTGGTTAAAAAGTGGTTCATCTCATTAAGAACTGAAAATTAAAACTAACTGTATACTGATGGAGTACTCTGCTGTAACTGTAAAAAACGTATAAATATAAAATATAAAAAGACTCTTAATTTGGCTCTCACTTTTTAATTTTAGGATTAGGAATTAATGGGGGTCCTTGTCACAATAGCAGCTCGATGAGGGGTCCTCAAGAAAATTTTTGTTGGGAACCCCTGCTCTAGCTCATGCTCAGTCCAGAAATTTGTTTTCAGTACCAGAAGTGAGTTTTCTGCCCAATGAAAATCCCCTCCTGGTTTCCCTCTCAAGATCCCCCTCAGCTGCCTAATTTAGAAGGTGAAGGTGGCGAGGAGGCCGTTTTGTTGTGGTGGTGGATAAACAACTGGGAGTCAAAAATCTTGGTGATCTACTCAGTGCTTTTTTTCTGGGAAGTATGCAGGGGTGTGCATACCTCTAAACATTTTTTTAAAGAAAAAAGGCACTGGATCTACTGCAAATCACCCAGAGATCTATCAGTAGATCCCAATCTACCTTCTTCTCGCTCTGGGGTAAAGTTAAATTAAGGGCTAGGGAGAAGTAAGAAGGGACCTTCCAGAAGATAAATAAACTAAAAGTGGCAAGGCCTTACCAGGGTCATTTAGATTCCTGATAACTTAGATATACAACTGGAAACAAAACTCTGGCATCTTTGCCAGCTCTGCTATCTGGGATTTTAAAACTCAGGAGTGGCTCACCTGTGGCTCTCCAGATGTTGTTGGACTACAACTCCCATCATCCCATTGGTCTAAGCTAAGGCTGATGGGAGCTGAACATATGGGGGACCACAGATAACTGGAGTCACAGCTGTCAAGTTCTCCCTTTTTTAAAGGGAAATTCCCTTATGCTGAATAGGCTTCCTCGCGAGAAAAGGGAAAACTTGACAGCTATGACTGGAGTACTGAAAGTGGGATGCATAAAAAATATGTTCTTGATAACAGTCAGTTATGGACTTTCCCCTTATTGTTTTGGGGGCAGTTATAACCCCAAATATGTGGAACGGCTAATCAGGCTGGGCTCTTAAGTCTCAGCTTTCAAAAAACCATTTCCCATACGATGACACCTGGTTGTTAAAGCAATCCTAAGATCTGCGGAAGCTGAAAATCACTTTGAGGGTTAAGTTCCTTTTTTCTTTAGGCATTTGGCCTCACCTGAACCCTTCCTAAAACCGTAATCGGTCTCTAATACGCTAGCGAATAGTTTTTGTAAATTGCAAATGTTTTCCGTTACTTGTAACCCAGCTTTGCAAATAGACTCTTATCAGCAATGCAAATGATTTCAGCCTTGTAAATAACCCATTATCAGCAATGCAAATGTTATCAGTCCCGTGTAACCTAATTTGCTCTCTCTCTGAAAGATGAAATTTTGCTACCTGCTTGTTCTGCCTGATTAAGAGATCCATGAAACAAGGAAGCTCATGCGCCCCGAGAATATATATATATAAATAAATGTATGTATGCAACGAACTACTGTGTGCCTTCATTAAACCAAGTATTTTTGTTGGACCTTTCTGCTAGGGTGGGTAAGGAAACTCCCAGTTTATCCTCTGGAAGGGATGAGGCTTTGGGACAAACTGACAGAAATCTGAAATGGCAGAATTAAGTTAACCAACCAATCCTAGTTGTGTCGCCATGTGACAGCCCTTTCGATAATTTAAGATGGCTACCATATGAAGAAGGTTAGCACAGGGACTGACTGTGAGCTGTAGTTGCCAAAACATCTGCAGGGCATTTAGGTTGGGGAGGACAGATCTGTTTCTGGCCCTTCCCCCTTCCTCTAATGGTGATGACTGACGTGAACAAGTTGTTCGGTAAAAAGAGAGAGCGGGAAATAATGATAGATTAAAGTCATCCTTGTGAATTATTCATAAGGTACAATTTCATGTAATTTTCAGTGCTGGTTCATATCTAGCTGGTAGGCAATAATTTGCTATTCTTTTTTGTTTGTTTTCCATTTAACAAATCAATCAAACGTGTGTGTGTGTGTGTGTGTGTGTGTGTGTGTGTGTGTGTGTGTGTTTTCTAATCATGCTGAACTTCCAGTCCCACTCCTGATTATTTTATTCATTTTATTGTTTCTGGAATAGAGCTCAACTGAACTTTTCTCAAAGGCAAGGTACCGTAGTATCAATTCCAGGCTATATCTGTGCTGTCCTTTCCCATAGTGACTATATGGTGTTCATTAGATCATCCTCTGCCAAGGATATAGAAAAAAGAGAAAGGGATGCTATATTGGGGTATGCAGGAGAAAACACACCTCTCCCAATTCATGCTGTTGAAGCCAATTAACAAACATCACTTTCTACATCAGCACGCTTAGGGTGGCAGTCTAAGGGCCCACCGCCCCAACCACTATGAAACCTGTCCATAATGCCATTACTCTGGTACATTATGCTTATTTCCATGGCACTCTCCTTGGAGTGAACCCAAACCATCACATCACACTTCTGTCGGCATTTTACTTTGCCACCAACTCATCTGCCCAGAACTCCAGGAACCTGTCTTTTAAAATTGCAGTTGCCACCTGTGAGGGACAAGGGATATCGGGAGGTCCCTCCCATCTTGAGTTCCAGCCCATCTCCGAGCGCTGGGGAAAGCAGGGAGAGTTCCGACTCAAGTGGAGAAGCAGGAAGTGGTGTCCGAGGCTCAGGCAAGGTAGCAGAGCCACTGCCCAAGGTGGGACAGGAAGGGGGGAGCAAGGGCGGAAGGCTGATCCCACCGACTCCGGAATTGCGCAAGAAACGTCGTGGGAAGAGGCTGGGTCTCCCCAAGCTTTTATGCTGGAGGAAAACCCGCCAACCTCCATTCGGAGGTACTGAAGAAGACTGACAAGATGTGCCATTTTCTGTAAATAGCACTGCCTTTAGCACTGTAAATACACAGCACCAATAAAAGGATAAAATGCAGAGCTGTGTGGAGTCGTTACTCTGAAGTAGCCCACTCAGGCCACTGTGAATCCACCCTAAAAAGATTAAGGTAAAGGACCCCTGACAGTTAAGTCCAGTCGCGAACAACTCTGCGGTTGTGGCCCTCATATCACTTTACTGGCCGAGGGAGCTGATGTTTGTCAGCAGGCAGTTTTCATGTGGCCAACATGACTAAGCCGCTTCTGGTGAAACCAGAGCAGTGTACGGAAACAGCGTTTAACTTCCTGCCAGAGAGGTACCTATTTATCTACTTGCACTTTGACGTGCTTTCGAACTGCTAGGTTGGCAGGAGCTGGGACCGAGCAATGGGAGCTCACCACCTAGGCTCAGTGGTTTAGACCACAGCACCACCTGCGCCCCTAGTTGCCACCCTAGATTCCACTAAATCAACATCCATCTTAAGAAATAATAATAATAATAATAATAATTTATTATTCATACCCCGCCCATCTGGCTGGGTTTCCCCAGCCACTGTGGGCGGCTGCCAACAGAATATTAAAATACAACAATCTATTAAACATTAAAAGCTTCCCTAAACAGGAAAGTCATTATTTTGCATTAGGTGATATTCCACCAAACATTCCAGGCTTTCTTTTGTGATGTGCTTTTCCATAGCAACCGCATACCCTCTGCTGAGGATATGAAAAAAGAGAAAGGCCTGCTGCTTTGGGCGGTGTGCGGGGAAAAAAAGACTTGCAGATGGAAGATCCATGTGAAGTTTGACAGCCAGCCCTCCCTCTCCTCCCTCCAGCTGCATCCTGGGGAGGAGTCGAGCAGGTGACAGGAAGAGGTAGGCACCGGAAGTTCAGCAGCTTCCTGGAGTGTGCCAGTACTGGTTATGGCTTGTGCTATCCATGCAGGGTAGCGGCAAGGGGCAGGAAGTGTGAGCGGAGAGTGGAATTGCCAGGGTGGCATGGGGGCAGCAGCATGGGGGGGATTGAAAAGGATGTTCAGAATAACTTTCGTAAAAACAAACAAATCCCAGAAGCTTTTCTTTTGGGAATTATAGGGACCTACCTAAATTGTATAGAAATTTTTTCATGTACGCTACTTGTTATGTACTGAGCTGAATCATAGAACAATAGGATCCAGAATCAGCAGTCTGATTGGTCCGCAGGAGCCACCCAATCCAACTCCAGGTGGAAGTGAATCCGCAACCTGATTGGCCTGCAGGAGCAGCCAATCAGGCTGCTGGCAGAAGCCAATCCACAAACTGATTGGCCCTGAAGTAGCCAATCACACAAAGCTCATTGTGTAAATAATGTATATAAGCAGATGGTTTTGGGAAAAGGGCATTCTTCTTCTTCCCTTCTTCTCCTGGATGACTACGAGCTGAATAAAGAGCATGAAATTCACTCTCGACTCCGAGTATACTTCACTACTACAGCGGCAAGAATGCTACTTGCCCCAAAGTGGAAAGAAGCAGAAGTCCTTCCAGCAAAGGAAGAATGGATACAAAAACTTCTGGAATATGCAGAAATGGCGAAACTTACCAGAAGAATAAGAAATCAAGATAACATTTTTTTTATTATAAAAGAATGGAAATGGTTTATTGAATATTTACAGATAAATTGCAAACAGATAAAAGGATTGGCAAGATAATTGGAATAACCTGCAGTTTCATAAGAGTATATATTTAAAGTAGATAATTAAATGAGCAAATTAAATGAATTTGGATATGCAGAAGATAGTAAAAAATAAATTTAAGGAACCGCAGAAAGAGGGGGAAGGAAGTCAAACTTTGAAAAGTTAAATTGATTATAAAACTAATGAAATGTATAAACTTGAAAAGTACAAATAAAATAAAAAAACAAATCAGTGTGGGGATTCCCTGGGGGGGGGGGCTTCTTGCCCTGGAAGCAGAGCCTAAAATAAGGCCTGATCCTGAGGCCTAGAGATCCTAATGAACCTCGCAGGGAGTGGGCTCATAGGGAGAAAAGGACTCTCACTCAGGCAAATTTGCTCTTATGTAGGATCAGCTCTCTTCATGTCAGTGGGGAGTTCAAAAATAGCAGTGCACCACATTTTACAACCCTGTTCACGCAAGAATAGCCACCTTATGCCACCCCTAATTAGAATTCTCTTGCTCAAGATCGCCACAAATCCGATGTTGACAGAACGGGGCATAAATCAGAGTGGCAACAGAACTGATTAAATGTTTGCAAGCAGAGAATGGCTCCGCGGGAGAGATTAAAATAATCAAATATGTATAACTGCACTAATTGATGCACTAAGTTAAGAGGAAAATGGTCTGGGAGCTCGCGAAAGGTGTAAACCCAGAGAAGGTTTTCCGTGAAGCAGAGAAAGAAAGCAACTGTTGTATTATAACAAAGATGGCTTCAGCACAATCAAAGGCAAGAAAATCAAGAAGGAGAGGGGATTATTATCAACAACAAAGGCTACTTGGAGTGGAGGAGGGTTCTCCAAGGAAGAGCCAAAAGACCCGCTGCTAAGTGGTACATTTAAATCTCAAATTGGGAAAGAAAGGCACTCAAGGGTGTACTACGGGGAGCAATCCAGCACTTGCGGAGGCATGGATGTGATGACTTAGCAGTCTTTTCCGCTTCTGGCTTCTATGGCCCATTTCATTTACTCCCCTGCCCCCTCTATGAACAGAGAAGAACGAAAACTGCTGCCCTGGCGGAGAGTACGCTGATTTCGCAGAATCCTCTGCACCTCTGCCCATGCTTTTGTGGTGTTGCATCTGCCTCGATCAATGTGTTGCAGTGGGGCAGAGGAAGCTGTGATTGTAGTCTCCACCTGTGCCGTACATTTAAAGCAGTATCATATACCACCCTCAACAGTTGTGTCCTCCCCCAGAGAATCTGGGAGCTGTAGTTTGTGAAGGCTGCTGCGAGTTGCCCGGAGAACTTTATTCCCCTTCCCTCAAAGAGGGACTGACTGTTGAAGCGCTCTAGGAAATCATACCTCTGTGAAGGGCCTCCTGATCATCTCTTCATTCATGGACATAGGTTAGGGTCAACATCAGCACCCGCCCAGGTCCCTGCTAATGCTAACCAAACTTCTGCCCCTGTTCTACACACTCCAACATGGCATACCAAGCTGCGCTAAGTGGAGGGATTTCCCACCAAGCCTCCGAATAAGCTTAATTCTGGGGCACTGTGGAAAATTCAAAGGTTGGCTGACTGCTTGCGGCACTACTACCACAGCCAGATAAGCCTGCCAGGGCCAGAGGATCCTTTGCCCAGGGCCACCTGGAGCAAGCCCTGACGCCAGCTATCTGCATGCAGAGTGTTCCACACAGATCACTTGAGATTGGGCAGGCAGCAGCTCTGCTGAGCTTTTGGTGATTCCCGAAGATGCCTTTGTTCACCCACCCAGCCTTTTGTGGGTGACTGATGCCAAACCTTGGGAGGTTATTGTCACCAAGCTACTGTGGCTATTGTGACTTTGTGGCTCCTGTGGCTTTTGCTCATTTTGTTTCAATGCACTGTTTTGTGAAGTTGTGCTTTACTGATGTACGCCACCTTGGGATTTGTATGAAGGATGGCGTAACAAAATGTCAAGCAAGCAAACAAAAACATAGCACATCTGACCCCCCCCATTCAGTGGTGGCACTGCACTGGACAGGTAGTCTACACATACGCTATGTTAGAGCAGGCAAATCACAGTATGGTAAACGTGGATGCGGAGAGGCACAATTTCAAGGCCTCATTGTGAGAGCTTCCACCCTCCTTCTATGGGTCTATTCTTGAGGGTCTTCAGAGCCCCAGGGGTTCTCTTGCCTTCAGGAAGCACCAAGTCAGTTCTCCAGTTGGCTGGGTTTAGAGCCTGTCCCATCCTCAGAGCCCTTCTGAGATCTGTTTCTTGAAGCAGTTTTGCTTCCCCATTAAGCCCTCTATCACCAGACCATTTCCTCCTCCTCAGTTCCGTTTGCACTGGCTTGGTCTCTCCTACTCTGAACATGCCTAAATTTCACTGGACCCCAGAGCAGGACCCCCTCCCTCGTGAGGAGACCTTCCCTCTTGTAAGCAAGCACAGTGGTGGCTGATGCCGTTGCCTTTTTTTCTCATGGACTGAGAGGAAGTCTCACACCTTTTTGCAGTCATACGCCCTCCTCTGCTCTTTAAAACGTGGCAGCTATTTTGTGTTATGCCACATCTTCTACAGCAGCCTTTTTGTGTGTGACAGATGCCCACAGCACTTCCCCCGAATTTCAAATGTGTCCGTTGGCCCCCAGAAGTTGTCTCCCCCCCTGTGATGTAACACAGCCCCCAGAACTTGTTTGTGGAGGAGTTTTGTAAAGCATGCATTCTTGGCTTTGCTGTTTTGACAATGCTTCAAATGGCATATTGGCTCCTTAAATCGCTGGCCTATTGTATCAGTCTGCTAATACATTTTACCAGGCAGTAAACTAAGGGCCGGGAATCAATTGCCCATCAATATTCTTGATTATCTTTAGGTGCCCTGCCTTCTGAATCTTAAAATGACTGGAAGGATCCATGGAGACAGATTGCCAACTTTTTACTTTTCTCCTGCTACCTCACTTAGCAATCATTAAGATCCATTTCATGAGATATGGGCGATAATTTGCCATCTTTTATCACAGCATGAAATTGCTGTTTAGAGCCCCTTTTGTCCACTTCATCTTTATTTCATACGTAAGATAACTGAAAAGGCCTCCCTGCTTGCTTTTAAGATCAAAGTGATTGTCAGCTTCAGGAAAAGAAGAAAAAAAAAAGAGAAAGAGAAAATTGAACTCAAAAAATCAATGTATATTGCTCTTCTGTCAGTTTCCTCGCCTCCTTCTCTGAAGAGGACCAAACTTCTTAGATTATGTATTTTGAAGAGAAAAGAAGACAAAGATGTCTCTATCTATATTTAAACTGTCAAGATGTATCAAGTTCAAATGGGGAAATTGGGTTTAAATACTAGCCTTCCTCTTATTCACTGTAAGTGTGCAGAGGGCTTTCCCCCACTCTCTTTGAAGAAGGACTTTGAAAATAATAGATTAGCCTTAGAATGAATGCCAGGGACTCTTTATTATGTCCAGTAATTACAGGTGGAAAGGAAATGTGGCATTACAAATCCAAAACATTAAAAAAGCCCTATGTTAGGTCTCTAGCAAGACACACCCTAATCAAAAGACTGTCTAGCAAATGCAAAACTCTCTCTCTCTCTCTCTCTCTCTCTCTCTCTCTCTCTCTCCTTTAGGTGCAGAACATTTCACAGTGACCTCTTCTCTCTTGCACTTGGGACAAGGTGAAAGATTCCTCCCATCTCTGAGTTCCCTATGATGCACAGACGTTGCACCTGCTTTTTGTCCCACTTGCAAGAGCCACGCATGCCGAGTCTTTTGGCATGCATGGGAAACTTGGTGGAAGGCTGGGTTCTCCTCTCCCGTTGGAAATAGGTCTTGGGGGGGGGGAATGTCAGAAGATCTCAGGAGGCTTCCTGCCTTCCTTAATACTAAGAGAGTTGAACAGCTTCTGACTTTCTTCAAAGAGAAAGTCTTGGTTGGCTGCATCTGGTTTGGGCTGCTGAAATGACATATGCAGGCCAGGATTCAAAGTGAGTACCTTTCTCAGGTCCCCCTTCTAACTGCAGATGCTGTGCATCCTCAAAAGCTGCTCCTGAGGCTCATGGGATCATCTGGAGAGTAGTGCAGTGCAGCACAGGGGGATGCAGCCCATCTGTGTGCAGGGACATGAATTCTGCTCATGCAGGATGCTGGTTTCCATGGGTGACCATCTTTCTGGAGGCCCAGCTTTGATGTTGTCCAGAGAGTAACATGGTCCTTGCAAGAACAGATATTGGGTATCTCGTGTCTGGAATCATTATGAGCCCACGGGTCAGCAACCTGCCCTGAATATTCATGGCTTCTTTAATGAAGGGGTGGATGGAATTGACTGCAATGACCTTCATTCTGCCCTAGACTGAACAGTGGTTCACTTCTGTCTCGTGATCTAGTCAGAGCCCATAGCAGTTAACATATTGCACAGCCTGAGTCTACAGCGCAATGCCAGTTTGTTCCAGATAATTTAGCAAGCCCCCTCTGAATATGCATTGGATACCTCCTGCCTTCTCTGAAAAATCGTCTGTCAAGCTCGAAACATATGCATATGAGATAATGGTCTATATTTGATACACAATTTGCTGCCTTTGTACTTTTGCAAGCTGAAGTAAAAACTACGTAGGAGACAAAACACCTGGGATTGGATTAGAATCCAAAGTTTTGCCTGCAGAATTTAGGAGCGTCATGAGTTTTGGAGCATCATGACAATACCACAGCTATTAAACGATTTGGAAAAAACCCCCCATAAATATAAAATTTGTGAGATTAGACCTACAATGCATTACTGCACTGTAGCATGATTTCAGCTTCAGACATTCTTAGTTATCCAGAATGGATTTACCCCAATAAATATACTTTTCTATCATTGGCAACTAGCATTTTTGTTTATCCACGTTTTTTCTCAACTCAGCCTGCAACAGGACATGGGTTGGTTCCATTGTGTATTGGAATGTTGCGTTGGGAACATTTTTTTTGACTGGAAAGTGGGGTACAAAATAATTAATTAATTGAGGTAAGGTAGGACGCGGGTGGCGCTGTGGTCTAAACCACAGAGCCTAGGGCTTGCCGATCAGAAGGTCAGCGGTTCGAATCCCTGAGAGGGGGTGAGCTCCCATTGTTCGGTCCCTGCTCCTGCCAACCTAGCAATTCGAAAGCACATCAAAGTGCAAGTAGATAAATAGGTACTGCTCCAGCCGGAAGGTAAACGGCGTTTCCGTGTGCTGCTCTGGTTCGCCAGAAGCGGCTTTGTCATGCTGGCCACATGACCTGGAAGCTGTATGCCGGATCCCTCAGCCAGTAAAGTGAGATGAGCGCTGCAACCCCAGAGTCGTCCGCGACTGGACCTAATGGTCAGGGGTCCCTTTACCTTTATCTTTAGGATGGAATTATGCTGCCTATGTAATTATTATACATGTTTGAGTGCCAGGATTATCAAGAACAGGGCCTTTTTTGTGATGGCCCCTAGCTCCCAGGACCCACATCTATGTTAACTTTTTATAAGCAAGCAAATGCTCCTTTATCTTGGGGATTTATTTAGAACTTGAAGAAGGCAAAGGCCGTTTCTGTGGTTTATCTTTGTGCAGCTCTTAAGGTGTTTCCAAATTTGTTGACATAGTACATTGTGCATTTAAATGTATTATGTATTGGGGCTCTTTGAGCTGAAAAGTGGGTTATAAGTTACGTTAATAAATGTAGTAACAACTAACAATAGTACATAGCAGTAGATTCAGTGCTACCATTCTAAAATCTAAAATCTAAAATCATGTTGTATAGCAGAGAAGTCCAACTTTGCATACCGAGTGGGCTGCAAGAATTCTTTGATGCGGAACCCATGAACAATGAATGAGCATTGCCTTGTTACACTGCAGGTGAGGACAAGGCCAAAATTTGATGTCCGCCCCCCCAAGCCCTTGTACTTCCTGCCCAAAGCCAGCTAAGCGAGATGTTTGGGGAAGGAGGCCTCTCACCGCCTTCCCAAAGTTTCCCTACCTAGGCTTTGGGAAGGAGACAGAAGGACTCTAGGACCCCGTCAGAGCCTTGTGCCTCTTTCCCAAAGCCCAGCGCCTTGCTTACCGGGCTTTGGGAAAGCAACATAAGCGCTGTGGGAGAGACGCGAAACATTGCCAAGGGCCACCCATAAAGGCCCTGAGGGCCACAAGCGGCCTGAGAGCTGCACTTTTGACCTCTCTGCTGTAGAGAATTGAGAAAAGTTAAGCTCAAGGCCACATTGCAACCAGGCAAAAACACCTGAGAAGGATGCAAAGCGGGACTGGTGAGCTGCATGGCTTGGGGAGAGGGCATGTGGCTTGAAGAGAGCTCTGAGGGCCAGATTCAAAGGCTTGGAGGACCACATTTGTCCTCTGGGCCTGAGGTCCCTAGGTGCTGCACAGCACAAAGTCTCAGAGCAACCATTTCAATATAAGAAGTTTGAACCACTGAATTCAAATACTGTAAAGACCTCAAATACAAATGCAAAAACCACCTCCTGTCCCTAGTGGCCACTGTTTCATCTTCCACTAGAATAAGGGAATCATAGAGTTGTAGAGTTGGAAGGGGTCACCACGAAAATAACCTAGTCCAACTCCCTGCAGTTCAGGAATCTTTTGCCCAACATGGGGATCAAACCCATGATCCTGAGACTGAGAGTCTCGTGCTCTACCAGCTGAGCAATCCCTCAGGACCTAGGAAAATAATAATTCCCAAACAAATTATAAGGTTGCAAACCCCATAGCTGCCAAGTTTTCCCTTTTCTCGCGAGGAAGCCTATTCAGCATAAGGGAATTTCCCTTAAAAAAAGGGAGAACATGGCAGCTATGAAACCAGCATGAAAGAAAGTTTACGCTTACCTCTCGTCATGACAATTCCTGCAAGGGATTTGTGACGTGCATAGATGGCAGCAAAATTATCTGTCACCTCTTGAAACTTCTGCGTAATCATTTGATAGAGGGAATCAGCGAATTCCTGAAAAGACACAAGGAGAAGCCATTCTTTCACTCTGCTGGACTCGAGCAATGGTCTGCAACTGTCAATAAAATAACTTCATTGCCACCTTTCTCCTTTGTCATTGCACAACAAGCACAATGGCACCACTTTAAACCTCATTGTGAAATTAATCTTATTGCTTACACACACACCCACACTCTCTTTTTCTACCATAGTTACACCAACCACCATTAGAGACTAGCATAGATGTTGCCTGGCTTGTTATTGGTAAGAGTTCAGGCTTGTTAAGAGTTACACTGCTTATTACTAGAAGTTCAAGATCTGCCAGCCAGAGACAAACTTAGATGAAAGGTGCTTCTGAGCACCTTCTAAAGCAAGGAATATGTTTTCAGTACCACATCTCACAGCCCTTTCATGCAACAGTCCTCTCTGGCTTAGCTTCCTTAGTTTCCAACAGCCTAATTTAGGTGGGATGAGTGCAGAGGAAAGAAACGCTGTGGTGCACCTGTTGCAGCAAAACGGGATGCCTTCATCTCCCCCACCTGCAATAAAACATCTCTCTCCTGTATCAGTCTCTACAGCAGGCATCCCCAAACTTCGGCCCTCCAGATGTTTTGGACTACAATTCCCACAATCCCTGACCACTGGTCCTCTTAGCTAGGGATCATGGGAGTTGTAGGCCAAAACATCTGGAGGGCCAAAGTTTGGGGATGCCTGCTCTACAGCCTCAGCAGGTGTGCTGGCAGAACTAAGAGTTTGTTCCTTTCAATCCAGTCTTTGGATCATTTGTGAACTTGCAAATGCTACACATCCTGCTCTGTACACGAAGCCTCTCTTTTGCTCAGCCTAAGTTCCACCGAGAGAAGAACCTGGCCCAGGACCTGCCTGAAATTTGTTGGCGGAATGGGCTAAGCAAGAAAAGGAGCCCCCTCCTCTAAATGAAACCCTGTAAGTAAACATTTCATGCTGCGAGAACACCTCTGCCTTCTGCTCAGACAGAAAGGAGCAAAATCAGAACACGCTTCCACCCGAGTGCTTTGTCTCGAAAGATTTGTTCACATCCTGCCTGCCATATGGTTCTGGAGAAGCTATAATAATAAGTGCTCATTAATTATTAAGCTTTGCTGTAAATAAATACAGAAAAAGCTGTCTCGGTGTAACAGTACATGGATCAAGCTGTCCCAGCACAGATGTAAGTCATGCGTATGTGCTCTGCTGTTGACATCTTTCCTCGCTTCCTGCTCCGAGTCTTCCTTTTAAAGTGAATGTTATCATTGTGTCTCTCAGCACCCAGAGACACCCTCTTTCCTAGCGCGCGCGCACACACACACACACAGCCTTTCAAAACATGTGGCCACAAGCCTGAGACTGTAACTGAATTTGACCAGATGCTGCGGCCCATCCTAGCCATCTAACGCGTCTCATTCACACATTACATTACTTTATTTATTTATTTACAGTATTATTGATGATGGTGGTGGAAAGGTGGGATACGCATTAAACGAATATGCAATTGATAACGGTGGGAGTGAGGTTTAGAGACAGTGGCCTGATTTGGGCCTAATGCTAAACCAGGCATAGGCCAACTTGGCCCTCCATATGTTTTTGGGACCACAACTCCCATGATCCCTAGCTAACAGGACCAGTGGTCAGGGATGATGGGAACTGTAGTCCCAAAAACATCTGGAGGGCCGAGTTTGCCTACGCCTGTGCTAAACCGTCATTATGTAAAGGAGAGGATTGGAAACACACACTTCTTATTTTTAAGTAAGTATACGTAGCTTATTGTTATGCTTGAAGAGGAAGCCCTGTGGTCTGTATTAGATGATGGCTTATTGAAACAAGCCAGGAACAAACTGTGGTGTCAGATGTTCTAACCACAGTTCCTCATGTCTGGATGTAAACTATGGATAGTTAAAAACTGGAAGTTTAGAGGAGTGGGAAGGCTCCAAAACTTGAGCAGGCTTTTTCATGCAATGCTATCCTATGATGTGGTGTTACATTCAAATCAGGCCAGCGGCTGACCTAAGGTAATGCAGGCACAGTTAAGGCAAGATTTCAAGCAGGGCCTCACCCTCTTAGACACTAGGAAACATCTGATCAAGACTGTACAACCACCAGGCCAGGTGCAGATCATCGTAAGCTAAATAAACCACCATGCACCATGTACAATAAGCAAGTGTGTTAGAGAAAGGACATTCTAGAGCAAATATCTCTGGATGGCTTAAGCATGTGAGCTGACTGTGGCAACCAAAGAAAGTTCCTGATCTGATAGTAAATTTCCCAACACCATAATGAGGCAGTCAAATTAAAAACCCATTCCTTGAGGGAAACTGTAGTTGCCATTTCTAATTGTCTGGAGATGGGAATGATTCAGTTCAACAAAAATCAGTATGAATAGCTGATTTTTATCATCTTCAGTTAAAGCACAGTATTGAAAAGAAGAATGTTTCAATAACTTTTATTATTATTATTATTATTATTATTATAAAAAGGATCAAACCATAATGTTAATCTCTCCCAGCCTTACAATCTGGTCCATCTTTGTTTCTGTGGTGCCCTTCATGTCAACATCCCTGGGCGTTTCACACTCATTAGGAGTTAATTAGCTCTGAGGCGCGTAGGCCTCCTAGAAGAACCGCTCCTAAAATGTTAAGAGGGAACAAACGTATATTTAACATTGGCTTTAGAAATCTCACTAGCCACAGTTTCCTTTGCCTCATTTGGCAGAAAATCCTAAAGCAAGCAAGCAAGCACAAGAGACCCAAGTTGAGGCAAAACAGCAAATTGGCTCGAGGTAGAGAGAAACAATAAAAGGACTTGGCTTTTGCTGAACTCAAAAGACTGACTAGGGACTTTGAAGAACACTAAATCCATTACATGAGAAGTTAGCAGAAATGAGTCGAGTGGTTATTAAAGAGAAAGAAAAACACCATGACGCAGAAAATGTAGCAGTCTTGCGATGCTTTGCACATGCTTCCACTGACCCCGCACCCAGTGCGCTCCCACCACTGGTTTGGATTGGAAAGTGGTAGACACACAGCGTTTGTCACAATCTGCATCTATCCTGCTGTTTCTTAGGAAATAATTTTGATGCATTTCCCCCAAAACCAGCTTTGACTGAAATTGGGGAAAAGAATGACCTTGGGCTCATCCTTTTATCCTGTGCCTAGAATGTACAGGTCTGATAGATTCCCCCCTTGCCCCATTCCTTTTCCCAGGGAAAACCCACTATTTAGCTTTAAATCGGAACAAAACAGCAATTTGCTGAAAACCTGACTTACGGTTTTCCCAGGGAGGGGATAATCCCCTTGTGTTTTAAGTTTGAATTGTGAGCCCCATAGAACGCTAACCGCTATTAACAACATAACTTAGGCCACAGAAGGTTGTGTAGCAAGAGATGTTGTTGCTCAAGTTGTCCATGCTCGTTTCAGAAAGGTTTTGGGGCTCTGAGCCTTTGATTCCATTCTTATGGAAGTATGTTAGCCTGTGAAAGAAGGAAAGAAGGAACATAGAAACATGGAGAAGGTTTCATGCAACCACTCCTGCATGTTCTGAGGTCCTTCAATCCTTCCCTAGAACTGCTGTCATGCTTGCTCATAGCTAGCTTATGAGGAAAACCAATAGTGATAGAAGAGTTTCCCCGCTTCCTAGACCAAGTTGTCTGAGGGTACCTGACAGCTAGACCTGCCCTGAGACTTCACAGATCCTTCAAGCTTTGTCGTATCGTGATGCTGTGTTTGATCAGGGAATTAATGTGTGGGAAGCAAGCCAATTCAGTCAAAAGAATGCCTGAACACCTACTAACAAAAAAATGGGGGTTAAAGTGCCATGTTGGCTTCCCCTGATCTAGTTCACAGTTTATTAACTCAGCAACTCGACAAAGGTAATTCAAAGCTTTGCCTAGAGATGCCAGAGTTTGAACCTGGAACCTCGGCATGCTCTGCCACAGGGCTTGGGCCCTTTCTTTTGAGTTTGTTGGATCCAACGGGGCTCTTCTGACATTCTTGTCCTTGATGGACATATGAAAACACCCCCAATTATTCATGCAGGAAACAAATGGTCAAGTTGCCAACTCTCAATGCTAGGACACCAGCAAGAAAGAACTTTTTATTCATTTCTCAGCACTTTCCCCCCTCAAATGGTATAAATAAATGAAATGGATTCAGGCTTGCAATGGCAGTCTGCAGGGGGATATTGACATTCAACAGGAATGGTAAGGATATTAAAATCAATAGATTGTAAAGGAAGAAAGTCTTTAGTAAACATTTTTCTACTGAAACCCTGTCTTTGGGCTTATTGGGCTCAAATATTAGAAAGGTTAGATTTGCATATGGGTGGGATGAAATCTTTCGCTAAACAGGCACCATCAAGAGCACCATTGGTTATCGCCACCCCAGCACTTCATTTTTCAGTAAATTGTTGACATTTGGAGGCAAATGTTGAGCATAGTAAAATTATATGAATATCTTCCGTTGGTAATAAGGGATTTACGCCTACATGCCCAAAATAAAACAAAAACCTCCCTCTTTGCAGGAACCAAGAAAGAAAAATCTGTGGGGTATTCTTTTTTAAATACCTCAGAAGTTCAATACAGACCATGAGTTAATCATGCTACAAGATTTCCTGGATCTCTGGGCCATTAAATATAACTCTCACTGCTTAGTGTGATCCTCATGCAGACTCTTGCCAATGGGAAAACAGGAACCCTGTGCTGAATTATTTCTCTCTCCCTCTTGATGTATAGCCTGTGTGATATTCTTCACCCACAGAGTATTCTGGGTCCCCTCTTAGGCCCACTGCCCCAACTCATCATAGGTCAGAGTTGAGGGTGGTCTTTCTCTTCCTTCTCCCTCCTACCAATACAAAATAACCATACCCTGGAGCTCTCTTCCAGCTTTGCTCTGTCCTCTTCCACCTCTCTTTCTCTGTGGTTTACAAAGCAGAAACAACCCCCTCCTCTGCCTTTGTTCTTCCAACCCCAGTTGCATACACACCGCCCATTTTGGTTCTGGCCCATCTACCTTCTGGCATGTGGCCCCTTCCAGTTTGCCCATGAAGGAATGTGGGCCTCAGGCTAAAATAATTTCTGCACAACTGTGGTAAACAGTCATATTATTTACCCTCATGTTGTTTACTGGAGAATTAAGCACACAAATAACATGCAAAACACATCAAGCATTCTCCTCCCACTGATGTAAAGTGGGACATTAAGTCCACCTAATGTTCACCTCAGGAAAAGAATTTTTTTGGGGGGCTTATCTTGGTTCTCCCAGTGAGCACATAGCTGAGTGTTATGTAAGCCCCAAAACTGGAAGCACAAGTGAGTCAGACTTCCTCAGTCGACATTTCCATGGTTACCTATAAAGAGGAGAGGGTCATAGATGTCCCTCATGGAGGGACACACAAGTTGGCTGCCTATCAGGTGTCAACACGTCTTCTTACAGTGGAGATGTATGTCTTTCCTCTTCAGACTTCACCCCAGAAGATGATGCACACAACTCATCTGCTCTTGTTATTTTGATGCTTTTTGTACCCAGGCTGTGAATCCACCCTCAGAGCAGGAGCCATTAAAGGTCTCTTTATCTGCCTTCCAAACTGTTGCTATTTTTGCCTCCGAGATCTTTAGAAGGAGGAAAAGCTATTTAAGGCAGTCTGTGCATCATTCAGAACGTGTTCATGTTACTTGAATAGAAATCTATAGTACCAGCATGCGTTAAAATGCACTGCGCTGAATGTTTTTAAGTGCTACCAGGTAGTAGTGCTGTTTTACTTAATTTTGAAAAATCCCAACAAGATCTAAACACGATTGTTCAATGCCTCCCTTTAAATGGAATACACTGGATGTTTGTTGTTGTTTAGTCGTTTAGTCGTTTAGTCGTGTCCGACTCTTCGTGACCCCATGGACCATAGCACGCCAGGCACTCCTGTCTTCCACTGCCTCCCGCAGTTTGGTCAAACTCATGTTCGTAGCTTCGAGAACACTGTCCAACCATCTTGTCCTCTGTCGTCCCCTTCTCCTAGTGCCCTCAATCTTTCCCAACATCAGGGTCTTTTCCAAGGATTCTTCTCTTCTCATGAGGTGGCCAAAGTATTGGAGCCTCAGCTTCACGATCTGTCCTTCCAGGGAGCACTCAGGGCTGATTTCCTTAAGAATGGATAGGTTTGATCTTCTAGCAGTCCATGGGACTCTCAAGAGTCTCCTCCAGCACCATAATTCAAAGGCATCAATTCTTCGACGATCAGCCTTCTTTATGGTCCAGCTCTCACTTCCATACATCACTACTGGGAAAACCATAGCTTTAACTATACGGACCTTTGTCGGCAAAGTGATGTCTCTGCTTTTTAAGATGCTGTCTAGGTTTGTCATTGCTTTTCTCCCAAGAAGCAGGCGTCTTTTAATTTCGTGACTGCTGTCACCATCTGCAGTGATCAAGGAGCCCAAGAAAGTAAAATCTCTCACTGCCTCCATTTCTTCCCCTTCTATTTGCCAGGAGGTGATGGGACCAGTGGCCATGATCTTGGTTTTTTTTGATGTTGAGCTTCAGACCATATTTTGCGCTCTCCTCTTTCACCCTCATTAAAAGGTTCTTTAATTCCTCCTCACTTTCTGCCATCAAGGTTGTGTCATCTGCATATCTGAGGTTGTTGATATTTCTTCCGGCAATCTTAATTCCGGCTTGGGATTCATCTAGTCCAGCCTTTCGCATGATGAATTCTGCATATAAGTTAAATAAGCAGGGAGACAATATACAACCTTGTCGTACTCCTTTCCCAATTTTGAACCAATCAGTTGTTCCATATCCAGTTCTAACTGTAGCTTCTTGTCCCACATAGAGATTTCTCAGGAGACAGATGAGGTGATCAGGCACTCCCATTTCTTTAAGAACTTGCCATAGTTTGCTGTGGTCGACACAGTCAAAGGCTTTTGCATAGTCAATGAAGCAGAAGTAGACGTTTTTCTGGAACTCTCTAACTTTCTCCATAATCCAGCGCATGTTTGCTATTTGGTCTCTGGTTCCCCTGCCCTTTCGAAATCCAGCTTGCACTTCTGGGAGTTCTCGGTCCACATACTGCCTAAGCCTGCCTTGTAGAATTTTAAGCATAACCTTGCTAGCGTGTGAAATGAGCGCAATTGTGCGGTAGTTAGAGCATTCTTTGGAATTGGGATGTAGACTGATCTTTTCCAATCCTCTGGCCATTGCTGAGTTTTCCAAACTTGCTGGCATATTGGGTGTAGCACCTTAACAGCATCATCTTTTAAAATTTTAAATAGTTCAGCTGGAATATCATCACTTCCACTGGCCTTGTTATTAGCAATGCTTTCTAAGGCCCATTTGACTTCACTCTCCAAGATGTCTGGCTCAAGGTCAGCAACCACACTACCTGGGGTGTATGAGACCTCCATATCTTTCTGGTATAATTCCTCTGTGTATTCTTGCCACCTCTTCTTGATGTCTTCTGCTTCTGTTAGGTCCTTACCACTTTTGTCCTTGATTATGGTAATCTTTGTACGAAATGTTCCTTTCATATCTCCAATTTTCTTGAACAGATCTCTGGTTTTCCCCATTCTATTGTTTTCCTCTATTTCTTTGCATTGCTCATTTAAGAAGACCCTCTTGTCTCTCCTTGCTGTTTTTTGGAAATCTGCATTCAGTTTCCTGTATCTTTCCCTATCTCCCTTGCATTTTGCTTGCCTCCTCTCCTCCGCTATTTGTAAGGCCTCGTTGGATAGCCATTTTGCTTTCTTGCATTTCCTTTTCCTTGGGATGGTTTTCGTTGCTGCCTCCTGTATAATGTTACGAGCCTCCATCCATAGTTCTTCAGGCACTCTGTCCACCAAATCTAAATCCTTAAACCTGTTCCTCACTTCCACTGTGTATTCATAAGGGATTTGATTCAGATTGTATCTTACTGGCCCAGTGGTTTTTCCTACTTTCTTCAGTTTAAGCTGGAATTTTGCTATAAGAAGCTGATGATCTGAGTTACAGTCAGCTCCAGGTCTTGTTTTTGCTGACTGTATAGAGCTTCTCCATCTTTGGCTGCAGAGAATATAATCAATCTGATTTCGATGCTGCCCATTTGGTGATATCCATGTGTAGAGTCGTCTCTTGTGTTGTTGGAAGAGAGTGTTTGTGATGACCAGCTTGTTCTCTTGACAGAACTCTATTAGCCTTTGCCCTGCTTCATTTTGAACTCCAAGGCCAAACTTGCCAGTTGTTCCTTTTATCTCTTGATTCCCTACTTTAGCATTCCAATCCCCTGTAATGAGAAGAACATCCTTCTTTGGTGTCATTTCTAGAAGTTGTTGTAGGTCTTCATAGAATTGGTCAATTTCACTTTCTTCAGCACCGGTAGTTGGTGCATAAACTTGGATTACTGTGATGTTAAAAGGTCTGCCTTGGATTCGTATCGAGATCATTCTGTCATTTTTGAGATTGCATCCCATTACAGCTTTTGCCACTCTTTTGTTGACTATGAGGGCCACTCCATTTCTGCTACAGGATTCTTGCCCACAGTAGTAGATATGATAGTCACCCGAACTGAATTCGCCCATTCCCTTCCATTTTAGTTCACTGATGCCCAGGATGTCGATATTTATTCTTGTCATCTCATTTTTGACCACATCCAGCTTACCTCCACTCATGGTTCTTACATTCCAGGTTCCTATGCAATATTTTTCTTTACAGCATCGGACTTTCCTTTCGCTTCCAGGCATATCCGCAACTGAGCGTCCTTTCGGCTTTGGCCCAGCCGATTCATCAGCTCTGAATCTACTTGTACTTGTCCTCCGCTCTTCCTCAGTAGCATGTTGGACGCCTTCCGACCTGAGGGGCTCATCTTCCAGCGTCATAACTTTTATATGCCTGTTGTCTTTGTCCATGGAGTTTTCTTGGCAGGGATACTGGAGTGGCTTGCCAGTTCCTTCTCCAGGTGGATCACGTTTAGTCAAAACTCTCCACTATGACCTGTCCATCTTGGGTGGCCCTGCATGGCATAGCTCATAGCTTCTCTGAGTTATTCAAGCCCCTTCGCCACGACAAGGCATTGATCCATGAAGGGGACACTGGATGTTACTAGTTGCTAAAAATCCTCACGAGGATTACAGGTGTTGGAGAATTCCAACGGAAACAGAATTTGGAGCTGAAATTGCCAAGATTCGCCTATTTGCAGCGTGTGCAAACAGAATGGAAATCAATCCAAGAAATACAATTCTCACCATTTGCATTGTGTTTACTTTGCATTGAAATGAAATGAATGAGGGTAGAACACCATAACGACAACGCAAGATACGTAATTTAGCCACAGTGGGCAGTGAGATGAATAATGTAGCTTTGGAGTTCAGAAGGAATTACTGGATGGTAGACATGTGCCCAGGTGGCGCTGTGGGCTAAACCACTGAGCCTAGGGCTTGCTGATCAGAAGGTCGGCGGTTCGAATCCCTGTGACGGGGTGAGCTCCCGTTGCTTGGTCCCAGCTCCTGCCAACCTAGCAGTTCGAAAGCACATCAAAATGCAAGTAGATAATTAGGAACCGCTATAGCGGGAAGGTAAACGGCGTTTCCATGTGCTGCTCTGGTTTGCCAGAAGCGGCTTTGTCATGCTGGCCACATGACCCGGAAGCTATACGCCGGCCTCCTCGGCCAAGAATGCGAGATGAGCGCGCAACCCCAGAGTCGGTCACGACTGGACCTAATGGTCAGGGGTCCCTTTACCTTTACCTAGACATGTGCTGTACTTCAATAGGAAAACAAACAAACACATTGCTAGCTTTTTTGCTTTTATAGGCTAAAGAGTGCACACAGCAATGGCAGAATACTTCAGGAAAGAGTAACTAGAACAATTTCAAATGTGCCCATTTTAAGTCCTGGACTTTAAAGAATAAATCACCAAAGGAGGGCAGAGACTGTGCATATCTTGGTTTGGTTCACTAAGGTTGCAGTCATGTGCGGAACCTGTTGCCCTCTAGATTTTTTTTCTTTCTGCTAGACTACAGCTCCCACCAGCATTGACCATTGGCCATGTTGGCTGGGGCTGATGGGAGCTGGAGCCCAACAACATCTGGAGGGCCACAGGGCCCACAACCCTGCTATGCCTACTTACCTACGAGTTAAGAAAGGTATAGTAGGTCATTCTAGGCAGACATGCATAGGATTGCCTAGAAAGTTACGGAATTCTCTTTATAGAGATGCTCAGTTGGCCCCCCCTCTCTCAAGCTCCCTAAGACCCTTTTAGTCCACTTTTACAGCTTCTAGTGTGGACTGAAGTTCTCGCTCCCATTCTTCTTTGCTGTGTTGTCTCGGTGGCCCTATTAAGGCTGGACTTTGAAGCCAACATCTGGGGCCCTGCAGCTCGTCCTACTCAAACAGTGCCAGCAAGTGAGTAGCAGATGACGTACCCTCCAATATTCCTCAGGTGAAAACAGGGACATTTCTCACTCCTCCCAATTGACCCTCCTTGAACTCCCCCTGCAGACCATTTCCACCACCAACACACCAACGGACCCAGCACACATGCCCTCCACTGTCCTGAGAAAACCCCTTAATCCCGATTTTATTTTATTGTATTGTATTCTTTAGTAGATTTACAAGAAGAAAAACATGCACCTGACAGTAAGAGCTGTTTGGCAGTGGAATTTGCTACCAAGGAGTGTGGTGGAGTCTCCTTCTTTGGAGGTCTTTAAGCAGAGGCTTGGCAGGCATATGTCAAGAATGCTTTGATGGTGTTTCCTGCTTGGCAGGGGGTTGGACTGGATGGCCCTTGTGGTCTCTTCCAACTCTATGATTCTATGATTCTAAATACATCTTGGAAAGGGACAAGATTAGATGCAGGTGCACAAAGTATTTTTTTCTTAAACCAAGACTCCGCTCCACTTTCCCTTTCTTCCTGTCCAGGGCAGCTCCGTCTGTCCCTCACTGGCTGCAGCCTCTCTGCCTCTTCGCCTGCTCTCCAGCAGCTGCTACGAGGGGCCCCAGAGAGGAGGCCGGCAGCGGCAGCCAAGGAGAGGCAACGGGCAGCCACCTTGCTCCCAAGAGGCTCCCTTGCAGCCACCATTGCCGCTTGGGACAAGCGCTTTTAATACAATAGAGAAAGGAAAGTCAGCAGAAAGGAGATGATGATGATGATGATGAAGAAAACACACTCCAAACGCCCCAGCTTTTCTAAAGACTCGCACTTTGTTTTCTTTATTTTGTGCCTGGGTTTAATTAGAAACTTTAGCTTCACATTAATGCGTTCATGTGAGGATGTTAACAGACGAGCCCTTCCATTTGAGGTTGATTCATTGCTGTTTGTACGGTCTTCTTGCTTTAAAAAAGATGCAAACAAACAAGCCCCATTTCAATGAATCGAGAGAAAACAAGCATTTCAATAGCAGTTGTTCCCTCAAGGAATCGTGGATCGCTGGGATAGGTTGCTGATTTTTTCCTCTTTCCTCTTTTCTTTTTGCCAATTCTGACTCCAGTTTTGCACGTGGTTGCTTAGGTAATGAAGAATCTAAATGCCAATTTTGCAGAATCACGCCCCGAAGATGATCCTGGACCTGCCAGCAAGTGCCTGCCTCTCCCCTCCTCACTCCCAAAAGCAACTGAATGGCTTCCTTTGCTCCTTCATTTTACTGATCCCTAACCCAAAATCTTGTCCCTACAGGGAAAAAAAAAACAAGGCTGGCTGTGAGTACTGAATAATTCAAAACAAAACAACGGAGGCTTTTTTCTTTTCTTTTCAATTTGCGGTGTTACGGCTGCGTTAGGACAGGCCTCAGGTGCCAAGCTGTTGTACTACTACAGAAATTAAATTAGCACGACTGGGTTTTCTTTAACTAGATAAAAGCTCTATAAAGCCACCGGCACCTGGGAATGGCTAACTCTTGGAAAAGCCTTTTATGCGCTATAAAAATATATATAAAATTAGATTTTCAATTCATATTACAAGCCCGATCTCGGTAATAAAAATCAATGCTTCGTCTGGTCTGAGAAACATCTCAGTTTCTTTATTTCTCTATCTCACCACATGCATCCAAATGAATGGCTTCCTCACAGTGAATCACTACAGTAGTAGCACCTTCCCGTCACAATGCCAGTGACTGGCTGAGGTCCAAAGTCACTTGTACAGTGGTACCTCTACTTACGAATTTAATGCGTTCCGAACGCACATTTGTAAGTCGAAAAAAATTGTAAGTCGAATCCCATAGGAATGCATTGGGAGAAAAAATTCGTAAGTAGAAGCAACCCTATCTAAAAATTCGTAAGTAGAAAAAATCCTATCTAAACCGCATCCAAGATGGCGGGCGGAGCTTCATTCGTAAGTCGAAACATTTGTAAGTAGAGTTATTTGTAAGTAGAGGTACCACTGTATACCTTTCCTAAGCAAAACTGGACCCAGAATTTTCCCACAAACACCAGTATAAACACAAAACACTTGTGGGCTTAGGGTTATCACTACTAAGGTGTTTCGGCTATTTCACAACACTGTATCGTCTGTGTCATGCGTTGGGGGGAACTGCAGTGCAAGGTGTTCAAAATACTTCAAAACTATTGTTCCCATTCTACAGGTGGGAGGGTAGAGGCTTCAAGAGTGTGGCTCATCCACAACCAACCAGTTATTCAATAGAGTGGCTAACCAGTGTGTTCTGAACATATGCTTTGCTGAATTTGGCTACAGACATGGTTATAATCTCCTTCCGCAATTCTATATGTATGAAAATGTAGAAATATTTATTTACCCAGTGCTTTTTAAAAAAGAAAGAAAGAAGAAGCCTCCCTTGTTCTCTTATAATGGCACTCACCTGAGAGGTGCCAGAACTGAGTTCTGGCTTTTTAAAAAGCCCTGTTTTTGCCTGATTTTAATAATTTATTATGTTTCCAGAATAAAGGTGTACATGACATTGAAACGTGATTCTTTGGTTTCTTGAAAACCTTGTTAGCCTCCACAACATATTTTATTTCTTCCAGGTATTACTAACAAAAATCAAAACTTCTTTCCTCAGCTATAAGGACTATAAAGTGTGGGAGCCAGTGTAGTGTTGTGGTTAAGAGCAGTAGACTCGTAATCTGGGGAACTGGGTTCGCGTCTCCACTCCTCCACATGCAGCTGCTGGGTGACCTTGGGCTAGTCACACTTCTTTGAAGTCTCTCAGCCCCACTCACCTCACAGAGTGTTTGTTGTGGGGGAGGAAGGGAAAGGAGAATGTTAGCCGCTTTGAGACTCCTTCGGGTAGTGATAAAGCGGGATATCAAATCCAAACTACTACTCTTCTTCTTCTTCTTCTTCTTCTTCTTCTTCTTCTTCTTCTTCTTCTTCTTCTTCTTCTTCTTCTTCTTCTTCTTCTTCTTCTTCTTCTCCTTCTTCTTTCATAATAATGGAAACCAATATTCCCAGGAAGCTGTAAATTCCTCATTTGGGCTACTTGTATTCTGTGGTTGTATGTGGGTTGTATTCTGTGGTTGTATTCTGTTTTTCTATGCATGACCCTTGCTATAATGCTTAGTGAGAATTCAGAATGTTCAAGTGTGCCAATATACGTAGTATTTTTTTATTTTCTATACTGTTTTTTCTTTTCTTTTAATAACAAAAACCCTCTGTCTCTTCAGGGAAAAAGCAAGCGGTGTTTTAACATCTGGCTCTTTTCATATATCACTTGGGTCTTCAGAATGTGTTTTTAAGGCAATTTTGGGATCATAGCTCACTTGCCAAGATGAATGTAACCCAAAGGGCACTCAAATGAATTACATCCACTAACTTGCAGTATCCCATTTGGCCCAAAGTGCTCCACGGTGAGGAATTACTTCTGTCACACTGACGTGCTCTTCATTTTCTTCATACTACAAAACCACAACCCCAGTCCCACTTTTTTTTGTTGCTTAAAAAGCACACATTTGTTTCAGCTCCATAACATTCAGAGGGTCCATCTGCACTAAATACCGAAAGCTGTATTATGCCACTTTAAACAGGCCTACCCCAAAGAATTATGGGAAGTGTAGTTTTTTAAGGGGGCAGAATTACAGTCCCCAGAGTTTCCCCTCTCCAATATAAATGGCACTAAATCAGCCTCAGCTCCAAATAATCTTCTGTTTATTAGCATTTTCTGATTATTATCTTTCGCGAAGCAACTTTTTTGCTTTCCAGGTGAGCTTTCTAACCCATGTCCCAAGAGGGTTCTAGGACTGAAGACAAACCCTCAACACAAATTGAAGCCCGGCAAGCTTCTGATAAAAGCCCAGACTTCTTTACTTTTGTTTATACTCCACTACCTTTGACAAACCGTCCTCTGGAGATTTATATCTCCTTTCTTACTGTCTTTCAACTGTTTGTCAATATATTAAGCATTGCAACTGAAGAAAAAAACAAAACAAAACAAAACCCACCAAAACGCCCCCCCCCCCTGACATCAACCTTGGAAGATGTACTGCGTGGAGATTTCTCTCTTCACTTCCCCCTCCCCACCCATCGCTCCCAATGTGATAAAATCTTGCCTAAAACCATGTCCAACCTTTTCGACAGCATAGTCCAGATGGCTTTGCAGCCTGTACAACAGACTTCTACTCGCTGATGCCTCTCTAAAAGTGTCAGCAGGGTGTTGTCTTCCAAGGGCTTGGAAATGCACAACAAAAGGCAACTGGGGGTGGATGTGGGGGGGAGAGAGAGAGAGAAGAGAAAGACAAGAGACAGAGCAAGGAAAAAAGAACCCAAAGCAAACTTCGTTCTTTGCAGACAGTCAACCGCAGGAATGTACAGACCACGGATCTGAAGGAGAGTTCAGAGGTGATAATGGGTGACAGCTCAATGCAAGGAAGCCAACAAACATGTCATCTGAACAGGGTCCCCCCCCCCCCCCCGGGGATGGGGGAAGCCATCACTGAAAGATATGGCAGGGATGGGTTACTCACCTGCTAACCTTTTTACTGATTTTCCCCAGAATACCCCTTTAAAGGTACTCTGCCCTCTTGGGCTTATGTGTACTCTATGCTGTAAGAAATCATCCACATCCTACACAAAGGTAACCCAATGAGAGATGATGACCTTTGAAAGCCATTGATGGCCTGGGGACCAAGGGGACCTTGGAGAGGCCTCTCTCTTTATTAGGGTGGTCAGGTGCAAAAGAGGACAGGGCTCCAGCATCTTTGAGCATATTTATGAGTTGTGTAGAAGAGGTGTGTAGAAGAGGACGCAGGTGGCGCTGTGGGTTAAACCACAGAGCCTAGAGCTTGCCGATCAGAAGGTCGGCGGTTTGAATCCCCGCGATGGGGTGAGCTCCCGTTGCTCGGTCCCAGCTCCTGCCAACCTAGCAGTTCGAAAGCACGTCAAAGTGCAAGTAGATAAATAGGTACCACTACAGCAGGAAGGTAAACAGTGTTTCTGTGCGCTGCTCTGGTTCACCAGAAGCAGCTTTGTCATGCTGGCCACATGACCTGGAAGCTGTACGCCGGCTCCCTCGGCCAATAATGCGAGATGAGCGCCGCAACCCCAGAGTCGGTCACGATTGGACCTAATGGTCAGGGGTCCATTACCTTTAGAAGAGGTCATGCGCTAGGGTGGGGGAGAAATTTGATTGAGTTTGCCTGTAAAGGTGATTTGTAGACCAAAACATCTGGAGGGCCGCAGTTTGGGGAAGCCTGCTCTAGACAGCCGGAAAAGAGGAGGTATTTGGTATTGTGATTTCAGCTGTTCCGGCTGCATTTGATATACCTTTTAGTCCCCACCATTTTCCAGGGTGAAAAAGCCATAGTCAGGTGTTGTGAACCTAGACTGGCAGAGTGTAGTGTGTGTGTGTGTGTGTAGGTGGTGTTTGCCTGTGGGCTTGCCATCTGAGACCCTTCTCTATATCCCCCTTCCCCGAGAAGTTTGGAGGGAAACAACACAAGAATGGGTCTTTTCTGTGGTGGCTCCCCATCTGTGGAATGCTCTCCCCAGAGAGGCTTGCCAGGTGCTGGGCGAAAACACTGATAGAACACACAGTTTGTCCACAGAAGGTTCAAACCCCCCACATTTCACTTGAAATAATAGGGAGCAGACGATGTTTGCCTGGGACCCTAGAGAGCTGCTGCCAGCCAGAGTAGACAATTCTGAGTTACAAATAGTCTGACCTGCTGTTGAGGCTTCTTCTTATCTTGCTGTATACATGGCTCTTGTGAGATACATCTGGCAACAACAGCGGCAGCAAAACGCCGCGTGCATTCCATTAGGCGTAATGAAATGTATAAATAAAAACACATATAACAACTATCTAGCACTTTCAGCATAATTAAGTGAATAAATAAAATTCATATTAAGGGCCTGGCACACTCAATTGCTGTTAGGCTGCAGTGTTGGCAACAAGTCTAGAGAAATTTTCAATGGAAGTATGGTGGCGGGGCGGGGGGCTGAGAAGGCTGATGAAGCCCCCAAGAAAAGCCCCCTTTGAACTCTTCATGTCTTGCTGCTATTGACCAGCTCACTACTGTCTGGTAAGATTGTGACAGGCCACGTCTTAGACTCTGTCAGGCAATTAATCAGAAGGCTACGTTTTGCAGGTGTTTTGTGTTTCCTTTAAACGTGCCAGGTGTGTGTGCCTGTGTGTCAGAGTGCACCATCAAGATTACCTCAGGAACAAGTGGGGACCATCTTTCTCTGGGAATGGGGCAGAGGGAGAGAAACCTGGTCAGATCTGTTCCTCCCTCCCTCCGTCCTGCTGCTCTATCTGAGGTCTCCTCCTCCTTCCCTGGTGGCACCAGGGAGCTTCTCAAGGGACATCTTGCCCCAAGGAGAGAAGATGTCTGATTTTTTTTAAATGTCCCTTCTCCCTATGGCTTGTTTTTGCTGTTTCATTTCTATATTTTTCTTATCGTTTGACTTTTATTTATTTATACATACCCCGCCCATCTGGCTGGGTTTTCCCCATCACTCTGGGCGGCTTCCAACAAACATTAAAATACATCAAATATCACAGATTAAAAACTTCCCTAAACAGGGCTGCCTTTAGGTATTTTCTAAATGTCAGGTAGTTGTTTATCTCTCTGACCTCTGGTGGGAGGGTGTTCCACAGGGCGGGTGCCACTACCGAGAAGGCCCTCTGCCTGGTTCCCTGTAGCTTTGCTTCTCGCGGAGAGGGAACCGCCAGAAGGCCCTCAGCGCTGGATCTCAGTGTCCGGGCAGAACGATGGGGGTGGAGACGCTCCTTCAGGTATACAGGACCGAGGCCGTTTAGGGCTTTAAAGGTCAGCACCAACACTTAAGCACCTCACCCACCTCCCAAAGTCTCTCCTTTGACTTCTATAGTTTTTGAGTGCGCTGCATTTTATCTCTGCTAATAGTTTAGATTTTCAAGTTTTTAATCGCCTTTGATGCATTCGCAAGCTGCTTCCCAGTTTTTATTGGTTTGACATTTTTGTTGTCGCTGTCAGCTGCTCTGAGGGTTGTTTCTGTGAGAAAGGTGGCATATGCATTTAAATGTAAACAAACAAACAAAATGTGTTTTTGCCAAATTGTTTGGCCGGTTATCTGAGCAAGGAAAGCTGTTATTGTAGTAGCAAAGCAGATCTAATCTGAATTTTTCTTCTTGGGGGAACTGCTAGTTATCAGAATGCATTTCCCATGTGCCTCTGTGTTGACTAATTACCTTCTAACGGGCTTCTGAATTATCCTCTTAGTGCTTTTTAGTGCTAGTCAACAACTTTAAATTCTCATTGCATTTTTGGAGGTCCACAGTGATTTTAATACAGTTTGGTGTTTTAAAAAACTCCACCACACTCCTTTATCTTACTCTTCAATAAAGTGCACATTAAGGAAATATCAACATACTTTTTCACCGCATTACCTTTCCTCCCCCCCCCCCTCCGTGTGTGTATCATGGAAACTGAATCTCAAAGCAGTGCTTTCCATTCATGTTTCACCTCCTAAGACTTGTCATGTTCTTTCTCTCCCATGGCCCATCTCTGGATGAGCTTACAGTTTGAACAGATGAGGCATTTCCCTCAGCTTCTAGCTCTAGAGAGGATGCTGACTGCTGAGGGAGCAGACACCACTAGTCATGTATTGTGAAGGCTCCCTTACACCGAGTTTGAACATCCATATAGCTCAGTATTGTCTGCACTGACTGGCAGAGACTATCCAGGGTGTTAAACTGGGGACAATCCAAGCTGCACCTGGAGAAGCCGGGGATCGAACCTGTGACCTTCGTCACACAAAGCAGATGTGCTGCCACTGAGCTATGGCCTGTCCCCCTGAACAGGAGGGTTGTCAAGACCTTGGTGGGTTGCCATTCATGGCTGATGAGATGTATTTGGCTCAGTGAGCTACAAGTCCTGTAGATCTGATCTACATTGCTGCTGCCTCTTTCCCGCATCTCATCAGGACCAGTTTCAGGTTCGACTACGCCCCGCCACATAACAGGAGCAAACATGGTTCCTGCAGTCCCTGGACCTGATGAAGTGGCTTTGCACTACAAGCTGCAAGGGAAAGAAACTGCTACAGTCCCTAGGGCCACAATACGTTCAAATGCGGAATTGACATCTGGTGGGAATTTCTGAAAGGCATTGGTCCTGGATGTTAGGCAAGTCATTAAATGTTGTGGGTTTTCCTTTAAAAAAAGCTCAACTTTTGTGGTGTCCTGGCTTTTACTTTTTGAAATATGGCAATATAACAACAACAACAACAACAACAACAACAACAACAACAACTTATTATTTATACCCCACCCATCTGGCTGGGTTTCCCCAGCCACTCTGGGCGGCTTCCAACAGAAAAATAAAACACAATAATCTATTAAACATTAAAAGCCTCCCTGAACAGGGCTGCCTTCAGATGCCTTCTAAAAGTCTGGTAGTTTTTTTCCTCTTTGACATCTGTTGGGAGGGTGTTCCACAGGGCAGGCGCCACCACCGAGAAGGCCCTCTGCCTAGTTCCCTGCAACTTGGCATCTCGCAATGAGGGAACCGCCAGAAGGCCCTTGGTGCTGGACCTCAGTGTCCAGGCAGAATGATGGAGGTGCAACCCTAACAGGCGCCATCTAATCTGCTTTGATGATTAATTCCCAAAGCCAGATATAGAAATCAGGGACTAAATCACACATGCCTTTGCATCACTGAGTTCCACGTCATTTGATGAAGTGTGCAGGCAAAGGGTGGGTTCTGGAAGCCAGCTGCCTATATGTGGGCGTAGGAAACTGCCCGACACCCCTGGCCCATTTAGGTCTCCAGGATTTAACCCATCGCTCTCTGGAGATGCCGGCAATTGAATCAGAGACCGTTTGCATGAAAATCAGGCACTCCGAGTGCTGCACTATGACCCTTATGGCTATTGGCAAGCATCCCTCTCTCTATCTCTCACCCACTTTCTCTCAGTTTTAGTGCCTTGCTTCCTGTAGAAGGATAGCAACAATACTGGCTTATGGATCAGTGCCTGCCAGAGCATATCTGGAAGAGGCGGCAAGAAAGATAAGAGGGAACAGATAAGAAGCAAAGGAGATGACCCCTAGCTGCAGAGCTTGTGGCAAGAGCCAAGCCCCAGGGTAGTTGCTGTAAGGATTATTAAGGTATCTCAAGGGCTTCGCTTCCTGGAAAAAAAAGAAAACGCAGAGAGCACCAACTGCTTCAGTTGTTTGTTTGAGGTAAGGTCATATGAAAGCGCCGTCTGTGGTGTTGGATCTGCAATGGTTGCTTCTGTCTTGCAACTTATCTCTTGACAACCACTGCATTCCCTATGGGAGATATTACTGGAGAGATTTCTGCTCCCTTGTGAAATTTGTAATCAGAGGCCTGCATGTTCCACTTCAAATCCTGTATGCGGAATGCTGATCATTTCAGGATTTCATTCTCTTACTTGAAACAGATTTTCTGGGGTCTAGAGTGCAGGATTGCTGCATGCTGCCATATGGCTATTAGTATATATCTATGTATATTTCTCCTGAATGTAGGGCTCTGTGGTGCACCGTTTTTCCCCAGCTGCATGCAAATAATCTCCAGCCTCGCCTGTCATTGCCACTCAGGATCGGCAGAGAAGGTGTGTCTGGGGGGATCAGAAGGAATTAAAATAATTAATTAGTTGTAGGGATGAGCAAAATGAGTTGCAGTTCCTCATTTGCTCAGTTCCTCAGTTGCTGATCTCAAGAGGCTTCTCAAGAGGCCGTAAGTGAGGCATTTGAAAAATAGAAAGGGCACTGCAAAAATGGACTTTTATTTATTTTAACAACTGTTCCTTTTTGCTTTGATGGCATCTTCATCATCTATTCATTAAGGTTTATTGCTGCTGCCGATCACCAGAGTATTGCAATGGTTCCTCATAAAATAAATGGATTAAACGGATGCTTTTGGGGGAAAGGCATATAATCTTTTCTGTCATAGACACACGGAAAGAAACATACACATTCACACATTCATACATGTAGCTGGTTTTCAGTATTTTATCTCTTTGTCACTCCCTTAATAGCCCGTGTTTTTGCTATTGGTGCATCTCATCATCTAAGACAGGCATCCCCAAACTCGGCCCTCCAGATGTTTTGGGACTACAACTCCCATGATCCCTAGCTAACAGGACCAGTGGTCAGGGATGATGGGAATTGTAGTCCCAAAACATCTGGAGGGCCGAGTTTGGGGATGCCTGATCTAAGAAGTCAATGGAGGAATATGCAGATTAAGGGGAGGGGGTTTGTGGATAGCCCAGTTCTCAATGGCTCCCATTGACTCCCATTGAATTCCGTGAGGCAAAGTAAGTTCTGCTGCTATCTAGGGCCCAGCTGAGAATGGTGGTGGTGGTGGTGGGGCGGATGGAACTGAGAGCTGGCTGTACATGCAGTTAGCCCCCTGTGACTGCAGACTGGGCTGTACTAGTCAAGCAACTAGTGGGATATGTTATTTATATGGAGGCTCTCCAAGCCAAAAAGGCAAGTAGGAAATAAGTAACACATTAAAAAAAAAAGAAAAATAAGCCAGCCCTTCACCACAAGGTTCTAGGGCAGGTTACAGGAATCTAAAAATGTAGTAATGAAATACTACAACAGGGTGGGTCCTATATATACAATCTGAGGTTCAGAATTCTGCCACTTCAGAACCCAAAGCATCATCCTTCTCATGTCTTAGGGTAGGGGTAAATGACAAGCTTAGCTCCACTCTGGTGGGATCTCTGAGTGTGCTCTTTCACCTTCCTGTGATATGGGTAAAATGTGTCATTACAGTGGGGACAAGGCACACTGCTTGTCAACTATGTTCACACAGGTAACATTCATACCATATATTTAAAGCACAATGATGCCTCTTTCGGCTCACGGCTTCCTCCCAAAAAATTCTAGGAGCTGTTCTTTGTCCAGGGTGCTGAAAGTTGTTTGGAGACCCCCTATTCAGAGAGATGCAGTTCCCAGAGTTTCCTGTGAAGAGGGAATGACTGCTAAACCACTGTGGAAGTTGTAGCTCTGCAAGGGGAGTAGGGGGTCTCTCAGCACCCCGAACAAACTACACTTCCCAGAATTCTTGGGACTGCTTATAGTATGAATATGGCCTTAGAGAGAACCTCTGAAGTTGGGAGGTTGCATCCATTTGCGCATAGCCCACCCATTGGTGCACATGGCATGTTCAAGAAGAACACCATGGTTGCAGCTGAGAAAGTCACCCCACACTCTGAATGCCTGCCTCTCTCCTGCTCCTAGCCATGGCAAACTCCATGCACAACAACTGCAACAACAACAACAACAACAACAACAACAACAACAACAACAACAGCTCTCACCTGCTGAGAGTCGGAGGGTCCTGCTCCTGCCTCTCTCCACCAGGCCTAGGGTGGGGCCTGACAAACTACAAAAAGACGCCTACTGCCCAGCAGAGAGTACTGTTTACATTTTTTTAAACTGCTTTTTAATTGTGTTTTTTATTTTTTTAAACACTTTTTGTGTGTGTTGTTTGACTGTTTCTGTTTATATTTTGATTATGTATTTTGTGTTTTTATGTTGTAATTTTATCTTGTGATAAAACCGCCCTGAGACCTGCAGGTATAGGGTGGCATATAGATTTAATAAATACCCTCCTCCTCCTCCTATGTCCCATCTTCTTTTCCATGCTGGGCTGCTACGAACACACACACACACACACACACACACACACACACACACACACTGCATACATAATGATGATTTCTGCATTCATTTACTGCAGCTCTGGGCACAGAGCATGGCTGAGTGAGTGCAAAGCATAGCGGGTGTCATTTCTGGCATGGCCAATGTTTCAAAAGCCTCCCAGCAAGCCATATATCATGTTATATTGATATGGTTCCACAAGGCTGCCACATCTGACATTTGATGTATTGCTTTAGGTGCTCCTTGTTATTATTATTTCCCATATATATATATATATATATATATATATATATATATATATATATACCGTGTTTCCCCCTTTTTAAGACACCGTCTTATAACTTTTCCCCCCTCAAAAAACACAGGGTGGCTTACTTTCGGTGGGATGTCTTATTTTTTTATTACCGGTACGGTTTTTACGGTTCAGGGCACTGGCTCAGGGCGCTGCTGGGCTGTCTTGAGTGCTCGGCGCTGCAGCAGCCCCCAGTTCCGGGTGGCGGGGTGGCAGGCGTCTTTGGCCGGGCCAGGCAGAGGCCGCTGGCTCATGCGCTCCGCCCGCCGCTGCAGGGCGCTCCAAGCTCCTTGGTCGGGCCAGGCAAGGAAGAAGCAGTGAGCCCAGCAGTGGCGGCAAGCACGGAAGTGGCAGGGATGGCGGTGGACGAGAAGGCAGAGCGCGGGGATGCAGCCAGCAAGGCGGGAGCACGATCAGCTGTTAAGCGGAGCTCTTGGAGCGCCTCATCATAGCTGATCGCACTCCTGCAGTGCTGGCTGCATGGAGTGACTCTGTGAGTGGAGGTGCCTGTGGAGGTTGGTTTCCGCGGCGCGGAAGTATGGCTTATTTTCGGGGTATGTCTTATATTTCTCAAATACTTAAAAACCCTGCCATGGCTTACTTTATGACTACGTATTAAAAAAGGGGAAACAGGGTATATAATATCACACCTCTAAACAGTCAATGAGGAATCAAAGGAAATATCAGCCTGCAAAGCACAGATCTGACACTTGCCAAGCTAACAAAGGCAGTTCAAGAGCACAACATTGTGCTCCAAGAGATCAGAATGTCAGCCTGTGACAATTCTGACAGTCTTGTTTTTTTGAAACTGCAAAACTGATGAATGCAGCACCGGATGGAAGTGGTGATTCTTAACCCTTCTCCCACCCGCCAATTTCACTTTGCAAATTAACTCCCCAGCAGTTTTATACCCCCTGCTACCAAATAGCTGAATTCCAGAACTGCAAGTTAGTCCATCAGAGAGGAAAGCAGAGCATTTGCAGGTGAGAATGGGCAGACATGGGAAGGGTTAAGCAACATCCCCCTTTCCCCTGTTGGCTGGGCCTTGCCGATTTCCCCAGCCTCCGTATTCTCAGAAGCTGACTGGACTGGAAACTGACTTGTACTTCAACACTGATGGCAGGGCAGCATTCTTCCCTGGACCAGAGGCAGTAGGCTAGTTTAGGGGGACCAAGAGAAGGCATGATGTGCATACACTGTGGGGGAACTGGGCTGAGGAGCTCAACAGCATCTGCCACCTGAGTTTATCCTCACTTTATCTAATGGTAGGGCCTCTCTTTTGTGTACTGTGGGTGGGAAAATGATCAGGAGATGCTTGGGCTGCTTAATCTTCCAACCAGCAACAAATGGAAAGGTACAGGCATGAGCAGGGAGGGGGTAGGGAAGGTAGGCACCCCCCAAACAAGCAGCTTGCCCCCCACTTGCCCTCTGTTGCTGGATTCCTGCCATTAATACAGACTGCTATTTTTCTTTCAGAGTTCTGAACGTGGGACATGGCTTGCTCACTTAGAAATACACTTTGTTCCTTCTGTGCCCGCCCCTGATTTTTTTTCCGGGGGGGGGGGGGTGCCACCACTTGCTACAGGGGAAATCTGTGGCTTGCACTCTGGTAACCCTTCTTCACTCCCCTCCCTCTAACATTTCGAGTATTTATTTCTTGTTCTTATGGATGCTTACTTAGAGGTAAACCTAGGTCTGTTCCTCAAGGCTTTTTATTGCTTTAAAAAAATAGTATTGCTTATTGACTTGAACACTGTTCTAATCTATTTTCAAAGAAAGGCAGAGTGGGAACTGAAAACGCAAAAATTAAAAGTAACACTCAAATCAGCTCAACATCTTGGTTGCCAACTTTTTTCTGTCCCTGCTCCTATGCCTTTAACAGCAGCTGCACTACCAGAAATTAAGAAGGTGAAATGTTTCTCAATCACTTATCTGTGTGCACCGAAGGAGTTCACTTACTGTGTGTCATTACAGGAGCAGAGCCAGCTAAAGAGTTGACAACTCTCTGTATAAACTCTGGAAGTATTTCATTCTTTGAAGGGCTTTTACATCACAATTACTTTTTATTGTTGCCATTGATAAAAAAATAAATGGAGAAATAATTTTGGATGACTTACATAAGCATCCAAGGAATCAATAACTGGATCGTAAAAAGATTTAGAATTTCTCAACTCTATTCATTTTCAGGCTCCCCCCCTCACATCTTTAAATAGCATCTCCATAGCATTAGATCCCCCTCCTCCCCCAAAAGTCAAATATGGAGCATTAAGGGTATAATTACCATTTTAATTATAACTCAATCATCCTATCTACTTTGCATAGAAATTAAAACTTTTATGTCAGGATTTCTGAGTACACAGAAATGTTCAGGAGCAATTAATGCCAAGGATTTTACAGTATAAATGAACTTTACTTTAGAGCTTTTAATTTTCAGCTTCAGCCAGGATTCATTAAAAAAAAGATTTGCATCTTACATCTTAAAAGTGAAAATATTTTTACAGCTGGGTGGTGCCGAGCATATCATAGGGGCACATATTCTTTATAGCACACTGCCATTTTTTTGTTCCTGTATGAAATGCACTATAACAGATTCTTAGGATAGTTAATAAGGTAGGGATATCTGATGAGGTGGAGAAAGGTGAAGTTGCAGACTTTCTGACTCCTTTGCAATCACTCTCAGGAGGGTGCCAGGTCAATACTGGTGATGGCACCCTGATTGTGTCAGGGTGTTAGATGTGTGAACTGGTCTGGTGCCTTCATATGGCACATGGCCTGGGGATGAGGGGTGGGTGGGGTGGAGACGATGTTTTTCAGTAAACATTTAAAGCTACACTTTCCAGAATGATATGTAGCTCTCCTCAAAACCCACACTTACCTGAATTTTGCGGTGCACTTCTCCGACCAGCCAATGTTGATGAAAAACAGCATATAGCAGGGGGAAGTGTGTATAAAAGTGAACATGTTGGTGAAAGCAACGTGCAAAATGCAGTATATTTGGGGAAATCGTTCGCAAAATTGCAACAATGTGTTTGCTAGAAGAAATTTGCTGGCGATTTTTTTCACGAGGATTTAAAACAAATTTGCAAATTGCTGCAAAATGTGGAGAAGGGAGTTTAAGACTGAAAAATAAGAAACGGAGAGAACCGACAGACCCTTCCATCCCTAGCATGGGCACACCTCTGCCATGACACATGTGATTGCAGCAGCCTGAGAAAGGGGCACTATGATTGTAGAAACTGCATGAGCCTCCCCTGAGCCAGTGTGGTGTAGTGGTTAAGAGCGGTGGACTCGTAATCTGGTGAACCGGGTTCGCTTCCCTGCTCCTCCACATGCAGCTGCTGGGATAGTCACACTTCTTTGAAGTCTCTCAGCCCCACTCACCTCACAGAGTGTTTGTTGTGGGGGAGGAAGGGAAAGGAGAATGTTAGCCGCTTTGAGACTCCTTCAGGTAGTGATAAAGCAGGATATCAAATCCAAACTCCTCCTCCTCCTCCTCCTCTTCTTCTTCTTCTTCTGACCCCATGACGATGCGAGTATAGATGACAGTTCATATGCATGGAGTGGTTTCCATTTACAGAATCTGTTCTGTGCGAAACAGTTCCAAGACGATGCAAATGTGAATTCTGGCAGCAAAAAATAATTGATCTAAAAGATAGCTAAAAACCTGGTGCAATGTCAGGAAAAAGGAGCATACTCTGTGGACACAATACAGATGGTCTGTTTTGGGTCTATTTTGGGCCGGAGGTAGAGAGCTGTAACACCACTAGGGAGTAGGAACGGAATGGAGTATCCAGGAACATGGGGTGGTTGGCTGGTTCCCTCTACTCAACATTAGAACATTTTATTGCAGATACCACTTTTACTATTACAGTTAAAAAAAAATTTTTTTTTTAAAGGCCGCTTAGGTAAAAACTGAAAACGGATTGCTGAGAACACTTCTAATGGAAGGAAGCATTTTGAACTCTTCCTGCACTCCTGATGTGCAATATATTTTAAACATCTCTCTCTCTCTCTCTTAAGGCTACAGCATAATATTCTGCCTATTTGCACCCTTCCTGAGCAGAAGGGCAGATAAGGAAATGTTTTTTCATGAGTATGGCTGCAGGGCAATAAAAGTGTTGTGTCCATCGATAATGGACAGTGTTTCTTATTTTACTTGCTTGCTGCTTCTTGCAGAGCTTTTATGTTCCTTTCTGCTCCTCTTGCTTGCTGCAGAATGAATTTTGCCAGTGCTGTTCTTTATTTACTACCGTTAATAGCATAGTGAATCTTCGCAGCCTTATGGACCTAAACTTCTACCTTGGTACAGAGGCTTATATCTTGTTATAAAAGCCAGTGGCAACTTGATTTCTTCTAATGAAAAGAAAACCAAATTGAATGGAAGAATAAACTAGAGCTGGGCACGTCCCCCCCCCCACAAAGTCTCCATCCTATTAGTGTTCAGAGAAATTGAGGGGAGCAGTTTGCTGAATTTCTTCAGGGGGATCAAAAATTCTCCAACAGTTTCTCAGAGGTGAGGCTCACCATTAGCATGGCAGTAACATATCATCTTCATTTTTTCCTGAGGGTTGTTGGGTATTTTTAATTTTTTTGCTGCCTCTCCTGTGTGGCAGCAAAAGCAATCAGGTCAGCAATGCTACAGGACCTGGTGTTTCTCTCTCTCTGTATGGGGAAAGTTACAGGTAGGTAGCCGTGTTGGTCTGAGTCGAAGCAAAATAAAAAAATTCCTTCAGTAGCACCTTAAAGACCAACTAAGTTTTTATTTTGGTATGAGCTTTCGTGTGCATGCACACTTCGTCAGATACACTGAAATAGAAGTCACCAGATGCTTATATACAGAAAAAGGGTGGGGAGGGGTATCACGCAGAAGGGTGGTGGAAATGGGTGATTGACCATTTGCAGTCGTTTACAGTCTTCAACAGCTATCAGTCAGTCAATCACCCATTTCCACCACCCTTCTGCGTGATACCCCTCCCCACCCTTTTTCTGTATATAAGCATCAATTTTTTTTACTTTGTATGGGGAAAGTGGGGGCATTGTGTGAAGTGACAGCACCCCCCAAAAATAAACATGGTGAAGAATATTTGGTGAGAATTCTTTAAAAGCCCCTATTTCTGGAGGTTTTTTGATTTTGAGGGGGGGATTTCCAGGAAACCCCCCTCCCCCGACATCTTCTTAGAAAAATGTCTGCTGAGAAATTTTGGCTCAACTTTTAAATAAGCTAGTTGTCTTCAGCTTTTTCAGATCCAGAGCTTCCTGGCACAAGGGATCTATGGTTAATTTTGTTTACCTCAGATCTTTCTCCTTTTATTTATTTTCCTGTTCACTCATCTGTTTCTTTCTGTTTACCACTTCTTCCAAATGTGTGGTGGTGCCATTGATGAGTTGCACCATAGATCACGATTCTATCAGCTGATGACTGATAGGATGAAGAAGAAGAAGAGGAGGAGGAGGAGGAAGAAGAAGAGTTTGGATTTGATATCTCACTTTATCACTACCCTAAGGAGTCTCAAAGCGGCTAACATTCTCCTTTCCCTTCCTCCCCCACAACAAACACTCTGTGAGGTGAGTGGGGCTGAGAGACTTCAGAGAAGATGAGCAACCATCACTCTGTCCAGTGGCATTGGGGTAAAATTTGAACACTAGGCACTCATCGTGGCAGTCCCTAAAAGCATGCACCCAGTGCCGGATTTACGTATAAGCTAAACAAGCTATAGCTTAGGGCCCCACTCTCTTGGGGGCCCCAAAAAAATTCAAAGGGAAAAATCTGGATGTACATTTCCAAAATATAAGATAAAAAACAAATAAAATAAAACCTACATACAGCAACAGTGTTTTCTTTTGTGTAGGCTCCTATGATGTAAGCAATGGGCCCCGCCTGCTAGCACGCTCCCTAAAATATCGCTGGTTTGCTCATTTCTATATCAGTTGCTTTGATAAAATACATATTTTGTTATGTGCAAATGGCTTTAGACACCTATTAGGTCCATAAATTACCATATAGCATCTATTCAACACAAAAAACAGCGACAATCTGTTGTTGGCAAAGGACAGCTGGACATATAAAGGGCCCCATTACCTTCAGTAGCTTAGGGCCTCATCAAACCTAAATCCGGCCCTGCATGCACCCACGCTCAGTGCAAACCCATTTAAATTAATGGACAGGTTACTTAAGCGCACAGAACATTGGGAAAAATATCTCAAGCAAGCTGAAATGTGAGTAATCGCTTCAGATTCTAAAGGCAAGCAATAGTTAAACCGCTGAAGAAATGGAAAAGAAGTATGTACCCAGCTTCTGCTTTATTATTTTCTTAGGTAGATGCATGTCAGGTATGCTGCTTCCACCTTCCCAAAAATCATTGTTACATAGAGAAAAATATTATTTAACTCCAGGGCTGGGAAACCTGGCCTTGAACTCACACCATCCATGCTAGCTAGGTTTTGATGGGAGTTGGAGTCTAGAAACACCTTGAGGGTTGAAGGTTTCAGAGCCTCGATGTAAACCACTGTGTACACTAAATTATATTCTCACTAGAGCTTGAAATATAATGGGTGTGCTCTTTGGGGCAGAGCTGGCAACTGGATCCAGATTAAAGCCTATTTGAACTGGCAAGATGAGTGGAAGTTATCCGGACCTTATGGGGGTGCGTGATGAGGCTGTGGTGATTCATGCAAAGTCTGCTTTGTCATGTTGGCATTAGACCAAAGAGGGAGGCTGGTAGCTCTGAAGGGCTGCCACCTCTGTTCTTGCTCATTGAGCCAATTTTTCCCTTTATGCTTGTATGACAAATGAGGATGGAGTGGGCCCAGTAGCTCTCACTGTCTTGTCCAGGAAATATCCCCAGTGGATCTTGTCCTCTTGTCAAGGCCTGGCCTTCTTCCCACTCCATAGCTGCTTCTTAGCAGAGGCAGAAGTAAGGCCGATATCCATAGCCAAAGAAAAATGACCGCTGAGGCAAATATGAGCCTTATATTCCCCTTCCCGTAATGCCTCCAATTTAATAACTGTCTGCAAAAAAGAGTGTTTCTCACCATGAGTTATTTAGTCACTATTCCATCTAGGGTATCGCTGACATTCTGAAGGGAGCATCTAAAGGGATGATTTGCTGTCAGTCTCTTGTATGCTTTAAGTCCATTCATTTTCTACCTCTAACAGGGGAAGATAATGCTGTGATACAAAGTAAAAGATAGATGATAAAAACAATTCTTTAAAGGGGGAACGGAATCAGACACCAGAGACTTGGCTGGGGGGGGGAGATCTATGACAGAATGCTCCATTCTCTCGCTCAAAGTAGCGTAATAAACTATATTGGAAGCAAAATACAGTTCATAGGAGGAGTATCAGGATATGTATTTCAGCAGTCTCTACATGGTACTGAAACGCTTTGAAAGCCGATGATTTGTGTCACCATATTCATATTTCCCTGACAAGAACACAATGCTGCTTGCTGCTATTTCAGAACTAATATGAACATTATTAAAACAGGTGAGAATTACAAGGGATTGGTGGTTAGAAACTTCCAATTTTATGTAAGCCCAAATTATTATTTTACCTTCTTTTTTTCCACGTGTGCATGTGAAATCACTTTTTATTACATTAATTCCTGCCCTTCCTCCATCGAGCTCAGAGGGATGTATGTGGGATCATTTCTTCCTTATTTTAGTCATTATTTCCATTTCTCTATCCCACTTTCCCCCTCTATCCCACCACTACATGTCAACGGAGGCTAACAGCAGTGAAAGATAAAATTGCAATGTTCCTAGTTCCTAGGCTGTATATTATCTCCCTGCTTATTTAACTTATACTGTATGCAGAATTCATTATGTGAAAGGCTGGACTGGGTGAATCCCAAGTCGGAATTAAGATTGCTGGAAGAAATATCAACAACCTCAGATATGCTGATGACACAACCTTGATGGGAGAAAGTGAGGAGGAATTTAAGAACCTTTTAATGAGGGTGAAAGAGGAGAGCACAAAATATGGTCTGAAGCTCAACATCAAAAAAACAAAGATCATGGCCACTGGTCCCATCACCTCCTGGCAAATAGATGGGGAAGAAATGGAGGCAGTGAGAGATTTTACTTTCTTGGGTTCCATGATCACTGCAGATGGTGACAGCAGTCACAAAATTAGAAGACGCCTGCTTCTTGGGAGAAAAGCAATGGCAAACCTAGACAGCATCTTAAAAAGCAGAGACATCACCTTGCCGACAAAGGTCTGTATAGTTAAAGCTATGGTTTTCCCAGTAGTGATGTATGGAAGTGAGAGCTGGTCATAAAGAAGGCTGATCGCCAAAGGATTGATGCTTTTGAATTGTGGTGCTGGAGGAGACTCTTGAGAGTCCCATGGACTGCAAGAAGATCAAACCTATCCATTCTGAGCCCTGAGTGCTCACTGGAAGGACAGATCCTGAAGCTGAGGCTCCAATACTTTGGCCACCTCATGAGAAGAGAAGACTCCCTGGAAAAGACCCTGATGTTGGGAAAGATTGAGGGCACAAGGAGAAGGGGACGACAGAGGACAAGATGGTTGGACAGTGTTCTCGAAGCTATGAACATGAGTCTGACCAAACTGCGGGAGGCAGTGGAAGACAGGAGTGCCTGGTGTGCTCTGGTCCATGGGGGTCACGAAGAGTCGGACACGACTAAACAACAAAACAACAACAACAACAACAACAAGTTCCTATTGGGGAAGCCATGACTGTTTAACTGTGCTTGTTACTGCTTGATAACATGATACTGCGTAGAGTGCAGGTATATTGAACGGAAAATCACCAACGAGGAGCAAGAAACTTTAAGCAGCCCAGCACACCAAAAGCCTGTCTACACAAGATGAAGCGTGTTCCAGCGTCTGGGCAAAGCCTCTCTGAAAGCCCTTATCCCATTTATCCTCACCAGGGGTGTTGCGTGAGCAAAAGGCGCTTGGGGCAAGCATGCATGAGTGCCGGGAGGGCGAGGTGAGCTGGGGGCCAGGGTGTGGAGGGTGAAGGAGCCTGCCACAGCAACTTGGCCCTGCACACCCAGCGCGCCAAGGGAGAAATGAGCCCCCTTGGCCACAGCGCCTTGTGGGGTCAGGGCCGGTGGAGTTTCAGGAACGTGAACATTCCAAGCCCTACCTGGAGATGCCAGGGATTTGAACCTGGGACCTTCTGCATGCAAAGCAAGTGCTCCACCACTGAGCTGGCAGCTGTGGAAGGCAGCAGTAAGGTAAAGGTAAAGGACCCTTGGACGGTTAAGTCCAGTCAAAGTGACTATGGTCTTGTGGCACTCATCTCACTTCAGGCCTAGGGAGCCAGCGCTTGTCCGCAGACAGCTTTCCAGGTCATGTGGCCAGCATGACTAAACCGCTTCTAGTGCAATGGAACACTGTGACAGAAACCAAAGCACACGGAAACACTGTTTACCTTCCTGCCTCAGCGGCACCTATTTTTCTATTTGCACTGCCCATTTGTGCTTGGAGTATTAGGCCAATTTCTGTAAAGAAGTGGGGAGACATCATCAGTGGGCCCTACCAGCTGACTACGGATACCAGGGGTTGACCAAGGCCCTGCCCTTTATAAAGAGCTCTGCACACACTCTGATGTACACTGAATCGTAGAGTTGGAAGGGGCCACAAGGTTCACCTAGCCCAGGCATCCCCAAACTTCGGCCCTCCAGATGTTTTGGACTACAATTCCCATCATCCCTGACCACTGGTCCTGTTAGCTAGGGATCATGGGAGTTGTAGGCCAAAACATCTGGAGGGCCGCAGTTTGGGGATGCCTGACTTAGCCCAATTCCCTGCAATGCAGGACTCTTTTGCCCAACGTGGGGCTCGAACCTACGACCCTGAGATTAAGAGTCTCATGCTCCACCAACTGAGCTCTCCATAACTTGAAGTTAAGCGATGAGCACCTTCATGAACAAGGTCTTCCACTCTTCGCTTCAAGCAAATGGGGTGGGACCTGTTGAATTTGGGACTTGCACCCAATCAAGCATGGTTAGGTTCAGACTGTATATATGCAGATGGTGAGCGAGATGCCCTGTAGTTAATACTTTCAGTGATAGACTCTGAATGACCTTTGTGACTTCATAGAAGTTCTTCCCCACAAATTAATCATGAGCTATTAGGAAGTTATTCCCCATATCTCACGCCAACTCTCTCTACAAACCGCAAAACTCTCTTCCAGAGGGGAGAAAAATATACTTCCTTAGTCTACTGAGGATTACCCATGTCAGGGGAAGTTATATGATTGTCTTTAGTGCTGATAGGAATTACTTTCAGGGTGTTTCGGCTCATTACATCCAGCCTTCATCAGCTATTTTCCAAACTGCAGTAACCTTTGCGATACAGGTGCTGTAGATCTCTGTCCTATTGATTCCACTTTTGCAGCTACATGGTGCTCATGTAAACAGAGTGCAAAGCCAGATAGGAAACTGTAAAACAGCAAGCAATTTGGCACCTTGAAGAACACAGATAAAAACTTAAGGTAATCAGCACAAATGTTGTGGAACTCATTTCGATGTATAGTGGGGGCTGTAATCCACATCTATCTAACGTAGAAGTTCTGAGATACAGATCCAAGTGATACAAACAGACTGATCTAAGCCTAGCTGGTAGTATTACAGCTGCAGCTGACATCTTTGTAGTCATTTTGCCCCAAAATGGCTACAAAGCAATCCACTGCAGCTGTAATGCTACCAACTAAGCTTGGAGTTGAGCTACATGGTAGATCATGTTCCACAGAAGGTTGGTCCCTCTCCAGACATTTTATTGCAGGCGCATTCTGCAACATGTTCTGCACTCAATAGGAGCGCTTTGGTGGTGGATTTAGAATAATAGAGTCGGAAGGGACCCTGAGGATCATCTAGTCCAACCCCCTGCAACTCAGGAATATGCAGCGGTCCCATATGCAGATCGAACCCGCAACCTTGGCGTTATCCGCACCATGCTCTAACCAACTGAGCTATTCTACTTCTGTGATCCTTCTCCAATGCAACCACATTATTGCTGCCCCGAGGGGCTACAGTGCAACAAAAGCAGGGCAAAAATAAACCAGAACATATGTGGTATAAAAAGTTATGGGGTTCCAGCAGGAAGTTACAGGATATACACTGGTTGCAAATGAAGCAATGTGGCCACCCCAAATCATTTGCAGGTTCAAACGGTATTGAAATATTGTTCTATGGGTTACAAATGTCTCATTGGTTTGCTAATCAAATAAAATGACTTAAGCTGTAATGGTGGTGTTCAGCTTATTTTTTAGTTGCTGGGTGGTTTTTTAATTATATCTTATATATATCTTAGGATACATGTTGTGCTTATGATGTTCTGTTGTGTTACTGTTATTGTTTGTGAGATGCTTTGGGGTTCATTTGAATGGGAAGTGGCATAGAAATACAAAAAAATCAAATGAAACCAAATATAAAGCGGGATTGCGTGTGGCCACTCCGGTAGCATCAAGAGCACAAATCATTATGAATGTGCAATAAAAAAAGGATTTTTTTGGGGGGGGGTTAGATATGGCTGAGTGGCATATTAGTTGCAATATTGAGATTGTTGGGGAAAGACGGTAGCTCATAGCATGAGCTCTGCCTGTGGCAGAAGGCAGGTTTTGGCCCAGGTTCATAGCTGCCAAGTTTTCCCTTTTCTCACGAGGAAGCCTATTCAGCATAAGGGAATTTCCCTTAAAAAAAGGGAGAACTTGGCAGCTATGCCCAGGTTTAATCCCTAGCATCTCCACGCAGGGCTGGGAAAGGCTTCTGCCTGAAATCCTGCCAGCATAAACAATAAAAGGCAGCTTCCTATGTTTAAAACTAAAGCTCATTGATTCCAATTGTATCTAAGCAAGACGCTTGAAGCCCCTGGCATTAGTAGCCACCCCAATGTAGCTCCTTTCAGGCCACAGATCTCTGTGTACCTGATGGGCTCCTGGTGGTTTTAGTGGTGAGTGCAGATGATCACCCTTAGAGCCAACATCACCTCCTGAGGGTGGGAGGTACAAGGTACCAGGGAGAGTCAGAGGATCAGGAATGATGAGGACACCATGGAGTCACTGTACCATTTCAGGGGAGCCTGGGGAACCCTTGTACTTTGCACAGAGTACTTCAGACCCCACAAGAAGAATCTCCAGCCTTGGAATCGCTGAAAGTCATCCTGAGCTGCTGGTGTCCCATACAAGCCTTCTTCACATTATTAGAAGAGGAAACAAAACACCTGGTTTTCACCAAACATATCCAATTGTCCATCCTTCCTGCGCTGTTTCTATCCCATCCATTGGCTGGATCTTGAATCCCCCAGAAAAACTATCAACTTTGACTTAAGGTCTGCAAGCTTCACTATTGCACGTCTTTTCCGAAACCGATTAAAACAACAACAGAGGAGCCTAGCTAGCTTCCGATATTGGTGACACCTTATATCCCCACCCCCTCCCCAGTCACTGCAGAACAAGTGTTTAATTTACTCGGATCAATTTCTGTCAAAGGCACACGGGGAGCCTCTTTTCGGCTTGCCTCTGCAACGTTTCGTCTCTTCCCTGCTGATCAATCTGGTGCCATTGGTGTTTATCTTGCGAACCGGTCGCCATTGCATGCTTACTTAATTGATCCCTTTCACCCCAGATAGGTGAGCATAGCATCCCGATGTTCATTTTCTGCTCCGTTTTGACTTTATTTCAATAGCAATCCTCCCTAGGGTGCTGCTCTGCTCTTTACAGAACTCTAGGTTTAAGTCCTACCTTGTTTTCTAGCTTTTCTGAAATATGAAAGGGATCGGGTGGACTTAATATTTTGTTCTGGCCTGTACATGCACCATCAACCCACAGCTGCGTCAACAAGAACGTTCTTGTGTCTTTTATTCTTAAAAAAACAGAGAGCGCACAAAAACTTACATCCCTTCCCCTGCTCTTCCATGTCCACAGAAGAGAATATTTCAGAACAGCAACATCAAAGATACCTAGTAAATCTGACAGACATTTTACTGAGCTCTCCCACTTTCTTTTTATGAATGCAAAATTTAAAGAGGTGAATTTATGCACTTGGGTCTGTCAGGCTTCCCCCCCTTTTTCTTTTTGGAAGGGGGCTGGAGGAATGGTACTCATTTATCTCCTGTCATTGCTCTACAGTACATGATGACAGCAGTATCTATATCTTTCTGTGTTAATTTCCATCAAAGCACAGCTACATGTAAAGTATTTAGCCGGAGGTTTTACCCTGTAAATACAGGGGGCATTTCCTTCCCCTGACTGTTATTATCATTAATGCACACATTCCCAAAATCAGCCCGTCTTCTTTTCTTTTCTTTCCTGATTGGAGTTTCTATGACAACACAGGAACACTGTGATTTTGATTTATGGAACTTCTGCAAATCTACCATTCTGCTACTTTAGGAGGAGAAATGATCTCTACCTAGGACACCAGTGTCACAGGAAAAACACACACAACACTGACAGAAAGGAAATGACATGCCCAGAGAAACCACATTTTGCCCCTAGAAGCTAAGCAGGTATGATCCTCATCAAGACCTGGATGCGAGACTGTGTGTGTGTTTGCTGCTCTCTGAGTTCTGTGACATCACAGCAGTTCAACGAATAGGAAAGAGAGGATTGCCGGCAACAGGTAACTTGCAGATAATCACTGCAGCCAGATGGGCGTGGTAAAAATAATAAATCATCATCATCAGTGTTTAGCTATGTAATTTCTGCTATCGTGTATTTATTTGTTATGGTTTTGTGCTCCCTCGGAACAGCAGGGATAAAGTGTCGAATAAACAGCAACAGTGTTTGAGCTATGCCATAAATACTCTGTTGCCTTCCTGAGTCTCAGTAAGTGCAACCCACACCTTTTATATATATATAAAAACCCTTTCTCTCTTACAGTGAGGGCGGCAGACATCTTTGCGTACATAAAAAGAAGTTTGAAACGCCCCAGGCATACTCTCATGATGGCTGATTATGTTATGTCAGATGTGTGGCGGAAGTGGTTTTTTTTTTTACACCAAGCCTTGCTGCTGTGAAGTTCAAATGACGTATGCCATTAGCAGCCCCTTGTCTTTCAATGCGCATCTGGCCTAATAATGTTTAAAGTCAGGAGATGGGGCTGAAGATAAAAGTCACAAAGGAGCACAAGGTTGAACCCTCCATCCCTGTTTCCCCAAGTACTTTATCTCCAGGATCTTAGTCTATAGCCCCTGAAGGATTAAGCCGCGTATCAGGGTTCCTTGAGAGCCACAAGCATAGGAGCCAACCCCTAGGGGTCAAGGTCTCTTTGCACCCCCCCCCCCCACAAATATTGGAGGCTAGTGCCTCAAAACTGGCCACACGTGAAACCTGTACTCAGAATAGTTTTGTTTGCCATGATTAGTATACCTTTTGCTTTCTTCATCCTTTCGAACAACAGTACTGTACAGTGGAACCTCGGTTTATGAACACCTCGGTTTATGAATTTTCGGTTTATGAACGCCGTGGACCCATCTGGAATGGATTAATTCATTTTCCATTACTTTCAATGAGAAAGTTCGCTTCAGTTTATGAACGCTTCAGTTTATGAACAAACTTCTGGAACCAATTACACCCATGCTTCAGTTTATGAACGCTTCAGTTTAAGTACTCCGCGGACCCGTCTGGAACGGATTAACCCACTTTCCATTACTTTCAATGGGAAAGTTCACTTCAGTTTATGAACGCTTCAGTTTAAGTACTCCGCGGACTGTCTGGAACAGATTAATCCACTTTCCATTACTTTCAATGGGAAAGTTTGCTTCAGTTTATGAACGCTTCAGTTTATGAACAGACTTCCGGAACCAATTGTGTTCATAAACCGAGGTACCACTGTATTGCAATACTATTTCTTTCTGCACACCCCTGCTATATATTCACCAAACTCCAACTTTGTTCCTGATTCAAGCTCCTATTTTGCAGAAAATAAACAACTTCAGAACCTGGTATTTCTTACCAAAGCAGGAAACAAGTGGCTTTTGTGGCTGAGGTTGTTGTTGTTGTGGTGGTTGTGCTAAAGCCTTGTAGACCTGTTCTGGATAGATTGGTTGCCGTGTGGATGCTTTTTAAGAAAGAAAAGTTTCTGGGGATTTCAAGCATGGGATTCAAGCAATAGATAGTTTGACGCTTTCATTCTCATGCAAACTCAGCCCATCTCATGCATGTGAAACTTGAGAAAGTGTTGCGGAATTACTGAATGTAGTCCTCAGAAGCTGCATGCAGTTAAAATGCCCCTTATCGACTGCTGCACAGGACCAAAGAGACACTAAAATATTTCCCTGTCTGGTTCCATGAACACTCTGGAGTGTTCCATTGCTGGGATTTTGATTTTTTTTTTTTTGCCTTACTCTTTCAGTCTTTCCCAGCAAGGCGAACACGAAAACATCATGTTCGTGTTTGTCAAGAACACCACAAGAGGGAGTCAGAACTCAGTGGTAGCTCAAGTCAGCCTGCTGTTCTGCATTCTGGAAATGAAAAGCTGTTAGAATAAATTTGAAGCTTCCTTGATGTGCACTGAATGCCAGCCATAAATAGATAAAGAATGCAATTTTGGAACGGATGCCAGCAGCAGCCCAGCTCCGGCAGAGGAGTTTTGCATGGGACCCAACAAGAGAGAGAGAGAGAGAGAGAGAGAGAGAGAGAGAGAGAGAGAGAGAGAAGAAAGAAAGAAAGAAAGAAAGAAAGAAAGAAAGAAAGAAAGAAAGAAAGAAAGAAAGAAAGAAAGAGAGAGAGAGATGGACGTTCATTCAAGCTGCATGCTCATATCCCATAGCCCTGCCTGGGGGGACAGAACACTCTCTTATCTGGTGTAAAGTAGATCATAATGAAGCCTTTATAAACAATATGGGGGAGGGGTTGCAAGTCGAAGAGCCGCTTTAATGAGGGCTGGCAGGATTCTGAAGTGCAGCCCCTTCTCACCTTCTCGCAGAGCTGGACAAAAAGACCCGAGGAGTCTTCTGATGGTTGTAAAAGTGGCTGCTTTGAAAGACATCTTTATGAGATGATGACTCTGGACCGAGACTCCAAGCTTTCATCTAATAAATAGCCTTGCTCCTTGGCTCGAGATGTAATAATGTTTCCGAACAAGCCCCTCTCACAATAATGCCTCAGAGCAGTAATAATTCACTACCCAATTGGTGGACAGATCCTTGCCATCAACTCCCTGCAGAGGAAAGGTTGCTCTAAATGAGGAAATAAGTCAAAGTTAGCAGGAGCCATAATGGGCCCCACTATGTTCAAGTGAGGCGGCACTCGCTATCTTCCAGTGAGTCAAGACTTGCTTGAGCTGAGCCGTGCTTTAGAACACTGGATGCAAGCTTTAGAGTCATACAAAACTCTTCTTCGGAGGACGTGGCCCACCCCAGGCAGGCAAACAAATAAAAACTTTTAAAAAGGGAGGGAATCGATTCTGCTTTTTAAAAAAATGCTGATCTGTCTAGCTATGTTCCCTGCCTTTTCAAAAAAGGAAGTTGGTGGTGACTCTATGCGTATAATCCAGCCAGGGGTTAAAATGCACGAGTCCCATTAATTTCCAAGGGGAGATTCTAAACACCAAACATTAAAATAAATGGTGCTTAATTGTGGTTGGATTAAGGACCTAAGAATAACTCTGCTGGATCGAACTAAGGCCCATCTAGTCCAGCATCTCAAAGGCCAACCAGATGTCTATGGGGAAACCCACAAGCAGAGCCTGTGGGCAACAGCCCTCTCCTCACTTTTAACACTCAACAACTGATTTTCAGAGGCATAGTTAGCCTATGATGTCAGGCCCAGAGGCCTCTGCTGGGACACATAGGTCCCAGCATTTGCCAAATCATTTCAGTTAAGGTAAATTCATGGAAGGTGAGGCTATCGGAGGCTGACTATACCTTTGAATATCAAGGAATCAGTGCTAGATCAAGTGGGTTTTTTTAGAAGCTCCAGTTGTTATAACAATACACAGATCAGCTGTCTCTCTTGAAATGAAGGGAGCAAGACTATAGATGAGGAGCTTCACGAATGCATTGGAGCTCTCTTATCCACAAGAAATTGCAGACTGGGTTGTAAAAGTTTGTGCCTTTAAGAAAAATCTGGCTTATTTTACAGTGTCAGCCTTCTAAGCCTTACTCTTAAGAAATGCATAAGATTTAATTACTGATGACAGAAGCACATTTAGAATGATTCCAATGGTTGTGTTTATAAAGCTGTGGGATTGTTTTACTTAATTTTATACCCTGGGTAATGAAAACTAGCTTGTATATTTCTTTTAATTAAAAATTGCCACACACCAATCTATAACTTAGGGCAATCCTATAGAAGAAATTAAACGAAGAATTCAGTCTCCTTAAGGCTTAAAAGGACTGAGTAACCAGCACTCACTCTAGCACTCATGCATGGGCTTTTAAAGCTGGTGAAATAGCTAAAATGCATGCTAACGAGCTGCAAAATTGGGCAAGGCTGTGAGAGAATGAAAGGCTTTAATTAAAACCACTAATTTTTATTGATATTTGCCTCTTTTACCTGACAGGAGGGACAGCAATTTTTGACTTTAGCACTTATCAGCCATTGGTTCTGCATGATTTTTGCTGCCAGGATAAAACGAATGGTGATCTGATGAACTATGTGTTTCAAGGCCTTTTCATGATATTCAAATACAGTATTGTGAGTGTGTATGTGTGGTCTCACCCAGAACACATGTAAAGTCTCTTTTCTCTTCCCATCTCCTAAAATATGCAGTGCTACACTCTTCTGTCTCAAGTTGTTTAGTCTCAGGAATATTTACCAGGAATGTGTGAAACCCCCCCAGAAGGAGTTGCTTTGAATGCTATTTTGCCATTCCTGATTATTACAATTGCAGCAGTGAGTTGAGGTTCCTGGATTAGGCAAATTCATTGAGGAGAAGACTATTGATAGCTACTAGCCATCATGACTATGCTCTGCATGCGCTGTTGGAGACGGTGGCTAGAAACCACTGGAGGGGAGAGGGCCTTTGTGCTCCTATAACCAGCAGCGGAGCAAGCCGATTGGGTGCCTGCCCTGTGCCCAGGGGCGGGCCATCCATCCACGGGGTGGGGCCAGCAGGACGCTCCACGGGGCCGCAGAGGAGTCTGCCTGCCTCCTCCCACTCAGCCGCCCTGCAGCTGAGGGGAAGGCGGAGGGCGGACCATTTGGGGCAGTGCGGTGCCTGCTGGTGCCCAAGCCATTGCGTCACTCCCAGGAGAGACACATGGCTCGGGCACGCTGCAGGCCTCGTGGTGAGTGCTGCCCGGCATTTTGCCACCCCTCTCAGTGATGACACCCGGGGTGGCCCGCCCTCGCCACACACCCTTTCCTCCGCCCCTGCCTACAACCAAGGTAATTCTGAGGAAAGTTGTATGTAGACATGGGGGTATACCAGTGTACAGTGGTACCTCTACTTATGAATAACTCTACTTACGAATGTCTCTACTTACGAATGGAGCTCCGCCCGCCATATTGGATGCGGTTTAGATAGGTTTTTTTCTACTTACGAATTTTTTCTCCCAATGCATTCCTATGGGATTCGACTTACAATTTTTTTCTACTTACAAATGTGCGTTTGGAACGCATTAAATTCATAAGTAGAGGTACCACTGTATCTATCTATTTTGGAAGTGGTGCAGGATTCCTTTGTGAGAATTACATAAACTTCAAGTGCCCCAATTTTCCAGGAACAGTCCCAGAATTACAAAAACAATCCCGGTTTCTGATTTGACCCTGGAGTGTCCCTGTTTCTCCTGCCGGCACTGAGTTCAGGGAAGAGGATAAGCCGGCACTTGTCCTGAGCTGCTGCTGCTACAAGGGAGCATCCCATGGCCTCTCCTCCCGTGGGCAGCTCTTGCTATGACTCTTTTGTGGGCAGAAACTGGACTAATATCTATGGCAGGCATGTCCAAAGCCACCGGTCAATTTAATCTGCCCCCCCATTGCACTATATGTCCTGGGGTAAAATCCTAAAAAAAGCTCAGCAACTTCAACCCTAAAAAAAGCTCAACAACCCATGTTCACTTCATCAAATCTGGCCCTCTTTGAAAAAAGTTCGGGCACCCCTGCTCTATGGAAACTTGTGCTTGTGTTGCACTTGCCTCATATTGTCAGAAACTTGTTTTCAGGACTCCGGCCTGCCAAAAAAATGCTTTCAGGTTTAGCCCAATTGTTTTGAGTAAATATTGTTAGAAGTATCCAACATGTTTATGGGATTAGCACTGCTGCAGCTTTACCTTCTTCTTCTACTAGAGCTAAGCAGATGTTTAAGGAGAGAATTCACCTCCATTCTAAGCGATTTGTATTCAGTTGCACAAATGTCTTCTTCTTATCGGTATCTATTATACAAAATGACATTTGGCCTGGAGAATTATTTTATAATCCTTACTGCTGCTTCTTGAAGAAAACCATCTACAGCCGTGCGTCTCCAATATATGCCCTCTGCTTTCTTGGATGGGAAGTTTAATGACATTCCAGCTTGCCAAAGACTCTGTTATTTGTGAGTCCGGTGAGATTGAGGATGTCTCCCATTGCCTGTTAAGCTGCCCCTTATATGAGCACCATAGGCACAATCATCTTACTTGTATCCTCCAGTCTCTGTCAAACAGACCCATCCTAGACCAGATATATGCCGTGCTTGCAGGCAAAGGCATATTCATTACCATCCAAGTAGCAAAATTTCTTCTGGCAGCCAGGAAAACATGACCCAGGTTCCAAAAACCTTAGGTAAGCGGGTGAGATGAGATTATGGTTTACTGTATTTTTAATTGTAGTGTGTGATTTACATTGGGGGAGGGAGTACCCCCCCCCCCGGTTTTCTTTTGTATACATATCCATCGGCTGAATATGTCAGAACACCTATTTGCTGTAGTTGTATTGTGGTAGCCTATTACGTGCCTGTTTATTTGTTTGTTATCTAAGACATTTATGTACTGCTTAATCATTAGCATTTCTAAATGCATTGTATATAGCAACACACTACACGGAAAATGAAGCAATAAAACAAGTGTGGCAGCAGCACCTACACTTTGGAATTCCCTATCTATCTATTTTAGCACCTGCTAAAAACATTCCTATTTAGTTTAGCCTACCCAGATGCTTAGAAAGCTGAGGTAATTTTAATATGTTTCAGCAAGTTTTTAAGTATGGCTGTAATTTCCCCCCTAAATTTTATTGTTTCCCCGATTTGATTCTTTACGGTCAAGCAGTGTATAAATTTTATGAAATAAATTAGTAAATGAAAATGTTTCTATTTATACACCGCCCATCTGGCTGGCTTGCCCCAGTCACTCTGGGCAGCTCCCAGTACATATAAAAACATAACAAAGCACCAGACATTAAAAACTTCCCTAAACAGGGCTGCCTTCAAGTGTCTTCTAAAAGTCAGGTAGTTGTTTATTTCCTTGACATCTAATGGGAGGCTGTTCCACAGGGCGAGTGCCACTACCAAGAAGGCCCTCTGCCTGGTTCCCTGTAACCTCCCTTCTCGCAGTGAGGGAACTGCCAGAAGGCCCTTGGAGCTGGACCTCAGTGTCTGGTCTGAATGACAGGGGTGGAGATGCTCCTTCAAGTAAACAGGTATCACCCTTGAGAGAGAGTTCCACAGTCGTGGGCCCACTAGCACTGAATGTTTGGTTTTTAGAGGTTCTGAGCTATGCATCTGAGCCATGGGGAAACACTAACAGAGGCTCCCCCCCCCAAGATCTCAGTGATTGGGCCAGGATATGAGGGGCCAGGTGGTCCTTAGGTTATTCTGGACCCAAGGTCCTATAAAGGTAAAGGGGGCCCTGACCATTAGGTCCAGTTGTGTCCGACTCTGGGGTTGCGGCACTCATCTCGCTCTATAGGCCGAGGGAGCCAGCGTTTGTTCGCAGACAGCTTCCGGGTCATGTGGCCAGCATGACAAAGCCGCTTCTGGCGGACTAGAGCAGCGCACGGAAACGCTGTTTACCTTCCCGCCGGAGCGGTCCCTATTTATCTACTTGCACTTTGATGTGCTTTCGAACTGCTAGGTTGGCAGGAGCTGGGACCGAGCAACGGGAGCTCACCCCGTCGCAGGGATTCGAACCGCCAACCTTCTGATCAGCAGGCCCTAGACTCTGTGGTTTAACCCACAGCGCCACCTGAGTCCCACAAGGTCCTATAAGGACCTTGCAAATTAATACCAGAGTCTTGAACATGGCCCAGTGATATATGGGCAGCCAGTGCAAGCTTTTAAGCACCAGGGTTATGTGCTGGCGGTCATCTGCCCCCATCAAAAGTCAAGCATTTTGCACCTGCTGAAGCAAGAGTAGCCCCACAAGAAAGTTTCATTCATAAACAATATTCCCAGTCTAGGCCTGTGTCCCGATTGTGTGCACTCTAACTTATTTACCTTTACCTTAAGCAGTGTAAAAGCACAGCCACTGAGGTCTGCCCTGGCTGTATCTCAACATGCTTGTATGCGTCTTAGGTCTTCCGATGGCACTTTGCTCATATTGCCTTAAGCCAAAGCCCTTAATGTGAATGTTTCTGCCTTTGCCCCTAGCCGTTGTTCACTCTCCCCCAGCCCCAGTTCAAAAACTGAGGTGTGGGAACTCTTTTATTTGACTGCTCAGCTCCACACGGTTATTTGATGAGCCTTGATCTCTGTGCTGGGAAACAGGACAGAAAATACCCAGCACCCTCGTTCAAAACCAGGCATTGCCTACAGCCCACACACACGTGTTTGTTCAAGATATTTAAAAGCAGAACAAATGTACAAAGGGGACTGAACTCTTAAGACAGCCTATGTGCTTTTACCATCATGAGAGCGAGGCAAAAGAAAATGCACATTAACAGCACACCAGGCAAAGAAGAGTTGACCTGGCGTTAGAGATGTCAGAGAATTCTGCCGTAAACACAAATGGGAACAGAAATTTGCAAGTTCACCTGAGGTCAGGAACAGAAACCACACAAGTGAATATGAGCACTATTTGCTATTGTTTGGGGTTTTCTTGGTCCACAAATTTCATGTAAAGAATTACGTAATTTTGTGCATCGCTTTTGACGTTTCCCTTCCACCAATGGTTCCCGCCATTATGAGCAGCAAGACAAATAACAAGTTTTAGTGGAAGCTGAATTGTAGCAGAATGGAAACAGTGTTGACTGTGATGAACGGATGAAGGGGTGGAAATTGCTGCCTCTTTACATTCCTGTCTGCGCAAGGCAAAACTGCTCCCCATACAACCCCTCTCCACAACACACTGATCTCATCATGCACAGCAGCAAGCGAAACATATGACTGTATAGCTCTCTCTTAAGAAAATGGTTTTTGGGGGTGAAGGTATTGATTCCAAATCCCATTTTTAACTCTTGAAGTGCCAAGTTTCAACCCTGTTCCGAAAATATGCAAGAATAAATAAATGAGAAAGACTTCAGAGACAGCCCATACAAAGGTCAGGGAGAATACATACAAGTGCCCTAACTTTCTCCAACCTCTCTCTTCAAAAGGTAAAGGAAAACAAAGGAAATCCCACTTGTATGGAAAATCTGGCCAAAGTACAATAAGACATGGCAGAAATGAGAGCTTATTTCAGACAAAGCTGTGGGTCACATTGAACAGAGACGGAAGGCAGCAACATCCATGCCTACTTAATCTTTCTACAGCCTTCTAACCAATCAAGGCATATATATTTCACATTACTATCTGGAAAAGACGAGACTCCTTGAAACTAACAGCATTTCCCAAATGTGAGAACAGAAGCCTGTTCAGCTTGTTATCTGTGATTCAGCAGTCATAAACGTCTGCTGTATATTTTTGCTTTTTTTTATGTGTGTCGGTCCACATAAAACATATAATCAGCAAGACACTGTAGAGATATTTTCCTTTCTCTCAGTCAGACATTTGACAACCACACACAAAGATCTTTAAGCTTTGCCAGAAGCAGAATTGTCTGGGGATGAGATCGTGGCGGGGAGGGTGGGAAGAGGCATGTTGTGCACCATGGGTTATTTTTTAAGAATGATGTCCCCTTTATCTCTAAACACAACTTGATAGAATAAGAAACAAGGGCGCCATATCATACTGCTACTTTTGGTTATTCCCTTAAGAAACACTGCACCCTGACAACAACAAAAAAACAAGAAGAAAAAGCAGCAGATCTCTGCCTTCATTACATGCAATTGTGTTACAATCTGCGCTTGAAATATTGACGGTCCTTCAAATTTCTGTACTCTCTGCTGCCTCTTTAGAAAATAAGCCATATAATGGCTCTTAATGATGTAATAATGGAAGCATATGCAAAGGTCTTTGTGTGCGGCTTCTGTGAGAAGATGGGTCTTACTTACTTCACGGTGAGGAGAGCATTCTGATAAAGTCACCATATAGGGCTAGAACAACAAATCACATTAATCTCAAAGAACTCCTCCAGCTCGGCGGTGGCTACCTGAGAGTTCTCACCTGTGGCAAATGATTACATTTACTCCTGCCGGGAATGTGACTGGGCAGCCGAATGTTAAAGAGGGCCTGAAGCGCAGCCTGTGCTGCTTGACCTTTAGCCAGCTTCTTGCTACGTCCCGAGCCTTCAAATGTTCTCCCATCCACTCTTACAGCCATCACAAAACTCTTGATGTGCTGCTTCTCCACAGTCTCCGAAAGGCAGACGTACCTCAGTCCTGACCGCAACTCATTGAGCAACACCACTGGGTTCTTTTCGCTCTCAGCGGCGGACGCCATCTTGCGCTTGTTTTGTTTGCTGTGGCCCATTAAGTCCAAGGTGTGGTATAGCAACCTCCCATGCCGATAGGCTGTAGAAAGCAGTTCGTTATTAACTGGGTTGTAGACCGAGAAGTCCTTACTGTGCGTCGATGGTTCAAACTCTTTGAACAGAGTGTCTGGAAAGTCTGCCTGGTCTGACGTAAAGTCTGTGGAAGGGTTGAAACAATTCCCCATGGCAAAGTGAGCTTGACATGCGTTGGGGAACTGAACAAAAGACTTGAGGGCAAGTTCTGCAGCCCTCATTTTGGCCTTCTTTTTTGTTGGTCCAGTCCCTTCAAATGTCAGCCCATTTACTTCCACGGCAACTGCAAATACCGGTGCATGGACAGGGCCTGTCTGGGAGACCATTTTATACTGTAAACCTGGCTTAAGTTCATGTAGTTGAACCAGGGCATTCTTTGGCGTTACTGACCATGAGACTTTCTTCCAGATGAGCTGGAGTTTGCAGAAGTGTCCATTGTTGCCCTCTTCTAGAGGCCTTTTCCTTTTGATACTGGAAGCGCCCACCCTTGACCTTTCGTTAGAGGTTATTGGATGATCTTCTAAGTTGCCAATGTTACGATTCTCCTTTACTTCTGCACTGCTTGTACCTGTTTGAAAAAGGAAAGAGAAAGTCCGCCAACATTATTGGTGTCTTTGTGAAATCAAAGAATAAGAGTGTGAAAAAGAGATTTCACCAATATATTTATTGCACTGATTAAAAAATGAAGAACAACCAACCCAATATACCTTCACAGGGGTGGTGTATTTATTTCTACACACTAACTTTAAACACACAGTCCTCCACCAACCACACACACACACAGAAACATGGATGCAACCTATTTTGTTCCTAGACATATTTGTCTACAGGAAAGAAGGGCGGGTCCTGAAATTCATACCTCTCCCCTCTCTTCATCTAATAGGTTTTTACAGACTCAATTATCGTACATAATGATATTGAAGCTGGAAAGCATGGAGAGAAAGATAGCTCTTGTTTCACACTCTGTTCAGGTTTGAAAATAATTTGTATTGATTCTGCACCACTGAATAAGAAAACACAGGGGGTTATTTGTATTTATAATTCATATTGCCTTTTCCAGACTCTGTTCCCCCCAACTTACTTTCATGACGCTGGTTGCATGGCTTTGTGAACATAAAAAAGTATTCTTAGGCCTCTACATGCATTCATGAACACACAGAGTAACCAGTTCTGATATGGTAAAGTAAATAATTCCCTTTGAGGTTGGAAAGTTTTCTCACTGCTCTCGCTTCAAATCTATGCAGAGTAATATCCCCTTGCAATTGTAGAAAGATCTGCCCAAACTCGCTCTTTACTATTTTATAAGGCATTTTGTAGGGTTTAAATCAGCCCACAAAATCAGGCCTTGCAAAATGACTTGTGAATAGTGCAATGACGTGTAGCCGTGTCCTGTTTACTATCATGTGTAAACAAAAGCCATGGGATGCAGGTAGCAAGCACATCACAATTCACTCCCTCCTGCAATAACTGCATGCAGCCCCAATGTGCAAACACCTCTTACACCCCCTCCAGCATGTTGAAGTGAAAAACTGGGACACGAGTATTCCAGGACCATGCTCCCGCACAAGTCACGTGACCTGTGTGAGATCGCAGCCCTGAAGAAAGCTCATTTTCCTGGGCGAGATTGCGTGCTCTCATGTGAAAAAAATGGGGTATGCTCTTATAAGAACATGAAAAGGACCTGTTGGATGAGGCCAATGGCCCATCTAGTCCAGCAGTGGCCAACCAGGTGTCCATGTGTGAGGCTAGCCCACTTTTATCCCCAGGGAGAGGACCTGAATGAAGTACTCATGGGGACCCAGTCAGATTCACCCCAACCCCACTGGCCATTGGTCAATCTGGCAGGCGGGATTGATTCAAACTTTTTCCACCAGAGGGAGAGGCCTGTTACGTCTCCCTCCAGCTGGAAGACCAAATGTTGAGGCTTCCATGGCGGCAGGCTGGCTCTGTTCTGCAACCCCATGTTACAGGAAAGGTAAGCAGTATTCCCAGCAGCTTGCGTCTCCCCCATTATTGACTTTCAGGAGGTAGTTGTTTTGATTTGTTATCGACTTCCGAAAACAAAATGTTGCTATTGACTGCTAAAATGGTTTTATTGCCTTTCCAAAACTATTATTGTGGTTGTAAGCTGCCTTGGGTAGTCTCTTTAGAAAGGAGGAATATACATAGGGTTGATCAATTTGAATTGATTGATCGATCTGAGCCTGAGGTTGGTCTGTGCTGCTGCTATCTGGATACTGAGCAGAAGAATGTGACTCTGGCAACAAGGAACCGGATGCCTAAATCTCAACATCAGAAGAAAACTAAGGCTGAATCCACACATTCAGCAAGATGAGGTAGTAGAACGAACTATACCATTTCAGGTAGTGCTTAGGGAGCATCATTTTCTGACTTCCTCCACATTGTAACAAAACAAAGCAAACTCCTCTGTGTAAACAGAAAAAAAAGACCATTTGAGGCAATAGTCTCTTTATCCCTATTTTACCAGTTTTCTTCTGGCAGGGAACATTTTAATGTGGGGGAGCATTTTTTTTAAAGGACCTCCCCCTCCCCCCAATGGAATCTGAAGTGGTACAGTTTGTTTTACCACTCAGGACTTGATCTCATTTTACCAGATATATAGACCAGGTTTATCATTTCATGTTCGACTGCAGAAATGTTTTGTCCCTTCATCTTGGCTTTATTTCATTTAGCAGCATGAGACTGAGCCAACAGTGAAATGTATTTAGCTGTGCATTTGTGAAATTTCATCTTAGGTGCCTCTGTTATTGCTCTCTCGTATTATTATTCTGTCACTGACGAATATTCCTCCTAGGTGTCTCTATTCTTTTTCTATTATTTTCTCTCTCTCCCTCTCTCACTCATACACCTCCCCATTCACTTCCTGTTTCTGGTCATTATGCACGGTGGTGTTAACCTGTGTATCATGAAGTGCTACTGAGGACTATTTATAATGTGCCACTAACAATGACGTTGCCTTTGTCTCTGGGTCACAAGGGTTCAGAAGAACCAGCCATCCGACACTCCATGCTACATCTGAAGCGATATTATTGTGCCTCTCGAAGGTTATTCTGCTGCCCCGCAGCATGAATGTTGGGTGAGGAAAAGAAACCAAAGGAGTGGCAATCTCTTCGTTATAAATATCTGCAAAACCCACATTCCAGGTAGCCTCCCTTGAAAAGGATAAGGAGTCCTTCAGAAACATGCACCCATTTTACAAAACGACAACAGAGGAAGGTGTGTGTGTGGTACCCCCAAAATCTTCTGCATTTTGCAAATGTGCACCACAAATTCATCCCCACCACCCACCTAGTCTAATGGTTATAATACAATGCTTCTCTCAAGCCCAGTTTCTGGTGTGTGTGTGTGGGGGGGGGGTTCTGGAGGAGGGGATCCTGTTGGCAGAAGTGCACCATATTGGTGGCCCCCGCAACAGGCTTTGTGATGCCTTAAAGATGAACAAATATATGGTAGCGCAAGCTTCCATGGACAGGACACTTCACCAGATGCATTCAATGCTATCCTTAGTTGGCAGGCATTATAGAAATGGAGCTGTTTCCAGTCTGAGCTGGGCTCCAGGCATAGGAGCATTCCCATTCAAATGGTGTGTATGCACTGCGTCATGTGATTGATCATGTGGGGACAGGGCTTACCTGGGACGCCACAATATTTTATTCAAGTCGGCACCCCTGGCCCTAAGCAAGTGCCCTCTGGTGGCTACGTCTTATGGAATGGGCAACCCTCAGGCTTTCCTAACAATGGCAGCATCACTCCAAGCTATTTCCCACAATGCCTCAGAGAACCTGATGCAGCATTACTCCAGGGCACCGGGAAAATTGAAGTGAAAGCTTGCAGACCTAGCCGCTTGATGTGAAGGTCCTGGTGCTGGTGCCAGCATTGGTACGCCCTGCTAGGACTCTGAGGCCCCAGCAGCCGCCCTAGTGTGTCAGGTGTTGATACCAGAAATGGTAGAGGGGGAAAATGGTACTCATTCAGGTCAGAGGGAAATGAAATACAACAGGATGTGACAATTATATGGAAGCTTAAATGTATGGGATCATTGTGGGGTTGACAATAAAACAAACATCTTGGCATTGGTCAACTAATCCACACCTGTATTGGGAAAAAAAGAGGCAATTTAGCCATCTCATGCCAGTGTCTCCTTCTGAAATTTTTTTGTTCAAAAATGGCCACTTTAAGTTCAGTAACAGAACATCCTGGGGGGTTGGTGTTTCCCCGTCCCCCACTCATTTCTGAATATTGCCCCTTTCTGGTGTCATTGTGCATGACAGGCTGCACCAAAGGCTCAGCACATGGGGGCCTGCACAAGGGGGGGCAGCTTAAACATGCTGCATCAGCCCCCAGGCACAGTTTGCCCCCCAATTGTCCTGTTATTTACAAGCCGTTCTAGGTTTAGATTTAACATCAGGAAAAGCTTCCTAACTATAAGAGGAATTAAGCAATGAAATAAGCGGCTTAGAATCAGAGAGTCGAGAAGGATGAGAATGCTACTTAGTCCAATCCCCTCCTGCAAAGGAGAACCATTCTTATGCTAGCAGACCAAACTGTGCCCAGTCCCATCTGAGAGGAGGTGCGCTGCTCCACATATCTCAAGCAAGTGTGGACAAAGCTCTGAGTCGTTATACAGGAGAGCCTCGTTGGACTGAAAACTGGGTGAGGAAACTGGATGCCTGAGTAGATGTCTGCTATGTGACCTCCCTTCCCATGGGAGGCTCATTCATTAAGGCTCCACCAGCCTACATTGGCCATCTAGTAGCCATGACTGGTCAACCTTCTTATTTGCAGTCCAGGGAGTTGCACTGTCTGTCAACTTCCTTCTCCTTAGCCTCACTGTTGCCCTTGTAGAACTCAGCAGAGAGGATGACAGAGACAAAGCGGGTCTTAGTTGGCTCTGCCTGCCATTGGTTCTGGCTCCATATTTCATGGGCTCTGGCTCTATCTTCCATTGGTCTTTCTGCCTTTCGCCCTACCAGTTCCAATGGTCACCAGCCACCACTGACTCTTCCATGCCACACAACTACTTCTCCCACACAAGCACTTGGCAAAAGGAGAGCTGTACCTGAATGTTCTCGCTAAACATAGGTTACTCTGCATACTAGCAGTCTAATCAGAAATTGGTACCCTTTGCTTGCTTTTTTTTTTACAGAGAAACAAAACAGATGCAAAACCAAAGAGTCATTAGCAAACTTGACTTGGGGAGTGTATTCCTTCCCAACTCCAAGGATCTCCCCTTGTACCCTTACAAGGAAAAGTCTCAGAAGCAAGTGCAAATATTCTTTAGCTTTGCAATGCAGTTTCTTAGAGGCTCCATAAAGTCACTTCCACCTCCAGGAGCTGGTTTTGGATGTCAGGAAGCTGGAATGTAGTGGGTAGGTGGACAGGAAGCACAAGCACCTTCCACTTCCTGTTTACATTCCAGGAAGTAAAAAATGTCTGAAATGATGGGGAGATGTGAAAATTGCACTCTGTTTTTCCTGCTTCTCCATAGCTTTTGCAAAACCATTCCTGCTAGAAAAGAAATCTTGAAGAAGCTGCACAATGAGAGTGAGAGTGATGTATGGAAGTGAGAGCTGGACCATAAAGAAGGCTGATCGCTGAAGAATTGATGCTTTTGAATTATGGTGCTGGAGGAGACTCTTGAGAGTCCCATGGACTGCAAGAAGATCAAACCTATCCATTCTGAAGGAAATCAGCCCTGAGTGCTCACTGGAAGGACAGATCCTGAAGCCGAGACTCCAATACTTTGGCCACCTCATGAGAAGAGTTTCCCTGGAAAAGACCCTGATGTTGGGAAAGATTGAGGGCATAAGGAGAAGGGGACAACAGAGGACGAGATGGCTGGACAGTGTTCTTGAAGCCACAGACATGAGTTTGAGCAAACTGTGGGAGGCAGTGGAAGACAGGAGTGCCTGGCATGCTCTGGTCCATGGGGTCATGAAGAGTTGGACATGACTAAACAACTAAACAACAACAAGTCAATTAGGGAAATGGGGTACTGCCCCACCAAACTTCCTTTTGCTCTCAGCCAACCCCAACCTGCCTGCCAACTTACACAGAACCAGTCCAGGGGGTGACACTGCCTGTCAGATCCCTCCTCCTTAGTCTCAGTATTGCCACCAGAGTTGGTTCTACTGGTTGTTGGCTCTCACTCCACCTACTTTCTAACCACCAGTCAGTACTGGCACAATATCTGTATGCCTGTCTTAGTTGATGAAAGATGACAAACCCCCAGCATGCTAGATGCTCCTAAAAGGACATTTTCATATTAAAGGGTGGCATGTGAATTTCCTGCATTTGGAAATCTAGTGAAAGGAGCTGCATGGATCAGAAGGAAGATCTCAAAGGTATACAGTATTTGCAAGTTGCATGAACCAAAATGACACCCTGAAGGCCTGGCATAAAAAGAGAGACATCCTTCGTAGTTCCCTTGTGAAAATGTCCTTGCAACATTTCCCTGTGTCCCAAAGAAATCAATTTGGGGAGCTGGTGGGGGGGGGGGTTGGTTTGCCAGTATCTGCCCTACAGCTTTTGTTCTCAGAGGTATGATAGTGAAGCACTGAGCTGTGGTGTTGGCTGTTCAGCTTAAACACCTGCTATTCACGCATCATTATCTATCAGGCTGAAACCTGGGCCACAGACACTTCTTTTAGGGCACCCATGAAAGTACCTGTAATCATTTAGGTTCACTGCACTCATAATGCAGACTGGCTTTGTCAGAATGCTGCCTGTGGATTCAAAAAGGCGAATATAGAGACCCTTCATTTCCTGCTGCCAGCGTGCCAATAGCTCACTCTCTCTTTCTCTTTGCCCTTCTCGCACAGAGCAGGCTATTTGCTGCCCATCTGCATCAAGTTGAGGACAGAGGGGAAAAGGTTTCACCTCCATCACTTTTTGACATACTGTTGGAAAGAACGAATTTCACTGGAAAAGCAATCTTTGGATGCTCATGATCACGACAGGACTGGGCTGCAACCCAGCAGCTATATCATATTACCAGAGATGCTGCTGGGTGTGATGAGACTTTTTTTTTTAAAGCTTTTGCTGGGGATCAGTTGAATAAATGCAGATCTCAGGTCCTGCTTCCAGGGCACTAAATATGTACTCATACACTGAAGATGAATAATGTGCAGTGAACACAGATGCCCACATGCAAGCATCTTCCAAGGCAAGATGCAACATATATATCTGTCCACCTCACAGGCCTACATGAGTTTGTGATAACAAAGATGATGATGGGCTTGAGGGCATCCTGAGCAAGTTTGCAGATGACACCAAATTGGGAGGGGTGGTGTCAGAGGGCCTGGTATGGCTACTCTAGAGTAACGACTCCAGCATGGTCTTTTAAGGTTTTTATTAAGTGCTGATTATTTACAGTGTTCCGAGCAGTAAAAATGCATCCTTAAGGTGAGGTGTCTGAACTCCCGAATGGCGATTGGCGCGTTTTCTTCCAGCACCACAGCTTTGGCAGACCCAACCTCTTCCCCCTACGTTTGCGTCGCAATTCGGGAGTTGGGGGAATTGGCCTCCCCCCTGTGCGTCCAACTTCCTGTCCCACCTGCGGCCTGGGCTCCACAACCTTGCCTGAGCCTCGGACACCACTTCCTGACTCTCCGCTGGAGGCAGAGCTCTCCTTACTCTCTCCCGCGCTTGGGGATGGGCTGGAACTTAAGATGGGAGGGACTTCCCTGTATCCCTCGTCCCTCACATCCATCCCCCTCCCAGGCTCCTCTCCCCCCCTTCCTAGTGGCTCTCCGCTTGCTGGGGACGAGTGAAACCCCAAGAAGTCTGTGGCATCCGAGCCTGTGGGTGTAAAAATTTCCCCCCAATCCTGCGATCTTTCTCCTTCCCCCTGAGAAGACGGGAATCCCAAGAAGTCAGTGGCGTCAGAGCTGGTGGGAGTAAAAATGTTCTGCCAGTCCTCTCCTGCCTCTGACGTCGTTGACCTCGGTGAAACCCACACCTCTTCTTCCGTGTCCTCAAATTCCGCTTCCCATCTCCATGGGGAGCTGCTGCCTGCTATCCCTTCCTCCTGCCCCTCCCCCTCTCCCTCCCTTTCCATGTGCCAGGGCTTGGGCCTGTGGGGGAACAGGGCGTGGAACTCTTCCACTAAAAATTCCTCAGGTACTTCTGTGGCCGGTATCCACTCATTGTGGGACGGCGGAGTGTCCTCCCATGCTATCAGGTACTCCAGTCCTCTCACCCCTCTCCTTGAGTCTAAAATCTCAGTTGCCTCATTGAGCTGTCGGGCGTCTCCCGTCTCCCCCCCTCCCTCTGGAGGCTGATCGCTGTCCCTGAACCTGGTACTTTCCCTGTACGGCGACAGCAGCGATCTATGAAACACTGGGTGCACTCTCATGTCCTCCGGCAGTGCTAGCCTGAAGGCTACCGGGTTGACCTGTTGCGTGACCGTGAAGGGCCCCAGCCTCCTGGGTGCTAACTTCTTGCATCGCCCCCTGGTGGGAAGACCTTCCGAGGATAACCAAACCTTGTCCCCCACCCTGATGACCTCTCCCGGTCGCCTGTGGCGATCTGCCCCCTTCTTGTACGCTTCCTTGGCCCTCTCCAAGTGTTCTCTGAGCTGCTGGTGCACCGTCTCCAGGTCCTCTGCCCAATCCTCTGCCTGTGGGCCCTCTTCCTCCTCCTCCCCCTCCCTCTCCGGGAAAGATCTGAGGTCGCGCCCGTAGTTGGCCTTAAAGGGCGACACCCCTGTGGAGACGTGCACCGCATTGTTGTAGGCAAATTCTGCCAGTGGCAGGCGATCCACCCAGTCCGTTTGCCTCTGGCTGACGTAACATCTCAGGTACTGCTGCAGAATGGCGTTGACCCGCTCCGCCTGTCCATTGGTTTGCGGGTGCCTAGCCGTCGACAAGCTGACCTCCACCTGCAGGAGGTTCATGAGCCGCCGCCAGAACCTGGAAACAAATTGGCGGCCACGATCCGAAATAACCCTTAAAGGCAATCCATGCAGTCTGAATACGTGGTCAACAAACAGTTTGGCCGTCTCTTCTGCCGAGACCGCCCTGGCACACGGTATAAAATGGCACATTTTGGACATGAGGTCCACCACCACCAACACTGCGGTCTTGCCCCTGGACGACGGCAGGTCTGTGATGAAGTCCATGGACACTACTTCCCATGGCCTGTGCGGTGTGGCTAAGGGCTCCAGCAAACCTGCTGGTGGCGCTCTGACCACCTTTGCTCGCTGGCAGGTGTCACATCCCCTTACATAATCCCGAACATCCTCCCGCACCCCTGGCCACCAGAAGTGTCTCATGACTAGGTGAGTGGTTTTGTCCCTTCCAAAATGACCCGCCGTTGGGTTGTCGTGCATCTGCTTGAGGGCCTTACCTCTCAGCTGTTTGGTTGGCAGGTACAGGGCTTCCTTGTAAAAAAGCAAACCCCTCCTTTCCTCAAAGTCTTTGGCCTGCTCCCCCCCCCTCTCAGTTCTCTGAAGATGCGGGTGGCAAATTCATCAGCTGCTGTCAGTGCTGTGAGTTCTGCCTCGCTCACCACTGCTGCTCCGCAGGACCATGCTGATGGGGGGAAAATATGCCTGGGTGCCGGTGGCAACTCCTCCTCCATGTACTCTGGCTTGCGGGAGAGGGCATCCGCCCTGACATTCTGCTCTCCCGGGATGTAGTGGATGGAGAAGTTGAAGTTCGAGAAGAACTCTGCCCACCGTATCTGCCGCTGGTTGAGCACCCTGGCAGTTCTCCAGAACTCCAGGTTCTTGTGGTCTGTGCACACCTGGATGGGGTGCTTGGCGCCCACCAGGAAGTGTCGCCAGTGCTGGAACGCAGCGTGGATCGCGAGAAGTTCCCTGTCAAACACTGTGTAGTTGCGTTCCGGCTGGGTCAGCTTCCTGGAGAAGAAGGCACAGGGTCTCCACTCTCTGTTGGCGTCCAGTTGCAACAGAATCGCTCCCAGAGCCTTGTTCGAAGCATCTGTCTCCAGGCGTAGGGGCGCATCCTGCACCACGTGGAACAGGTGCTGGTCGGAAGCGAATACCCTCTTGAGGCTTTCGAACGCTGCTTGCGCCTCTGGTGTCCACCGGAACTTCTGCTTGCCTCTCAGGCAGTCGGTGATAGGAGCCGTGACGCGAGAGAAGTTCTTGATGAACTTCCTGTAGAAGTTCGCGAAGCCTAGTAGGCGTTGGGCATCTTTGCGCGTCCTGGGGCTGTGCCAGTCCAGGATGGCCTGCACCTTGTCCTTGTCCATCGCCAGCCCCTTGTCTGACAGCTTGTAGCCTAGGAAGTCCACTTCTTTGGTGTGAAACTTGCACTTCTCCAGCTTCACATACAGGTGGTTGTCCTTCAGTCGCTGCAACACCTCCCTGACATCCTTCACATGCTGCACTGGGTCATTGGAGTAGATAAGGATGTCATCCAGAAAGACCAAGCAGTTCTTGAAGAGGAGGGACCCCAGGACGTGGTGCATGAAGGCCTGGAAGCATGCTGAGCCCCCTTGCAACCCGAAGGGCATCACCAGATATTCAAAAGAGCCCAGAGGCGTGAACATCGTGGTTTTCCATTCATCACCCTCCCGGATCCTAATCAAGTTGTACGCCCCCCTCAGGTCGAGCTTGGTGAAGATCTTGCCCCTGCGTGCCGCTGTCAGGAGATCATCCACTCTGGGCATGGGGAACGCCACTGGCTCTGTCACCGAATTCAGCCGTCTAAAATCCACCACCAGACGGCGCTGTTGCGTGTCTTTCTTGTCCACCCAGAAGACCGGGCTGCCCCCTGCTGCCTTGCTTTCTCTGATGAACCCCCGCTTGAGGTTCTTGTCGATGAAAGCGCGCAGATCCTCCAGTTCCTGATCTGACATGGCGTACAGCTTGGCTGGGGGTATAGTTGCCCCTGGCACCAGGTTGATCTGGCAGTCAAAAGGCCTGTGTGGGGGTAGGTGGTCGGACTCCGCTTCGCTGAAGACCTCCTGCAGGTCCCAGTACGGCTTGGGTATTGCCTCACCCCCCTTGACGTGCATGGTGGCCACCGTGGCTATCGGAGGCCCCTCCCCTGGTTGGTGCTGCATGCAATGTTCCAGACAAAAGTCCGATCCAAAAGTGATGCATCTCTGGTGCCAACTTATGGAGGGGTCGTGGCGCGTCAGCCAGCTCATGCCCAAGACGATGGGGGGGGTCTGAGATGGTTGTGACGTTGAAAGCCAGTGTCTCTGAGTGCCTTCCCACCGTCATTCTCATGGGGGGGGTTTGATGCGTGATGGCCCCTCCCAGCAGCTCTCTGCCGTCAATGGTGGCCACGTGCAGGGGAAAATCCAGCTGCAGAAGTTGGATCTGGTGCTCTTCCGCAAAGTTTCTCGAGAAGAAGTTGGCTGAGGCACCACTGTCAATTAAGGCGAGGACTGTCAGGGGATAGCCATTTGGGAGCGTGAGCGTGACTTCTAGAACCACTCCTGCTCTGGGAGGGGTGGGCTGGCTGTGCTCCTCTCTGTGCGGGTGGGCGGGCGGGGGCTGTTGTCTGCTGACTGTGCCTGGCCGCTCCCCCTTGTCTCCTGCAGCCAGGCTGTCTCGTTTCCCTGCTGTGGTGCTGCGTCAGCTGGGGAAGGTACAACCGTTCCCGCCTTTCCTTGCCACTCTCTGCGATGAGGGCAGTCTCTGACGCGATGCCGGGGGGGAGTTGCAGAGAAAGCAATTCCCGCCTCTTCCCTCCTTGCGTCTTGGCGCCAGACCTCACCTCACCTGGAGTCAGGTCTTGGCGCCAGACCTCACCTGGAGTACTGTGTCCAGTTCTGGGCACCACAGTTCAAGAAGGATACTGAGGAGCTGGAACGTGTCCAGAAGAGGGCAACCAAAACGGTCAAAGGCCTGGAAACGATGCCTTATGAGGAACGGCTTAGGGAGCTGGGTATGTTTAGCCTGGAGAAGAGAAGGTTAAGGGGTGATATGATAGCCATGTCATAGCTGCCAAGTTTTCCCTTTTCTCGCGAGGAAGCCTATTCAGCATAATGGAAAATCCCTTAAAATAAGGGATAACTTGGCAGCTATGAGCCATGTTCAAATATATAAAAGGATGTCATATAGAGGAGGGAGAAAGGTTGTTTTCTGCTGCTCCAGAGGAGCGGACACGGAGCAATGGATTCAAACTACAAGAAAGAAGATTCCACCTAAACATTAGGAAGAACTTCCTAACAGTAAGAGCTGTCTGGCAGTGGAATTTGCTACCAAGGAGTGTGGTGGAGTCTCCATCTTTGGAGGTCTTTAAGCGGAGGCTTGACAGCCATCTGTCAGGAATGCTTTGATGGTGTTTCCTGCTTGGCAGGGGGTTGGACTGGATGGCCCTTGTGGTCTCTTCCAACTCTATGATTCTATGATTCTATGAAAGATGAACATACTGTATTTATGGCAATGGGAATATCCACCGGTCATCGTTCCCCCTGCCCACCATTGCCCAGTCAAGACAACGGTATCAAACCACCATCTATGACAAGTGGCAGACGTGTTCTCAGATTCAGTTCCAGCTGTTCACCTGCAGTTGATAAATAGGGTTGTAAACATGGGTTGGGAAATCTTTGGAGAAAAGCGGCTGGGTGTCGGGACACTCTTGTTGGGAACTTTGTTCCCAAAGTCACGGAACTTTGATCTGAGAGTGAAAGTACCTGAGACCCCACCACCAGCACCAGCACCACCACCAACCCTGTGAAAATTACTGGTCCTGAAGACCCTTCAACCTTCCAACTGCAGCACCAGAATACTGCAGGCCAGTTTCCTGGGCTCTTGACTGGATCCCCAAACCTGTTCACCCCCCCCCACAAAAGCAGAAGTGGGAAGGAAACTTCAGAGTTGCTCATGAAATGCTGAGCTAGCCTCATGAGGCTACCTGTTCCAGGAGGAAGCAGAGGAAGCCTGCTTGAGAACCAGGAAAGACCAGAGCCTCCAGCTCCCCTTGACACTGGGGCAAACTCCAGCATCCTAGGTACCAGCTTCTGTTTGTGATAAGCCAGCTGACAGGTTCTTTCATACCTGCCACTTTTTTTCAGATCCAGGAGACTGGATAGCAGAGCAGGTGAGCTTCAGAGGGAAACTAGAGGGGCAGATGAGAAAGTCACAAAGCTCTCTCCTGCACAACATCCTGTTGCTACTCTGCATAATAAAGGAAGTGTTGGCCAGGAATGGTGTAGAGTTAGTTGCAGCCTTAGGCACACAGAGTCTTGGATTTGTGTGTGGGGCTGCAGTATAGAAAAAGGGATTACTAACACCACAGGGACAAATTTATTCACCCATAATTTCTAAGAGGACAGCCCTTCATAGTTTCCAGCTGGTAAAAAGAGCCATCTGGCAGCTGATGCTGAAATAAACAGAAGTGCGTCGTTTGATCGGAGCACATCCTCCCTCTTCCCCCAAATCCACCAACATGTTACAACAAGAAGGTGAGATGACGCTTACAAATCAATGTCTGGGCTGATGAATATGATAATATGCCACACACTCTCCACCTGGTTCCACTTTCTCTTCATTATTCAGTTTTTCTTTCTATCTAATGTGACTTATCTTAGCCTCATATTCCAACAATCACTGGCAGAGTGCATGACAATGTTCTGGATGCATTAAAATAGGTGCCGGAGAACAGACAGGGAATTGTTTTGCGCATCCTCTTCTCCATTGGGGGCATCATTAGCGGGTGGCTCAGGCAGGGCTGGCTCTAGGTAGACCCCCGGTGGCGCGGTGTGCCAGGGCGGTGTGCCGGTAGGCAGGGCGCCACGCGGTGAAGCCGCGCGGAAGCCATGCTGCGCCCTGCAAGGGTGGGGGCGCCGGAGCGATCTCCACCCCTCGGCGCCAGGGCGGCCAACCGGCTCGAGACTGCCCTGGGCTCAGGGGGTCCTGGTTCTTTTGCATTGGGTCTTGGATCTCCTGCCTCTCACCCTCTTAAAAAAAAAGAGAGAAACTTAATAGGAGGAATTCACTACAGTGCTAAGTTAGCCCCTTAGCAGTGCACTTGTTGTGCTAATGGAATGGCTTGAGCAAGAGAATGTGCACAGACTTCCAAACAGAATGGGCTTGGTGTGTCTCTCTGTGTGTCAATAGCGCTGGTGCCATGAATGTGGCAGGACAAGTACAATGTATAAATCAATTGCCAATTCTCTTTTTCTTTCTCTGTTAGTTGTCTCTCTTGTTACAGAGGCCCAACTGGCCTCCACTAGGAGTTGGGTATTTGGTGTAATCGCTTGAAGACTTTTCTTTTATGCCAGCAGTTGCCCAAAATGTACAGTTGCCCAAAATGTCATTTGAATAAATGGAGGTATTCTCTCTCTCTATCCAGACACACACACACACACACACACACACACACACACACACACACACACACGTGTGTGTTCCATTAGACCGCATTAGTGGGAGATGGGAAACAGGGCTCATTCAATCAGCTTTCCTGGAAGACCAGCTCCATCAGGGACCTCCTACCTCTGAACTCTGCCAGCTGGCATTATAAGAACAACTGTTTAAGAATGGGTGCTTGGCTTGGATTTCTTCCTCTTCCCCCCCTTTCCCTCGTGTGCCATGTTTTCTTAGATAGTAAGCCTTTGGGCTGGGACTGTAATTGACTGCATGTAAGCCACTCCAGGAGTCTTTATGGCAGGGGGGAAGGAACCCATGGATACAAATGCTCTAAATAATAATCATTACACACACAGAGAGATAAGCACACATATAATATAAATATAATACAGTTTATAAAACAAACATAATACTGTATATAATGAGCATAAATTTATGCATACCCATCATCCTCAATAACCTCTAACTTTATCATGAGTAGCCTCTTATCATAAAATGTTTCATTTTCACCATAAGAAGAATCTTTTAGGTTTTATCTATTGCCAGATATAGAGCTTTCAATTCTTATTCATCTGTATACTTAAAGGTGTCAGATTCCCAGTTGCAAAGCTGTAAACAAGTACTATGTGATGAATCGAAAAGACAACATGCCAGGACGCTATAGGTCAGAACCCAATAAGGAAAGAGAATGAAGAACCACAATCCCTTGTTATTGGGTGCCCCATCCAACCAGGGATATGGACTTAACCGTCCAGGGGTCCTTTACATGAGGACCACACAAGACCAGGACAATGTCACTTTGGTATTCTTTGTCCTGATTTTCTCCTTGGCTGAAATGGTAGTTTGGATGGGCTCCTAGATGACACGCATTACCAAAATGTGTGGTTTTTTAAAAGTCTGTATTCAGCCACATACACATATGACACAGAACTTCCTATTGGCTCTACTATTCACCTCAATATGAAGAAGAGAAACTGCTTACTTAAATTGTCTTCGTCTTCCATATTTGCTGCACCAGGACTTAAATACTTGAAGGGCGCGATGAAAGTTGACAAAATGCTTACTTTTTCTGTAACGAGAGGAGGGAGGGGGGAAGTACATATGTATGAAATGTGTGTCAACCTGGTTCCAACATGGTGTGCTCTGATCCCTTGCTGCTCTTGTCCACCCGCCTTTCCCTTTCTACCTTGACCTCCCAAACCATAGGTCGTTTGCACTGTTGTCTTCACCAAATGCTACGTTTGGATGGTAAGCTCTTAAGAGGCCAGGAACCCTTCCTTTTCTGCTTAAATATAACCGGGGAGGGGAACCAGTAGAACGGGTGGTCTGCTGCAGCCTGTTCCAGATGTTCCGCTGCAAGCAACAAGCCCACCCACCACATTGTAGTTCACAATGCCAACTGTGAACAAGCAAACTCCGGCATGACGACAGTCTTACATTTTTATTATATGTATAATTTGAAGTGCCATTGGTACTGTAAAGAATAACTGCCCGTGGCTAGACACCGTGGGACTTCTGCATTTCTCCAAGTGTAAACTTCTCTTGATTTTTCTCTGCTTTAGACAGGACCTTTATATCTGCAGAGCTCCCCAGATGAAACCTGTTAGGATTTGCTGTTGGATCAATCAGCTCACCTCTGTGTCCCTTTATAGATTGCTTCCGCCACCTTATGCCCCAATTCCTTACTTCCACTGGGTAGATGCTAATAATCCCATTAACAAAGACCCTAGTGCAGCATACTCTGCATGTTAAGAATTACCCATATTTGTTCCTCAATAGAAAGTGCTTGCTTGAGACTGTAGGAGTCTTCATTCATATCTTAGTTTAAGCAATGCATTAATCCTTTTACATGGAGAGAACAAAGCTCAAGGAATGTCTCCCTAGCATGCGGCAAGGCGTTATGCCCATGCACCTTACAAAGTCAGCAGCTCAGTTCTGTCGTCATGCCAAGCCATGCTTGGCACTAAGAGAACAAGCCTGGAAAGAGCCCCAGGCTTTTGTCTGACTCCCTCCTTCCACCATGTGCACCAAAATCCCTTCCTTTCTTAGCTCTGTTGAAAAAGCCATGCCATGTGGAGAAAGCGTGGCTGGGATCATGGAGTCCTGATCCCCCTGTTGCATCGCCATTGGAGGTTGAAAGTCTACAACAGGCTCCCTTTATTATTTTAAACCATGGTTATCCAGGGTTCCAAATTGCATGGGGTTGAGCTAGCATTTCCCTGCTCTCCCCACATGCAGTTATCGCCATGTGACGACTGTAACACTTGAATAAAGGTAAAAGGTAAAGGGGCCCCTGACCATCAGGTCCAGTCGTGTCCGACTCTGGGCTTGCGGCGCTCATCTCGCTCTATAGGCCGAGGGAGCCGGCGTTTGTCCGCAGACAGCTTCCAGGTCATGTGGCCAGCATGACAAAGCAGCTTCTGGCGAACCAGAGCAGCGCATGGAAACGCCGTTTACCTTCCCGCCGGATCGGTCCCTATTTATCTATTTGCACTTCGATGTGCTTTCAAACTGCTACGTGGGCAGGAGCTGGGACCGAGCAACGGGAGCTCACCCTGTTGCAGGGATTCGAACCGCCGACCTTCTGATCAGCAAGCCTTAGACTCTGTGGTTTAACCCACAGCGCCACCTGGGTCCCTCTATCACTTGAAGAGAGCCCATGTTTGCAGCCATGTATCATTTGTAATGAAATATTATCTTCCTCTGTGGCTCTGTTCAGATGTAATGGTAGGCCATGGTTTGGCACTCTAGGGACCAGCCTGGAAGGAGCCTAAAGCTCCTCTGCGCATGCTCTACAATTACTTTCCCCACCCTGACACTTGCTGGAGGAAAACCATAGTTTTGCCATCATACTGAAGTGGTAAAACCATGTTTGTGCTTTCCCTGAAAACCAGAACTGGGTAGTTCAAGAAACAAAATAACACCCACCCCCTACCTACATTCACTGAAGTGGGAGCTGTGCCATTTCTGCTAGCCCAGCTCACACCTTTGCATGTGCAACAGACCCCCTATGTGATTGGGGTTCCTGGTCTATGTATGTGTAGAAGTCCCTTTCAGAACTTCCACTGAACTGGCAGAGGTTGGGTGGCCCCACTCCTAATGCCCGGGCAAGGAAATATCTGCCTAGGCCTGCTTTTTGTGGGTCATTCTCTGCCCCACATTGCCCTCGACTAGGGATGGGGAAGAAATTCAACTCAGTTTGCATTCATAGGCAAACCTATGCAATTCACACTTTTCCAAAACCATATATGAAGTGAAGCATAGTGAAAACACAGTAAAGCATCGAAATTTGCACGGCTCCAAATTTCACTGTGTAGTTCTTTAGCCAAGTAATGCATACATAAATGCACTTCCAGTGGTAAATTGTGCACAGAGATGCATATATTAGCACATAATATGTATATTAAGAGACAATTGCACTAAATCCTGCTGAATTTTCACGAGGAACTTTGTTTTTTAAAAAATGCACAAATTGATGTGGAATTGTGGAAAACTGAGTTTAAAAAAACTGAGCTTAAAAGTGATGCATAATTGGAAAAAAGTGACGCAAGTTAAAGAGAATTGGAAAGATAAGTGATGTGCTGTGATTTGGAAGTCAAGATCTTTTAAATAACATAAGATTTGGTTGTATATAATTTATGATTTATTTTTTCTGTATTGAATTTTAATAAATCAAATAAAGATTTTTTTTTAAAAAAGTGAAACGCGAACCAGAGAGAACTTTATTTTTATTTTTTATTTATTGAATTTATATACTGCCTTATACCCAGAGATTTGCTCATCCCTAACCTCACCCCCGCCCCCGTTGTAATCTTCCCCACTTGGATTTACACCTCGTTCCTTTGATTGTCATCTAAATTGACTGATAAGGAAGGTCAGGCCCAACAGCCAAGCAGTGACCAGTCTTTAAAAATGGAGAACGTAGTCAGGTTGATAACTGCGATGGAATCAGACATTCAGTGAAACTGAACAAAGTTGAAGAACTCTGCACCTGTGCAACCCTCCCCCTTGCTCCCATCATATTACGTGCTGAGGCATCACAACCTCCCTTAAATCCTCTCAGCCTGCCACTTGCAACACCTCCATCGCTACTTTTTTGAAACAGCCGTGAGATCGAAATGAGAAGATTAATTTTTGTCTCGAGTAAAAAAAAATGTACTCCCAGTTTAGGCAAGGCTGCAGCTAGGTCAATAAAAGACGACAAAAGTGATTGTTCAGTATTTGATCCCAACGGTTTACAAATGGAAGATTCACTGCATCTGGGAGAAGTGGGCGAATGAAAATATTTGCGGAAGATTTGTGGAGGGAGGGTTCCTTTGAGCGAGGGATCTAAGGGAAGAAAGATTGCCCTGTGGACTCAGTGCAGACAAATTATGGGCTCTGTGGAGAACGACGAGAGAGAGGTGGAAAAATCAAGGCTGGAAAAAATGAGAAATGGAGAGAGCCAAAATGGACAGATCTGTCAATTCCTCATAAGGATCAGAATAAAAATATATCTTGGTTCAGTGAGTGTATATATTTGCTGTGTCTGTGTTCATCAAGAGCCAGCCCCCTTAATCCATTTCATACAGTAACATGTTCATGAGCCACAAACGAGAAGCACCCATTTCCATTCACACACCATACAGTTTATCCTGACAACGGTCATTTCCAGGCATTCTTGCTTGCAGTAAAATCCAGTCTCTTTAAGTACGTCGCAACGGAGCTTAAACAGCCCTTTCTGCAATATTTATGTTCCTTTTTGTGCTTCATTACTGTGGCAAACAGCTTCCCATGCTCAGAAAGAATAGCAGAAGAGCCAAGCTCTTGACCTTTCTGTTCCTGACAGTGACGTTTATCTTGCTTGCTGGATAATTTCCTTGCTTTCTCCCCCATTTCCTCTATTCTGCCCAAGCTCCTCCTTTCATCTACTCCTCCAGCTATGTTTGGTATTTCCTACTACAATTCTGCCCTTCTATACTTCTTCCTCTGTGGTTCATGTGCTCATGTGACTAATTTAATTTTCCCATGTGGAAGAGGGGGAGTACAGATGATGTCTCCGTGTGTTGGAAATAACAGAGATTTTGATGGGACTTCAAGGGCCATGTAACAACGCAGGAATCATAGCTACATCACAGGTGGTTGGTTGTTAGGCTATGCAGGCTAGCTTGGCCCCTGCTGTTGGTAGGTCTTGACAGCCTCCAGTGCTGACATTTTAGGGCTGACTGCACATAGCAATGCTCATGTACAAAGCTCCTGCATTTGAGAGGAGGACCGTAGGGATGATGGGAGTTGTAGTCCAAAACATCTGGAAGGCAGCAGCTTAGCAATATTGTTAATTGACCCCAGATTCGAGGAAATCAATGGAAATTTCATCATTTTCTTGCCCAAATCCTCATAAATCCTCACGTGGCATGCTCTTTGTTGCATGGACGATAATGAGGACTATTAATAATTGTGTTTTAAAATGTTTTCTGACTATGCAGCAAGGATTAGACAGATGGTCACTGGTCGGCTTGCCACATCAGCATTAATGATGTTTTACTGAATTGCTTCCATTATCATCCTATTCTAATTGATTCTTCTAAGCTACTTTTGCACATTGGCGATTTTTTTTAAAAGTGGGATTGTTTCAAACAAGGGTATCAGAAGGGGGTGGGGGTGGGGACATCCTACCATTTGCAAATCTTGCAGGATTCCAGGTTACTGAATGAGGAGCCTTACCTCTCAGCCATCCTGTTTTTCTACATATCCAAAGTGGCTAACAACCTGCTTTAAAAACTTGTCATTCAAAACATAATAGACTTACAGAATACCAGCAAACTCACCAATGGCACCAGTGGATCAGTTAAAAGTTCGACAAGAATAGTCACATGCTTCTGCAACAGATGGGTGATGAGCACTCATTTGTAGGCAAGAATAGGAGGAGCCTATAAGAATCTCCCCAGGAAGGGTATTGCACAGTTTTGGTAAAGGTAAAGGTAAAGGGACCCCTGACCATTATAGGAGGAGCCTATAAGAATCTCCCCAGGAAGGGTATTGCACAGTTTTGGTAGCACAACAGAAAAAGGCTTTGCCAGAAACAGCTGGTGGGGCTGTGGTGTTAACCTCTCAACTGTAGCATCACTGCTGTTTACTTGGGGTTATGCAGGGCAGCAGCAAGGTCCAGGGATGCACCAGCAAAACCAATTCAACATTCTTGCCAGCACCTCCACACAACCCAGTTCCATCTTTATCCCTTTGGCTGCCCCTGGCTTTGCCTCTTATTCCCACTTGCAAGGCTTCTATCAGCTGTGGGACGTAGTACAGGGGACCCAAAGCCAATCTTAAGGACCAACTCTTAAAGAAGAAGAAAATCATTAATTCGGAAAGGCTAGCTGGTGGTGGGATGGGACCTCCGCCCCTCCCCCTTTAACATTTCTATTGCACAAATTCCTGTACTGATTAAGTCTATAAGCTGTGGCTCATCCACCAAAGTATATATATTTTTTAAAGTGCCAAAGTAAAAGGAGGACACGGGCCTTAACAAACTTGGGAGAAAACATGTTATTTGTTGACTGCCAATACAGCCCAAGCCAAACCACTGAGAAACGCATAATACGGTGTAATCCTCACTCTCAGAGATGGAGGTGCCCATAAAGTGATAATAACTCAAGGTGTTTTATCTCTTCGTGTCCTCCGGCTTGGCGGCAGAAGGGAGGAAAACACTCTTGAAACCAAATTAAATAGTTTTAGATCCAATTTTAGTTGCCCAAACCAGATTTCAGATTGATTTCTGTGGAATCTAATGGAGAGCGACACACACACACACACACACACACACACACACACACACACACACACTGAAAATCCATCTCACATGGTTGGGTTTTATATACTGTATATAATACACATACCCCTTATTTTGCTATTTACCGGAAGTAATAAAAACTGAATATTTCACAATGAAACAGCCCTCATTCTGTAAATGGTTGTACGTCTTTAAGATGGTTAGAGTGGATTGTTATGATATGCTGAAGGACTGCTAGCAAGAGATGTCTAGTCAAACACCCATTTGCATTCATTTGTGGAAACTGCTGCTAAACAGACTTTATGTATAAATTCAGCGGGCCACTGAGAGCTCAGCATTGCACATGATATAAAGCAGTATCATATTTTCAAATCGAGGTAGGGAACTCATAGTCCTCCAGAGATGGTTGAACTCTGGCTCAGAGGGCCTTTATAATAACTTGAACCTTACCAGAGAAGCCTACTTGTGTTCTAATGAATAGAATCCGTATTATATTGGCTTTGTCCTGAAAGCAGCATACACGGCTACCTAAACACCAGATTAACAATGTAATATTGATTTTGTTTTGTTTTGTTCGTGCACTGAAAAGCTGACTTCCATCACAGTTTAAACAGCAGCGCAAGTAAAATATGCCATACACCTTAATGACCTTAAACACAAACTTTTCAAAATACCGAAAGTTTGGCTTGACCCTTTTTTTTTTGCGCGGGGTGGCACTAAGGGAGTAAAAGACAGAACCTTTTGAGGAAACAGGAGACCTTCAAATGGCTGAGAGTAAGAAAGCAGGAGGTGTGAAGGTCATAGGTGAGGATGTATTGGGACAGAAGACTGGAAAGCAAACAGGGGACAATGCCATGGAGGGCTCTGAAGGTCAGAGGAAGCAGGAACTTGTGTTGAATCCAGAAGCAGACAGAAGGGTGGATGTTATGGCTTATGTGTATGTATGTAGGTGGTTGTAAACTGTCCATGCAAATGCTGATGCCATGGCAAACATCAAGTGTATTCTGAGCCTAAGATAGGCTGCAGAACCTGTGGTCCTCTAGATCAGTGTTTCCCAACCTTGTGCCTCCAGATGTTTTGGGACTACAACTCCCATCATGCCTAGCTAGCAAGACCAGTGGTCAGGGATGATGGGAATTGTAGTCTGAAAACAGCTGGAGGCACAAGGTTGGGAAACACTGCTCTAGATGTTGTTGGACTCCCAGGTTACATCAGGCCCAGCCAACATGGCCAATGGTTGGGGTTCCCTAGCCAATGGTTGGGGTTCCCTAGCTAGAGCCTGAGATAGAACTGACTGCCTAAAGCCAGGAACCATGTTCAATATCTGGGCCATCCAGTCCATTGGTCTAGGCCAGGCATCCCCAAACTTCGGCCCTCCAGATTTGTTGGACTACAATTCCCATCTTCCCCGACCACTGGTCCTGTTAGCTAGGGATCATGGGAGTTGTAGGCCAAAACATCTGGAGGGCCGCAGTTTGGGGATGCCTGGTCTAGGCCACATATGGCATACAGGCCATTGAGTCAGTCACTCCTTGCTTACGGACAATCAAATCCTCTGTGATATACAGCAGAGGAGTTCTCGTATGCATGAGGCAGGGACTGTGGTTTAAACTGAACCACTGTGGTGGTTGAGAGCCAGTGTGGTGTAGTGGTTAAGAGCGGTAGACTCGTATTCTGGAGAACTGGGTTCGCGTCTCCGCTCCTCCACATGCAGCTGCTGGGTGACCTTGGGCTAGTCACACTTCTTTGAAGTCTCTCAGCTCCACTCACCTCACAGAGTGTTTGTTGTGGGGGAGGAGGGGAAAGGAGATTGTTAGCCGCTTTGAGACTCCTTTGGGTAGTGATAAAGCGGGATATCAAATCCAAACTCCTCCTCCTCCTCCTCCTCCTCCTCCTCCTCCTCCTCCTCCTCCTCCTCCTCCTCCTCCTCCTCCTCTTTTTCTTCTTCTTCTTCTTGCCACAACATTTTGGACCTTCTCACAATTTCCTCACCTGCCTCTGCCCCAGAAATCGAGGGGCTTTGATGGTCTTGGCTAGTCAAAAGTGATACCCTAAGCTCCATGTCTCTGGCGCCTGTTGTTGAGCTTCCCACTGATTTGTAGGCTGTGCAGCAAGAGCTGACTCATTGCTGTTTGTCTTTTATGTACTGCCTCTGAAAGGTACAGTAAGTGATTAGTGATTAAAGGCTCTCTGTTTAATCCTGTATCTACTACAGACTGGGGGAGGTATGACCTTCTTCTCTTGTACTTTTGCAATAATGCATATTTAACCCTAATCCTCTCCTGGCCTCTGCTTTATGCCATGAGTTGATCTTTTGCTGCTCATTCTGCTTCTGGATTCTCTTAAAAGGGCAAAATGTTAAATGGCTTTGCTGGTGCATTCTTAAAAGGAGGTGATTGCGGTGGCATGCTAATCTATTTAAGAGGGGCGAGGGCAAATTAACAATGGCTTGACTTTAGCTGTTAATACTAGAAATGGGCATGTGGGGAAACTGGCCCTCGAGGAGCAGGAGTGATATGGAATGGAAGGCCCTTGTACAGTACTGAATTCAGTCTTGCTTCTGTACGGATAGCCAGTTCACAGGACTGAGTCTTCCCCCTCCCCAGTGGGAACTGAGGGGCGCCAGGTGGGGATTTAGCTCGTGCCGAACTACATAAGAACTGGCTATGTCATAGAATAGAATCATACGGTAGAATTGGAAGAGACCACAAGGGCCATCCAGTCCAACCCCCTGCCAAGCAGGAAACAATCAATCAAGCACATCAACAATCAATCAAGCACATCAACAATCAATCAAGCACATCTCCTTGCTAAGCCAGAGCAGGTCAGATGATATTCCTTGACATCCACAAAAAAGTTTTGCTTGCTGATCTCAATGCTGATCTACCATGTGCTGGAGCGAGTGTCTCTCAGGAGCGCATCACGAGAGGTGGCAGATCACAGTCAGCTGCTGCTTGCCAGCCACAGGCCCACTGCCCTATCAGCCAGGGCTGGCCCAAGACATTTTGGCCTCGGAGGTGAACCACAAAATGGCTCCCCATCCTGGCCAGGGAAGAAAGGGTCAGTGAAGACCTACATCAGGTACAAGGGGGAAATAAAGCTCTAAATTGAGAACAAGGGGGGACGGGAGTGCGGTGGCAACAACAGTGGGCAATCCCTGGAGGCCAGATCTGCTGCCCCTGTGGATCCTGCCACCTGAAGCGCTTGCCTCACCTTGCCTCATGGGTGGGCCATCCCATCCTACTTATGCAAAAAGGTGTGCCTGGTAACTGAGGCTGTGGAGCAGCAGAGAGAGAGAGAGAGAGAGAGAGAGAGAGAGAGGGTGTGTGAGAGAGTGTGTTCAGTTTACTGCAGCAAACCACCCTTGACCCTCCATCATCTGGGGTTCTCCATCTGTGCCCCCAGCACCTCACTCTGAGGAAGGATCCACCGTCATGATGTAGGATCCCTCCTCCGTGTGAGGCACCATGCAGAGAGACAATCCTGGAGAGTGCCTCTGTTGACATTGCTTTGACAGCCTTCTTTGGGAAGGCTGAGATGGTTGCACTGTTAGGGAAAGGGGAGGAACAGAGAGTGGCCGTCACCACTGCTGGGGCTAGTTAGGAGGGAGATGTGGCTGTGGAGGGAGCCATGCATCTCTCAGCTGCATGGAAGCCAAAGGTGAACCTTTCCCCATGGCACAAAACTGCATAGAAAGACTTTAGTATGAGCTAGTTACTTGCACTGGGACCTCTGCAACTGTTTAGACATCTCTTTTTTCTTTGCAGCTTTATAGGATCAGGGACCCAACACCCTGCTTAGAGACTGGCCATCCACCTTGGTGGCGCTGCAGCAAGCCATCCTCCTTCACCAAGCCACCAAAAGGGCAGGGCAGACCTTTAAGGGACCTGGGTCTAGCTGCTACAGTCCATGGCTCAAGACTGCTGTGCCCAAACCAAGGTTAGTTAGGGTGGCAGGGAACACAGCAGTGGGGGGAGGAGAGCCATGCCCTGAACTTCCACACAGTTACCCATGCCGAGAAAGCCTTAGCCTTAGTCCTCTCTTGCAGACATTTTCTTTCTCTCGTTCGTTCAGATGGCTGAAGATTTGTGGCACTCAGCACACCCTGGGAAGAAGGTTGGCACTGTGGGGGAGGAACAACGGCAACACATGACATGGGACTCCCATCAGTGATAATAATGGGGGTTGTGCATCTCAGCCCTTTTCCATTGTGCTGTCAACATCCCCCTTGAATGTTCACACAGTCCAGGCACTTTCTGGAGATGTGTTTTAGCTTATTTTCTGAGCTGCTGGCACTTATGTCGCTTTCTAACCTTTTCTTTTTAAACAGCTCTTCTCTGAAACACTGTCTGTCAGAGTTGGCCGTTGCAAGGCTGGCAATGCTTTGCAGGTGATTTGGGATGGGTGTAAATAAGGAACGAGAACCGGATGGCTCGCTTGTGGGCAGTTTTATAAAGAAACCTCACACCATGCAGTAAAACATAATAATAAAGAAGCAACGCTTTTGAAAGATGGGGAAATCTGGCTAATCTGATGCTGCTAGCAGCCTCTGGTGATAGATTGAAGGAGACTTATTGCAACCAGAGAGAGCTTGGGATTCCACACACACACACACGGAGGATACAAAAGTTAGGCAGCAAAAGATGAAATGATATTGCTACGTAAAGGAGCTATCCTGTTGCTGAAACTCAAGTGCTGCAGGAATCTCTGTGGTCCAAAGATCATAGAGATGATCTGCATGAGAAGGACAAATAAGCACCAAAGAAGGTCCCTACTGGATCAAAACAAAGCTCCATCCCGTCCTCTTCCCCTCATTGGCCAACCAAGTCCCCATTGGAAGCCCACAGGCAATAGCCCTCTCCTGCTGTGGCTCCAGGAAGCTAGTACTCAAAAGCATAGAGCTGGATTGCAGAGTAGACGAGTAGACTCACTCACATTAATAGACATGACTAAAAGTGCATTCAGACATGGGGAATACTGTGTGTTAGTTTTCCTGGTTAAAATGTTAGCACTTCTGCCCTGTTTTCTAATGTTCCGTTCTCACTGCAGTACCTGTTATGCCATGGAACTATGGCTTTTGGACCGATATGCCAGCATGTGTCACGCAAAATTTTGTTAACACCAGTGAGCATGGTGTGACACAACAATGAACATCCTTGAACAACACCGCTAGTCCCTCGCCCTTTCTACACACGCCTGTTTACGTTCCCCCATGATTTCTCCACAAAAACAGCAGGGAAACTACTTCGAATTTTGCCACTTTGCTCCCATGATTTTCCCTGTTAAGAAGGCTGCAGATTGATTTCCCCCCCCTTGAATCAAATAACATGGAAACGAGTGCTAAACACACACTTAATTCTGTTAACTTTATGGAAGTGGCTTTGACTGTGTGTGAAAGTTAGAATATAATGCAGAAATTAACAATTAGGGAGGCATCGGGGAAACTGAATAAACTGCTGTGTGACTGCAACCTAACTTGATCTACCTGGGTAGAATTTAGCTGGAAACCAAGCAGTACTCTCTCTGAGTGGTCATGCCTAGAAAACCTTGACTTCTTTTCAAATCAGAATGACAAGGGTTCATTCTGGCACCATTGGCATTAAACTGCCAGCTCAAATCCCCCCCACCCTCAATTTAATCTGGATTTTTGCTTCCCACAGAAAACCAGACGAGGGTTTGTTTGTTTTCAAAGCTGTTGACAATGTTTATGATATCTGAAGGGCCCGTTTGTAATATTAAGCCCCCATCTGGAAAGAGACTAATCCTCCATTAAAGCAGTCAGTGGCCACCCCCACATTTGGGGTGTGAATTCCATACATTAATTCCATGAAGAAATGCCCCCCCTTTTTTTTCCTGTCTGGAATCTCCTGCCAATCAGCATCACTGTATGACCCCGACTTCTATAATTATTTAAATCTCTCTCCCACCCCCTCCTTCTGCTAAAGGAGCCAAGGATGGCAAACAGACAAGCGATAGAAACAACATTTAAAACCAAGTCCAACATTATGGGAGGGAGCTCTGACCCTATTGAACTGCTCAGATCCTAGCAGGAGCATGCTGGGCAGACAGGCCAAGGGAAAGGGGAGATGGAAGAAACAGCATCTAGTTCTGCGTACACACCATCTATTTAAAGCACATTTAAAACACATGGCTCTGCCCCCCCCCATAAAGAATCCTGGGAACTGCAGTTTGGTGAGGGGGTAAACTACAGCCCCCAAAACTCTTGCATGTGTGTTTCAAAAGGTAAAAGGTAAAGGACCCCTGGACGGTTAAGTCCAGTCAAAGGCGACCTCACTTTCAGGCTGAGGGAGCCGGCGTTTGTCCACAGACAGCTTTCTGGATCACGTGGCCAGCATGACTAAACCACTTCTGGCACAACAGAACACCATGACGGAAGCCAGAGTACATGGAAATGTCGTTTACCTTCCTATTTATCTACTTGCACTGGCATGCTTTCGAACTGCTAGGTTGGCAGGAGCTGGGACAGAGCAAACGAAGGTCACCCTGTTGCGGGGATTCGAACCGCCAACCTTCTGATTGGCAAGCCCAAGAGGCTCAGTGGTTTAGACCACAGCGCCACCTGTGTTTTAAGTGTATGGCATGAAAGCAGCCAAGGAGAACAGGAGACTGCAAAGGTCATGTGGGGATTGTGGAAAAGCAATGGGGCTTAAGAAATGAAGGTTGCGACCTGAGAGGTTGAGAGGAAAGAGGTAAAGTGGAGCAGACCAGTTTGGAGTCCTGTCTGAGATAAGGAAATGTGGGGAATTGGACAGGCAGGGAGAATAATTGCATGCTAGGGGCAGTAAGCTCAGTGGTGGAGCACCTGCCTTGCATACAGAAAGTCTCTGGTTCAATCCCAGGGATCCCTTGCCTGAAACCCTGGAGATCCTTTGCCCATCATGGGGACAGTAGTGAGCTAAATGGACCACCAAGACAGTTCCCGTGTTCCTATGAAGCCACAGGCTGCAGAGGGGAGGAACTTCCCCCTTCCCAAAGCCTCTGTCACAGAGGGAAAACCTGCCAAAAGTTGTGCTTGTACGTTACAGACAAATGCCTGAAAAGGACGATCTGCAATCCAGGAAGGATTAAACAGTTGTTTGGAGGGGAGGGAGGAGGCAACTTGCTCTTGGCTTCCCTGATGAAATGCCCATAAAGCCCAATTAGCTTTATAACTTTGCATTAAATTAAATATGTTATTTTACACATGCACTTACAAAAGAGTCCTAAGTATCCAATAACAGTTTCCTTTATTCCCTTGTTAGCAGCTGACACTTTGGCGGTGCTCAGGCGCGCACCAAGTTGATTTAGGGCATTGATTTTCAGCTGGCACACATCCCTCCATCCTCAGACAGAGCTGATTAGCTTAGCAGGAAAACAGCACTTACTTTGTATTGTCTTTTGGATTTTGCTCGTCTCCCTTCGGAGGGTGCCTGCAACGGCAGCTGGCGAGAAGAGACCTCCTGATTGAGCGGCCTATTTTCTTTCTAACAGGGGGTGCGTACAACCAGAAACCAGCCCTCAGTGAATGGAGAATCAATCAAACACAGTTTCTTCAAGTGCTTCATCTCACAGTGTAGCCAAGGACCTCATTGTTGTAATTGCAAGCTCCAGTGCTCCAGACACCGGCCTTGAGTGGTCAGGTCCCAGCCTAGAGATGGTTATTGAACCCTTTTCATTATTTTGGGAGGTGGACGTACCCACCCTGGATTCACCCTCTTTAGCAAAGTCCCATCCAGGGTCTTGCTATCACTCCCTTCATGTTCTATAGCTTTCCCTCTCTGCTGATGGCCCCTATACTGGGTGAACTGGGCTTGACTTCCTTTGCCTCTGCCAGGCTACCCATATTTGCTCAGTTCTCAGATATTCACTACTACAGCCGATCAACATTTACAGGAAACCCACTGGGATGGGCTACACTACAGAGTCCCCTACTGGAACAGAAAGCCCATTGGGATATTCACTTGCAGCAAAGTGGGGCTACCCATAAGCACCAGCTGAATTGGTGCTGGTGGTCCAAAGGACTTCCCTCTGCAGGCATGGCTCAAGCTGTGCCCCACCCATATGACCTGCAGGGGATGAGGTAGCTGAGCATCAAGTATGCTGGCAAGATTCGGTTCACCACTGTGATGTAACGGCACATATGCAGTGCATGGAGAGTCAAAAAACTGCAGGCAGTTGTGTTGCTCTATAAATACATACCCCCTGCTAAACCAGCAGTACACAGCATAATACCCAGTTCATTGGGATCAAAGCAAGAGCAGCTGGCAGTCATAGAATAGACAGTTTATACTGTGGAATAAAATCAACTTGCAAAGCACATTGAGATTTCACAAGAGATCTTCAGTCAACTGAAATGCAAACTCTAACACCCATTAATTTAGGAATGTTAATTTAGCAATTTGCGAATTATTGTCCAAGTGTTATACAAAGGACATTAACCGTATCCCCCCCCCCCGTTATATCTTATTTCAGTAATTAAATAGAAATATTTCAACAAAAGAAGAAAGGAAGAAAAGCAAATCTGGTAAAGAAATCTTACCATGTAAAGTGCTAGCATGATGTAGTAACCTCATCAAAGAAAAGGGGGGAAAGTATGCAGTCTATGCTTGATTATTAGCTGTATTCTCCGACTTTCCTTGGGCTCATGTCAAACTATTGGAAAACACAACAGTCTTCTTTCCACCACAGTCACTTGCCCAAGCGCAAGGAGGGTCTGTCAAATACCTTAGCACTAAAGCAGATGATGTCATACCTCCTGCTTAAAAAACAGCAACCACCACCTGGAGCAATATTCCCCTCTATTCCCTTTCTTGCTATACCATAGCTGCTGCTACCTGCAAGGGTCAGGGTCAGGACAAAGGAATGTATTTTGAAGCATCAGATTTTGGTTCAGTCCATCTCTCGGTGCCATATTTACTTCGCATCATACATAAACATTCATGATTATAGTCCACAAAACCCTTAATGGATAATTCCGGGCATATAAATGATGAGAGCTTCTGCTCAGCGCCGTAGCTGTAACTGTGTTAATTAACGGCGACAACAACATTGCAATGCATTTCTTATCCACAAGCTTCTGGGAATGCAAAAGACGCAATAAACCTATTGTGTTGTCCATTTAACCTACTTCTTTTTCTTTATGGGTTGCTTCCCCACCTCTTTGCCAAGGGGCAAGAGGCAAAAAGATCCCTCTGGCACAATCAGCGCCCCAACTGCTTCCAAATGATGTTTTCAGTCTTCCATGCTGCTACCAATAACAGACTGGTGCTAATCCACTTAAGTACTGATCATTATTGTAATTATACAGTTAGTGATCCTATTCACTAAGGCATGGCTAAGCTTCCAAGTACATTGATTAAAATATGTGAGATTCTTATACATGGCAAAAGCTAGAGGCTGCATTAATGCCAAGAAGCTTGTCTTCTGCCAGAATGAAAGAAAACAGGTGTTCCTAGCCAAAACCAGGAAAACTACCTGCATTCTCTCTCACAGACACTGACACACAGTGTAAGCAATGCACTGGATTATTTTGCATTCATTCAAAATACTTGCATGTTACTTTTCTTATTACAAGGATATTCAAAGCGACTTGTAATAAAAGTTATCCTATTAACTATATAAAAACACAGAAGTAAAACCAACAAAGCAAAAGCAGTCAAAGTGATCAGGGCAATTATTCCCTGTCCTGTAAATCAGAAAAAAGCTGGAGAACTACAAAATACCCATTGGTAAAAAGGCAAAGGATCCCTGGATGGTTAAGTCCAGCCAAAAGCAACTATGGGGTGCGGCGTTAATCTCGCTTTCAGGCCGAGGGAGCCAGCGTTTGTCCACAGACAGCTTCCTGGGTCATGTGGCCAGCAGGACTAAACTGCTTCATGATGGAAACCAGAGCAGTGCACGGAAATGCCGTTTACCTTCCCGCTGGAGTGGTACCTATTTATCTACTTGCTCTTTGAGGTGCTTTCGAACTGCTAGGTTGGCAGGAGCTGGGACAGAGCAACGGGAGCTCACCCCGTCACGGGGATTCGAACCGCCGACCTTCTAATCAGCAAGCCCAAGAGGCTCAGTGGTTTAGACCACAGCGCCACCTGCGTCCCATAGAATGCCCATTACAAGGGTCTCAATCTGTTATGGAAAAGGTTGCTGCCTCATGAATCTACTCCCATGGAGAGGCCCACTCCACAGCCACGAACTGCCTCAACTGTGAGGGTGAGGGCACCTGGAGGATGGCTACCAAAACAAACCTTAATATAGGATAGGCCTCTCCATTTTGACCTGGGAGGCCATTTCAGCCAAACCATGGGCAAAATATAATTTTTGGGGGGGGGCAGGTAAAGCCTTATGCAAACCCAAAATATATGTGTGGAAGATAACTTCACAAGCACTAAAAACTAGCTGATCATGGAAGTTTGCAGCCTCTGCCTGTACAGTTTGATGTCCACATGGGCAGGAGGCAATGGTTGCCACCATCTCAGGGTTTGAAACTCAGATATATAATCTAATCACCAAATGGCACTTTAAACCTGGGTTATAGTTGCCACAATGAAATGTCTAGGTACTTCCCCCCCAGGGGAACAACTTCTTCTTCTTCTTCTTCTTCTTCTTCTTCTTCTTCTTCTTCTTCTTCTTCTTCTTCTTCTTCTTCTTCTTCTTCTTCTTCTTCTTCTTCTTCTTCTTCTCCTCCTCCTCCTCCTCCTCCTCCTCCTCCTCCTCCTCCTCCTCCTCCTCCTCCTCATTTCTATACCACTTCATATTTTAAAGAACAAATCTCAAAGCCGTTTATAACACACCAAAACATCAAAAATAAACCAATCCAGAATAAAACAAATTCAGGCCCCAAGGAATATATTTCAGAGCCTTCTCTAAGTGACATTTTGCTTTCCCCAGTCGCCAGCCTGGCATCCAGAGACCTCCTTGTGGTTGCAAATGGACCTGTGCCAGTCGCAAGGCATGCCTGGCAAATTTTTAATGCTGCGCTAACTTTAAAAGAGGATTAGACAAATGCAGGAAAGACAAGGCTATCAATGGCCACTAGCCACGATGGCAAAGTCTGAGGTGTTATGTCTCTCAGTGGGCAGAGTGATTTGTTGTACTCATGCAGGCTTCCCACCGGCATCTGGTTGGCCTCTGTGAGAACAAGATATTGGACATGATGGGCCCATTGGCCTGATCCAGCAGGCTCCTCTTATGTACTTATGTCCTTGATATGTCAATTCATGACATGCTGGAACTCTATACATTTAATAGGCCACTCGAAAACCAGCGTTCTGAAGGCGTGCCATCCAAAATCCAGTCCCTTCATTCTATGCAATATGTGGAACTGCTCTTAAGACTTTCAGAAACTGTCCCCCATTCATTTCAGTGGGGCTTGTACAGTGAGTTGTGCCCCACAGTCCTGTCCAAAAAGCTAATTCAAAGAAGGTGCTCAATTAATTGCACCAAACAGGGGGTGGATTGATTATAATGCAAAGGATAAATTCGAGCACTTTTTTTGAGAGTGAAGGAAGGTCATTTCACAAACTCCCCTTTAGGGGACTTTGTTGACGGAAGCTTTCCTCCAATAGTTTAATCTGAATGATACAATCTATAACCCTTTGTGTAGATTTGTCCTTCCAAAGCATGCCATTGTCAGCCGTGAGATCTGGCAGGCTGGCTCTGCTGATAAAAGGGCAACACAAGGGATGGCTGCTAAGAGATGGCTTTGGTTAGAAAGCACCCAATACAGATCAGGGTTACCAAAGTCTGGGTTGCAGCTCAGTCCTGCAGAAGTAGATCCTCTGAGTCTGCTTGCGCTTCTGTTCTGAATGCTGCAAGGCAAAAGCGGGTGCAGTGTTGACGATACAAAGGAGACAGGCTGTTGTACAAAGCTTCAGGTCTACCTCTGTCAGAGGTTGCCTATCCTTTCAAGTCTCTCCAGTCCTAGTGAGACCCAGCAGTTGAGCAGGTTGGAGCTGGAACTGGAGCTGTCCAAGGTGCTGCAATTCTGGGCTGCTCTCTTGCTCTGCTGACTATACTGTCCTTACATATTTATAAGGGACATGGGTGGTGCTGTGGTCTAAACCACTAAGCCTCTTGGGCTTGCTGATTGGAAGGTCGGCGGTTCAAATCCCCGTGGTGGGGAGAGCTCCCGTTGCTCTGTCCCAGCTTCTGCAAACCTAGGAGTTCGAAAGCATGCCAGTGCAAGTAGATGAATATGTACTACTGCAGTGGGAAGGTAAATGGTGTTTCTGTGCGCTCTGGCACGTGTCACAGTGTCCCATTGTGCCAGAAGCGGTTTGGTCATGCTAGCCATATGACCTGGAAAGTCGTCTGTGGTCAAACGCCGGCTCCCTTGGCCTGAAGCGAGATGAGCTCCTCACCCCACAGTTGCCTTTGACCAGACTTAACCGTCCAGGGGTCCTTTACATTTTACCTTTACCTTTATATATTTCTTTATAGAAAATACTTGCATGCTGGAGTATCATTGAAAAAATCGAAATGGCTTACAATCAATACACACACACACACACACACACACACACACACATTATATATTCACACACATACAATAAAAACTACTAAAAAAATTAACTATCATCTAACTATTGCAGATATTTTATTAACTGCCTGCATAAACCTGGGGGCAGGGAAAGGTTTTAGCAGATGTCTGAAGGTTAAAATAGAATATGCCTGCCGAAATCTCTATTGGAAGAACATTCCACAGAAGTAAAGGATTGGTTTGTGGCAAATGAGTCTCATCAGTTCAGGGGGTGACTAACAATAGGTTTGGGCAGACCTTAAGTTACCTTGGACCTGTTCAGGGCTTGACAAAGGCCTAGAAGATGGGCGCCCATTGCCCTGCAGGCTTCTGCTCTTGATCAGGATTAGAAATTTACAGGGTGTTACCTGCTTTTATTATTTTTCTAAATGCAAGGGGAAGAAATTAAATCATTCATGTGACCAATCCAAAGAGCTCACTTTAAATCGACTTTGTTTGCCTGAAGTGGCATAAGGACAAATCTGATTGGGTACATAGTGTTGTGTCAGAATTGTGATTAGCTCTGTGGGGGACAGAAAGTCCTAACCAAGGGCAGGAAATGAGTCGCACAAACGCTCTCCATTATTAAGAATGGAGGTTCTAGAAAACGTTTTGTTCCCCACATTTTTGGCACAGAAATAAAAATAGGTGAATATTTGATGCAGCCATTTTATTTAGGCTGAGCCCTGAATGTATGCGAACTTAAGAGAGTAAAGTAAGCAACAAAGGCTGGTCCCTCCACTGTGGTGCTTGTGGCGTGGTCCACCAACACATGCGTAGCCTGTATATAAGGTGTGAAACAGGCATCCCCAAACTGCGGCCCTCCAGATGTTTTGGCCTACAACTCGCATGATCCCTAGCTAACAGGACCAGTGATCAGGGATGATGGGAATTGTAGTCCAAAACATCTGGAGGGCCGAAGTTTGGGGGTGCCTGGTGTGAAATGACTGGATGACAACCTGAGAGACACATGGCCTCTCTCTCCTTCTGAATAATGGCTGGTGTGGTGCGTGTGTGGCCAGAAGTGGGAGCTCAACAGCTCAGTTGAGCTTTGCAGGGGTCACCTGACATTCACACTACTGCCTGCATGAAAGAAGATGAATTACACCAAAAACTATTATTCTTTTGCCTCTGATCATGTATTACTTTTCACTAATTTATTTTATCAACAGCAACAATAATTTACTACTTATTACATTCTGTTGATAGATCTCACTTCCTATTGAATTGGGATGAAGATGGGATAACTAACATCAGCAGCGTAGATTGGGCAGAATGAAATGCAGGCAAATGTGTTTGAGCAATAGAATCACATGCCAGCAGAATCCTATGCATGGCCATTCAGGAGTAAGCCTAATTGAGTTCAATGACTTTTGGACTATTGGGGGGGGGGTCCCACAAGGGAGCTGTCCAGGGTGCTGAAACTCTGTCTCCTATGCTATTTAACATTCTATATGAAACTGTTTGGAGCTGTCATGACTATTTTACTTTCTTAGAGCATAAGCAAATGCAGGGTGTATATATATCTGATAGTTACTCCATGATAATAATGCCTAGGAACCCAGAGAAATATGAAATATTTCATGGGAATCTGTATTTCCCCCTCTTCCCCCCCTCCCCATATTTTCATGCAGACAGATTTTCACGCATGAATTTCCAGCATGCTTCCAATAAATGGTGTTTACTGACTAGACCTGTGAAGCTTCATTTTCGCAAGTGTGGCAGACGTTTACGGTCATTTTCCTACCGTGCAAACAATTATTTAATCTGCAATTATTAATTTTGAGTCTCACCAGTTAACAGCTCTCCATTTGGAACACTGCAAACAAGGCCTAATGAATGCAAGTTAAGGGCCCTCTCAATACTTGCCAAAATAAAAGGCCTATTTAGTGGTACTGCATTCACACACATTCACTGAAGGGCAGTTTAAATGCACCAAGACTGACATATATGTTTGAATGATCTGTTGAAGTTTGAATTATCCTAAGGAAGGGGAACCTGTGACCCTCCAGACGTTGAATGAATGTCGAAACAAGGAATCCCAGGTTATGGTCCACACTCTTGTCACCTCCTGACACAATCCATCACTCAGCCTAAGGGAACTCTCTTATTCTACATTTTGGACATCTTGTTTGTTTTAGTCTTTTAAAACCAAAGAACACCTTGTCAGGTGTCGTTCTCAAGTGTTCTTTCAGGTATCAGAGTCCTAAGCTCTTTAGGTCTTTAAAGGTAAGCAACAGCACTTTGGATTGTGCTTTGAAATGGAATAGAAGCTGGTGAAATCCCATCCATACTTGTGAGATATGTCCTCACAATTTGTCCTGGTCAGCAGCCTTGTCAGAGTATTTTGAACCAACTGAAGCTTCTACACAGTCTTCAAAGGCAGCCCCACGGGCAATGGATTGCAGCAGTCAATCTTAGATATTACCAGATCATGGACACTGAAGATAGTGTGGCCACAAAATTTCTGTTTATTTAAGTGTGTGTCCTTTTAAAATACTTTTTTGTGCTTCTAGGGGATTTTAATTAAAAGTTTGAGTCCATATTCAAGATGCACGGGGACCTATTAATTCAGGTGTTTAATATTGGTTTGCAGGCACAGTAACCTTTATTAGCTCTAATTATGTTCCAAAATAGATCTTGTTATCTGACAGAATGAATTATTTTGTTCAACGTTACTGCTTGGGTAACCTATTGAAATCCATATTGTTTTCCCTTTTTCACCACACGCTTCTAAATGTTAAACACTAACAAGCAGTTAGTTAAGCATTACACTAGAGACTGTCATTATGTCTTACGACTCTGAGAACATGCACATTAAAATATATAAATCTTAGATTAAAGATGAATCAAAGCATTTCATCTCCAACTTCAGGACTGGAGGTGCTTCTCCCCACAGACAGAGAGAAACTGCCTGTGTAAAAACCCAACACAAATGGCTTTTAAAAAATTAATAATTCACCCAATCTATGAGTTCAGCACAGCCTGGCTGGAGCAGATAAGTAAAATAAATACAGTAAAGTCAATTTTTAATAATCTCCGGCATGAAATTTAAGCACAAGAGAAAACATTTAACAATCAAGTTGGAGGCTTTTTTGTAAACGATCAAATGAGAATTTAAAAGCCCCTTACCTACCAGTGGAAAAGGCTTCCATTTATCCTTTAGCACACATTGCATCTTTTCCCTGTGTTTTCTCTGCCAAAGTGGTTTTCAAAACTCCTAATATGCAGCCGCTCCCAACAGCAGCTCTTCCCATCTATTCACTGAGGCCAAACGGTGTCAGAACAGCAAAGACATTCGGGAGGAAGGGGCTTTTTCGCAACCCTCCCTGCAGCCGCTAATTAGTTCCTAGGTTATTTGGGTAGCAAGTGCTCTGGTGTATTTATCTAATTATAATTTACAACAGAGGACATTTCGACATAAGAGGTTTATAAAACTCTGTTTAGGCAGATCTTTTCTTGCAGACAGCCATGCAGAAACTGGCCTGCAAGCTACAGCTTTTCAGACTGAAGAATAAAATCCAGAATGATTTGTGACAAGTCTCTGTGCAACCCCCCCCCCCTTAAAAAAATCAACATGAAAAGAAGGAAAAATTAAAATGACACAGGGACCCCTCCTTCCCGACTTTACGTATTTAATGCACCAGAATTGAGAAATTGGACAGCCTGGTTGCAGTGGCATTATCTGTACGATGTAAATAAAAGGAGCTTGTGGGCTATGTCTTTTTCTTCTATTATGTGCCAATATACGGTACTTTGCGTTTACAATATCTTCACACAAATAACAAGGGATGCTTTTGTCCATTAAGGTTTCCCCACAGGTGCCAGCATTGCTGGAGCCAAAGCACTGGGCTTGATGGTGCTTTGATCTGCTCCAGGCTTCCAGCAATGTGTTATTTTTAGGTCTTTACTTCCATAAATGAGAGATGGATTAATAGTTCACTATTTTTCTACAGAAGGGCAGGGCAGAAGGTAGATCAGGATGGATGGATGGATCTGCCTATCTCTCTAAGTTGTGGAGATGTGTTTGGTATCTTCACTATACACCTTTTGGAGAATGCTAAAGACGTACCTCTTTACACCTCTGACACCCGAGTTGTGTGTATTTAGGACCCACCCTATTCCCGTGACCATGCTTCGCTCTAACTCAGGGGTCGGCAACCTAAGGCCCATGGGGGTCGTTTAACCAGCCCACAAGCTGCCCCAAACTGAGCCGCCCACTCGTCGAGGCCCAGCGCGCTGCGCTAAACTGGCCCAGCGCAGCGAGGCCGGGGACTCGCTTTTGCGATGCCAGAAATCACGTCTGTGCAGATGCAGACGCCAGAAATTGTGGGCCCTCGTGCTCACGTGCAATCCAGCCCACAGAGGGATCTTACCCAGGTGAGGTAAACCTTGCTGAAACCTGCTCAAACTGTTCATAATTCATAATTTCAAATTGTTTCATGCTGGGACCTGCATGAAACATTTCCCTTAGTTTATATTTGCAGTGTGATCAGAAGATCTCATGGGGTAGAAAGATAATTTAGATGTTAAAAGAAATGCATAATCCTCCTGTCTGTTCATCTGACCACTTTCTGTTCCTGTTTGTCACGTGGGGACAGCACTGCTGTGTTTAAGGAACAAATCACCAACATCGTCTCAAACCCATTTCCCTGCCTAGCAACCAACACACTTCACATTGAGGAAATAAGAAGCAAGCACTCATGTCCCATCAAGGGACAGAACAGCATTGAACGCGGTCCTCCTCTCTACAGCCCTTTCCTGAAAACCCGCAACATTTAAAACTTGTTGCAACTTTCAGATAATTCTTTAATTTGGCACTAGATTTTCCAGACACACACACACACTCTCTCTCTCATTAAAATGAATTTTAAGTAGGAAAAGCTTTCAGCGCATGATAAGGCCAAGACCCAAGACTGTTTAAAAACACAGACCAAATGTTTACAGTGCCTCCTATTCCATAATCTGTGCCTGCTTGAAAAGCACAGATGGGGCCCAGACAGCTTTTCAGCGCTTGCTCCATATGATAGAACCCAGCACATCTGGTATGCTCTGCAAAGCATCTTGCCACTAATTTGTTTGTCAGTATCCATCGGGAGGGCTATCTGTCATCCTGTCGCATTTTGGTTGCCCCGAGATGTTTGAAGACGAGGCTAGTCACAAATTGAGGCTGCCGGCCACTGGGGAGTTAACCGGTGGAAATCACCAGCTGTTCCAAATGCCATCAAATGGGGAAAGTACTGGGCCAGGCATATGCACGCAAGTGTACAAGGCAGGCATCTCAGGGAGGCCAACCACATTTGCTAGCAGGAAGCAAAACCATTTGAATAAGAGACAGACTCTGTTTATCCTCTTTCTCCCTCCCCTCCCCACCTGTGTGTGTGTGCGTGCGCGTGCGTGCCCAGCTGTCATTGCATTCAGGTGCTCGCTCTCTGAAATGATAGACTGTAGATTTAGAAATCAAAGGACAAGGGAAAGCATGTGTATGTTTATCCGAAGCATTTGTGTGTGTTTGATCACATTTGATGCCAACAGTAATAGATCAAGAAGAGTTTGTTAGATGGAAGTAATTATGGGGGTGTTTAGGGAAGCAGGAGAGGATATATTATTTTATGATATCCTTCCTAACTTGCACCAGCAAGTTCTATAACAGGCGTCCCCAAACTGCGGCCCTCCAGATGTTTTGGCCTACAACTCCCATGATCCCTAGCTAACAGGACCAGTGGTCAGGGAAGATGGGAATTGTAGTCCAAAACATCTGGAGGGCTGAAGTTTGGGGATGCCTGTTATTAAGCAGTGTTATTAAGCAGCGTTATTAAGCAATCCCCCTTTTATATTACAGTGGTACCTCGGTTTACAAACACAATTGGTTCTGGAAGTCTGTACTTAACCGGAAGCGTACTTAACCTGAAGCGAACTTTCCCATTGAAAGTAATGGAAAGTGGATTAATCTGTTCCAGACAGGTCCGTGGAGTACTCAACCTGAAGCATACTTAACCCGAAGTATGAGTGTAATTGGTTCCGGAAGTCCGTACTTAACCTGAAGTGTACTTAACCTGAAGTGAACTTTCCCATTGAAAGTAATGGAAAGTGGATTAATCCGTTCCAGACAGGTCCGTGGAGTACTTAAACTGAAAATACTCAAACCGAGGCGTACTTAAACCGAGGTATGACTGTACACAGAGGTTAGCTAGTTGCAGGCTCATCTGAGCCTCACTATTTAGGATTCCTGGTAAGATCCCTTGTTATATCCCTCCTAAAAGAATAGACATGACCATCTGATTAAAGTTAACATAAAACTAGTTTACTTACAACCATCCAGTTCACAATAAGATCCCTGAAGGCAGACTTAATTTACAGAACAACATATACCATAACTTAGTGAACTATCCCATAAGGGAAATAGTCTCAAGTGACTGCTACTCAGCAGTCACTTCTCCTAACTCTTAGGAACACAAAAATGGATAACAAGAAGAAGAGCAGAACATGGAGCCCGTGTGCTCCTCTATCCAAGAACAGGCCACACCCACATTAAGTCCTATGCAAAGGAAGTCTGTCTGTCCCAGCTCAGGAGGAACTACCATAGCAAGTTTTTTCCTGAGTGATACAAAGCAATCCCCAGCATGTGCACTGTAGAAATGTTGTATTTGACTGCCATACATTTTTACATCCCGCAGTAATGAGTCCAAAGGAAACAAAATCTTTAAGAATACAAGATCAATGCATTTTGATAAATAATAATAATAATAATAATAATAATAATAATAATAATAATAGTAATAATTCAGTCTGGTGAACGTGCTTTCCTCTTTCTTTTAACTTTCTGTTCAAAAGACAGGACTGAAACTTCAATTGTGATTACACCCTCTTGCCTCCATTAGCAAAGTATGTATCTGTGTAATAGGTTCAAAGAGATCTAACAGCCAGCCTTGGCAACTGTAATGTTTTGGAGGTTTCTCTCTCTCTCTCTCTCTCTCTCTCTCTCTCTCTCTCTCTCTCTCTCTCTCTCTCTCTCTCTCTCTCTCTCTCCGGGGACAATATTGGCTGCAGGTTTTGGAGAGCATCTGGGCAGGACTCTCCCTTCCACGGGCTCCCCACTCTCAGGGAGTCTGTTCATTGATGAAGATCCAGGGGGCTCTTGTCAGTGGGTCCCAATGTGGGGTGCCAGCCCTTGGCAGATGCCCCAATCTTGATCCCAGCCCTCGCTAAGCAGCTCTAATGCCAGAGTTTCAGTGTGGTGCATCTGAAGGGGCCTTTCCTGGTGTCCACACAATACCCTCTCTCCCACCGAAAACGGGCATGGAAGATTCATTCTGTGGTGGGCAAATTAATCTTGAACACTCACCAAATGCTGTATGGTGAATCTCCGCAGGGAGGAGATTCCACAACTTAGGGGCTGCTGCAGAGAATGCCCTCTCCTGCCATCCCCTTAATTTCTGAGGGAGGTGGAACTAACTAGAGGCCCCAGCCTCTGCTGATCTTAACACCCAAGAGGGTCTGTAGGGAAGAAGTTCGGCTTTCATACATTTTTACAGTACAGAAAAGAATAGCTCTGCTACTATGTACAGTTAGGCACCCTTAAATCTGTGCTATCTAATTACACAGGAAAAAGAGGTAAACTTGTTATTTATGTAAACATTATACAACATATGCATATTTCCACCCTCTTCTGTTAAGACAGCTAAACAAAACCTTATTCGGAAAATGCTTGTCCACTGTGTTTTCGCTCAGTGCAAACTGGATGTGACAGGTTTTTGCAAGTCTGTTCTACCTTAAGGGTCTTATATCTGGTGGGACTCAACGTGTTATATACGGTATATATATATATATAACTCTGCTTGGAACCAAAAATAGGACAATGTACTCTCTATGGAAACAAGCGTTGAGTTTTCCATTGCTTTTACATTTCCCTTAAAAACATGCTGAGAAATGAAGGCTGAACTGGAAGGTGGGGGTGGGGGTGGGGAAACTAACACCTGACGTTTTCCAGACTTCCCGGCTTTTCTGCCACCTTAATTCATCACAACCTGGCAAAGATGAGAGGGATAAATGGAAGGTAAACAATGAGCTTGAATCGATTGCAGACTTGCAGTCTGACCTATGGGAGGATTAAACCCAGAATGTCATTCTTGAGCTGAAGGCTGAAGCGGCGATAAAAAAAAAGGGGGGGGGGTGTTCAAAGGCACAAAAGAGGATGCAAGAGTCATACTGTTGCTGATAGAATAAGCAACTTTTAGACAGGATGCAGAAAGGTTCTGACGGAAACCAGGAAGCACACAGAGCAGGCTATCCCCAGGTATCTCCCTCTCTTCCCCACCAGAGCAGAAGAAGACCATTGCAGGACAAAGGGACTCTGCAGCCTAGAAAAATGGGATGCCCTGCTCCACCCCTCTTCAGTTTTTGGAGTGGTGGGAGCTGGATGGGAGAACGATGAGAACGCCCATGCCCTGCATGAGCTTCTCTGCAGTTGACTGCAGCTAGCTGCCAGAACTCCTAGTTCTGGGGTCTCCAATGTGGCACCTGTGGGCCCCTTGGAGTTGTCAACACACCTGTCTTAGCACCCAAACAATAATTACAATTTATTAATTTTTGCTTTTTTGCTTGTTCGTTGAGGACGATTGCCTGTTTGGGTGTTTTTTGTTGCCTGTTTCTCGGTCTGTGTTTTATTTGTTTGGATGTGCGTTTGACCTGGTTTTGTGTGGTGGTGGTAACGTTCTGTGCATGACACAGTTTCTTTCCCTACGGAATGGGTACTTTGCAGTGCCTCCAAAAGTTTCTTAGATTTCCAGATGTGGCTCTTGGACCATAAAGGCAGGGAACCCTGTACTACCGGTAGCTGCTGCAGTCACCATGGGGCTTCCTTCCATAGACTCCTGTGGGAATTTCTTCCAATTTGTCTATTGGAAGGATGGGATTTCAGATGCTTTCCTCCTGCTTTTACGTAGCACGATAACACAGTGTGACTGATTCCCCTCATTTTCCCTAACTCCCTTCTTCCTCCTGGCTGCTCAGAATCCAAGAGAAAACCAGGCCCATTGAAGGGAAGGTGGCAGCAGGAACGGTGGGTGGCAGTTGTGCTGTTGTGCTGAACATGAGACGAAAGGTGGTTCTCAGCAGGTGGGAGTAGCAACTGTCATAACTACTAGCTGCCGCTGTCACCTGGAAGCTTTTCACAACAGGCTTCTCCGGGAATTGTCCCAATCTGTCTAGGTCTATGGAGGAGATCCTCAGGCAAAAACGTTACACACAAACAAGAAACGGTCTGCCTGTCATTCTCTATTTTTATTGCTTGGTTTACCATTTTGGTTTGGGTTTTGAAGATAGCTTATGAAGCAAACAAATGAGGACGGAGGGGATTGGAATGATTTATTAAGGAGAAGGAAGGCAGGACGACCGTTTTAGATGTAACCTCCCCACTATAATGGCAATAAATCTTTCACAGCTATCCAAATTTATTTATGGCCAGGTTGAACGTCTCCACTGAAATCTGATCAGCTTCTCAGAAGCTACTTTCATTCATGAATTGGCCGTTAATTGACTGACTGCTTGCAACAACAGGGAAGAATGCCAAACAGAGGTTGCAGGACTGTTCTTGTTGCAGCTATCTAGGGATGTTGGGTGCTGTTGGCTGAGATTTCAACTGGAAAGGCTTGCTGGCTCTTCTCAGCTCTTGCCTTATCATGACACATCTCTGGGCCCTCACATCTGCAAAAATACTGTTATATTGGAAAAGCAAAAAACAAAAAATGGCTACCATTGACCAATGAGACGCTCTTGCAACCTATGTGTGGATCACTTTCAGACAAAGATTATCTATGGACAAATTTACTGATATCTGGAAAGTATTTATCAAAACCATAATGACTCATGAAGGATACAATAGGACTTTCTATGTATGTATAAATTATATATTTCTGTAATTCTGATTACATTTTAATGATATTTCATTATTGTTGTTATACTATGTATTCTCTTGTTTTTCTTCTTTCTTCCCTCTTCTTTATCATTTATTCTAATCTACTGTAATTTTTCACACACACACACACACACACACACACACACACACACTGTATATATTATGCTCACACACTAGAGACATCCTGATATTGCATGAAGTTTGAGCCCAAATTTAATTAAACAACCAAATCCACCCGATTTGATAGAACAAGTAATGAAATAACAGCAGCTTGCATATGTTAGCTGGTTCACAATGAATCAAGAGATGGGTGGGGAAACTGTGGCCTTTGAGATGTTGCTGGACTACAACTCCCATCACCACTCCTACTGGCCATGATGACTGAGGCTGCTGGGACTTGGAGTCCAATAGCATTTGGCAGTCAGGAAAGCACAGGTTCCCCACCTCTGAATTAGCAGAATTTGGCTTTTCTTGCTGAATATTGTGTTTTGACGAGGAACATACCAGCAGGATCCCTGTATAATGTAAGTAACCGAGCGTAATGCTTAATTCCAGCCTTCAAAGAACCCTTAAATTGAACAGCTTTAAGTCGGGGGGAAAAAGCTCAGTATTAAAACTGATAATGTACCTCGGTACATCTAAATTTCCCCTGAGGATAGCATGCCTTAACTGTCATTTAAGGTTTTACATTCTGCCTTTAAATCAGCGATTCCATTTAAATAAAAAGCTCTGATTTTCCCCGGATGAAAATGCAGCTGCTTCTTGTATCCCTCCAGCATTTTGATTTATTATTGACTATATTCTCTGTCAAGGAGAAGATTCTCTTAGAAGACGTTCCTTGTTGAGTTCTGTACTTCCGTGACACTTTGTATTAATCTCAACCTATCTGTATAGATGCAATTTGGGTGGAAGAAAAATCGGAAAATGTGGTGATTATGTTTTTTGGGGGTGCGGGCGGGGGGACGGGACGGGACACATGCACATTTTCAAGACTGAATGCTTCCTGAACAAGCAACACTATTGTGTGCTATTAGGGATGCGAACAGACCTTGATCTCCCAGTAAATTGAAAACAGCAAGGATTTTAAAATGTCTCCTGTGCCTTGCCTAAGCTATTGGAACAACTTGACCCTCCTTTGTCTTATGACTATCCGTTAATGCACTCGGTGGGCGGGGAGAACAAAAATGCAGTACCGGTTGCCAAATTCAGCTTCCACTTTTTAAAAAATAAATAAAACAAAAGCATGTTCCTAGTCTTATTTATCAAATTTGTATACCACCCTTCATTTGAAGATCTCAGGGCTGTTCACAGCCACTGGCGGAGGAAGACGTGTGCAGGGGGTCCCCCAGCCCCGTCCCCGCCTGGTTTCCACCCCCCCAGTGCCGGAGCATGAAGCTCCGCCACTGTACACAGCATAAAAATACAAAATACATAATAAAAACAAGAACAAAACAAACCAATAACACCCCCCCCAAACACATTTAAAAGGCTGTAAGATGCTAGCCAGCCAAAAGCCTGTTGAAGACGAACATTTTTGCCAGGCACCTAAAGGTGTATAATGAAGGTGGCAGGCAAGCCTCCCTGGGGAGAACATTCCACAAACGGGGAAAAAAGGGCCCGGTCTCATGTTGCTACCCTCTGGAACTCTCGGGGAGGAGGCCTTGTACCTGCTAAAATATGGTTGCAAGTCTGGGCAATAGAGATGCAATGTATTTCTGATTAAAATGTGCATCTATCTATCTATCTATCTATCTATCTATCTATCTATCTATCTACACACATTAGCTGATGCAAATTTTATGCATACCTGTCTCTTCTCTTTTTTGGTGATGCTTTCCATCTTTTTGGGAGTGGGGTGGACAATATGCAAGTGGCCACTCTAATAGGGAGAAAGAGAGAAGCTGTGTGCCCTAAGTCTTTTATTTAACCCAAGTTGCCTTGCTAACAAATGAGCAAAGCGTTACCAGACACACTCCTGAACCTTTGCAAACGTTAACTTGTTTTAGGTTTGGCTCCTCTTACCCAGGGATCTTTTCATCTCCAATTGAAGCTGGAATAAAGGAAGACGCAACTCTTTCCAGATGTTCTGCCTAAAGTCCCTTTGTCTGCCTCTTCCCTCACCTGCTATTCAGGAAGGTGGAGGCAGAACATGAAGGCCACAGAGGTAAGGGGTTAGACAAGAACAGGAAACCTGAGGCCCTCCAGAACTTGCTGGACTACAATTCCCATCATACCCTGACCATTGCTGGTGCTGGCTGGTCCTGATGGGAGTTTGAGTCCAAGAACATCGGGCAGTGGGGATGAAGGACAGGCTGTTTAAATTTGGATATTGAAAGTGCTATTGTCTTAGTGTCTGGCCTAAAAGATACACAGACTAGGTTATCATCAGAATGCCATCTAATCCCTCGCCTTCACTTACATGAGTCAATCAAGAGAGAAGGGAATCCCAGCATTTGTCAAAACCAACAAGCATGCTACTTATGTTATCTCCTTTGCAAACAATTAATTCTTTTGTGGTTTTCAGGCGGCAATGATTTACATACTTTCCTCCCCCCCCCTCACCCTTTCCTCTTACTGCTTGAAGAAAGGATCCCCTGCAAACTAAGTGAGAGGTTTTTGTGCAAATACGATGTAGTAATTTTAGAGGGAGAGCTGTTGCCTGTAATTCATTATTATTATACAAATTCCTATTTCAAGAAAAAGTGCTGGAGATAATAAATCCTCATGTAAATTCATGCACCTAACGCCTCTGGATTTTGAGAAGCCTCTTCATCTCGGCTGCAGTTTAACTAATGTCTGCTCAAGTCCTCAAGGCCTGGTGACTCCAAATCCTTTGGGGGAGAGAAGAGGTTTACAGTGCAACTCTAGGCAAAGAAGACCCATACTGGATCAGACCAAAAGGCCCACCTAGTAGCAGCATCCTGCTTCCCACCTAGATGCTTTGGGGAAGTCGAGCTACATCTGGAGGACATAAAGTTGCTTACCCTGCCTTGTAGAAGTCAAGTCTCCCTTTAAAACCCAATTAAGCTAGTGGCAACCACCACATCTTATGGAAGTGAATCTCATAAATTAATGGTTCCCGTCTGCTTAGAAGTCCCACTGGGTTAAATAGGACATTGTCAGGTAACCATGCAGAGGATTGCATATATTCTTCCCCTTGCTAACATACTAAAAACAGCAACACTGGGGATTGGAAGGGCTGGTACCGTTGAAGTCTCCATTAATTAAACTTCTGCAAGCCAAAGTACACTTTGTTAGAAAGTAAAATATTGCGGGCATGCTTACAAGTGAAAGGGCTTTGACTATGCAGAGTGTAATAGCAACCCTCTGCTTCTGCAGGAGTCATTGTTCTGGTTAAGAATGAATTCAGTTCACTGTAAGGAGGAGGAGACCCCAAACCCAGTGGTGCTGCATCCTTTGCTGGTACCCGAGGTGCTTGCACATGCGTAAGTGCATGCAGCAGCCAGGACCAGGGGCTGGGCAAGGGTAAACAAAACCTGCCATGCCAACCCAACCCTTGCTGTCGCCGCCACCACCCACTGGCAGAGGAAGAGGAGTGTGGGAGGAGCGCACCGCCCCCGGCAGTGCGATCCCGGTGGGGTGCCATCGCGGCTGTCTCCTTTTTATGCCTCCAGTATTCAAGTAGATAATCTTCTTCTTCTTCTTCTTCTTCTTCTTCTTCTTCTTCTTCTTCTTCTTCTTCTTCTTCTTCCTCTTCGGCGAACACTCATAGCCAAGTAAGATTGTCTTCCATAAACACGCTTTTAACAATGCGTCTGTAAGTGACTGTGGAGGCCAATTCTGGATCCACACGTCCTTCCACAGTGGGGACATTGGTTTATGGGCGGCAGTTGATCACAGTGTGGTTTTGCCAAGTGTGCCTTCCTCTTAGCATGTTTCTCCCTTGCGTCCTGAGTTCGAGTGTCTTCAAAGCCCATGACACCTTTGGTAAAGGCTGTTCTCCAACTGGAGCGCTCACAGGCCAGTGTTTCCCAGTTGTCAGTGTTTATACTACATTTTTTAAAAGATTTGCCTTGAGACAGTCTTTAAACCTCTTTTGTTGACCACCAGCATTACACTTTCCATTTTAAAGTTCGGAATAGAGTAGTTGCTTTGGAGGACGATCATCAGGCATCCGCATAACATGACCAGATCAACGTAGTTGATGTTGAAGAATCATTGCTTCAACACTGGTGATCTTTGCTTCTTCCAGTACACTGATATTAGTTTGCCTATCTTCCCAAGTGATGTGTAAAAATTTTTGGAGACACTGTTGATGGAATCTTTCGAGGAGTTGGAGATGGCGTTCATAAGTGGTCCATGTTACACAAGCATATAGTAATGTTGGTAGTACAATAGCTTTGTAAACAAGCATTTTGGTTTCCCTGCGAATGTCCCGGTCCTCAAACACTCTGCATTTCAATGGGGAGAAAGCTGCACTCGCAGAGCTCAGGTGATGCTGGATTTCGGCATCAATATCGGCCCTTGTGGAAATATAACTGCCTAGGTAGGAGAAGTGATCAACGTTTTCCAACGTTACACCATTGAGTTGGATTTGTGGCGCTGCAGAGGGGTTATTTTGTACTTGTTGGTGCAACACTTTGGTTTTTTGGATGTTGAGTGATAGACCAAGCTTATTCAGCTGCATAGGCCAACTGCATGTAATTTCTGCTCCTCCAAATGAACCCATAGGCCCCTTTAAGATTTCCCTCCCCACGTATCTGAAGAAGTGTGTATGCACACGGAAGCTTATACCAAGAACAAACTTAGTTGGTCTCTAAGGTGCTACTGGACAAATGTGTGCCAGCCCCACCCCCCACCTGCTCTCCGCCCCCCAGTGCCAGGGCATGAAGCTCCGCCACTGCCACCACCATCAGACAAGTGCAGGGCACAGAGGTTTCATGCAGCCATGCTGCGTGGTGGCTCCTGCCTGCCCACCGCACGGGGGAGCCCAGCTAACTGACACAGCCCTTGGCAGGCGCATCCTCCTGACATTAGCCATTTAGCAAAGGGTCCAGGGGCACAGTGGCAAGCTTAGGCCAGGCTCTGGGGCCCAGAGACTCCCAGTGGCAGGCAGGGTGCCCAGGGCTATGCCACGCCCCAATGAGAACTGAACATGCTATGTAGATATAGAATGCTGGTGTGTGTATCTGTGTGGCAGAAAACTAGGAGCAGGGGGAATGGGATGGATAATCTAGTAAGGCATTATGGCTAGCTGGCTGGAATCCTGAACAGGAGCACTCCACACGGCAACAGCGACCTTCTAATTGGAAAGGGGCATTGGTACATCATCTCCTGAAAAATGGGTAATTCTGCTACTTGCCCAAATCAAGAAGAATGGACTCCTTCAATTACACCCCATGTAGACACAGAGCCAAATTCCTCAGCTCCAGGAGATGGGTTGAAGGAAGAGCAGCATGGCATGGAGAGATACAGCCAGCAGGCTCCACTGTGGGTGGATTTCTGGGTCTTCTAGAAACCTGCTAAGTATTGAGAGCATCTCTCTCTCTCTCTCTCTCTCTCTCTCTCTCTCTCTCTCTCTCTCTCTCTCTCTCTCTCTCTCGTAACTCAGCAGCAGTTCTTTTGAGGCACACCGCTTAGGAATTGCTGTGTTAAGCCAATGTTCAGAGCCAATTTTCACAATTGCTTTGCCAGCAGGGGGAAGAGAAGAGCACAGTTCCCCCCCCCCCTTTAGCACAAATTGCATGTTCGGGAAGTGGGGAGGACGCCAGATCATGCTTGAATGCACCGTTCTTGTTTGACTTTTGCAGCAGTGTAAAAACATCAAGAGGTGCACTGGTTGCAGTCCAGCGCGATGCCTATGGCAGCAACCAGTCAGATTCCTCCAGAGAAGGAAGAATGACAAAGATGACACCCATTCGCCAATTATTCCTCATCCTCTGGCAGAGATATACTGCCTCCAAATGGAGGCATTATTATTATTATTATTATTATTATTATTATTATTATTATTATTATTGCCAAGTTCAATAGCAAATGCCATGCCTGCTCCCCACGATGGCGCATGATTCATTTTAAAACCATCTCAACTAGTGGGCGTCTATACATATTTTTCTGGCAAAAGAAATTAAAGTATCATTCACCATGAAATATTTCTTGAATGTACAGCCGTACCTCGGAAGTCGAACAGAATCCGTTCCGGAAGTCCGTTCAACTTCCAAAACATTTGATTTCCAAAGTGCGGCTTCTGATTGGCTGCAGGAAGCTCCTGCAGCCAATCGGAAGCCGCAGAAGCCCTGTCGGACGTTCGGCTTCCAAATGAACGTTTTGGAACGTTCACTTCCGGTTTTCGGTCATTCGGGAGCTGAAACGTCCGACTCCCAAGGCATTTGGGAGCCAAGGTATGATGTATTTTTATTAGTGACTACGCTTTAAAGAAAGAAGGAAAGCTAGATGCCAACATTCTGCTACGCTCAAGACTAACGGGAAAACACAACAACTATGACGACAACAAGCCACGACAAGACTCTGAAGATGAAGAGTTGGAATTATGTAGAGAGAGGAGCTGGCTTGATACCTAATACTGTAGCTTGTTGCAGTGGGTGGGGGGTGGGGGGAGAGGTGAGTCACCAGGGAGAGAGAGCAAGCCATGACCCTAGTCAGATCCTACAGACTGCCCCTTCAATTTCTCCCAAGTCCAAGGTTGCCATTTGTGCCGTGAAATGGAAAGTGTTGGAGTGAGAATACCAGGGGTTCTTCCTGTGCCTTCTCCACAAGAGGTCCAAAGGTTGGCAGCATGAGAACGGGCCTTTTCTGCAGCAGCTCCCCATTTGTGGAATGCTCTCCCCAAGGAGATTCGGCTGACGCTTTCATTATACACCTTTAAGTGCCAAGCGAAAATGTTCCTCTTTAACCAGGCCTTTTTGTGGCTGATTGAAATCCAATGCCCTTTTTAAATGTGTTGTGAAAAGGGAAGAATTATTAGTTTGTCTATTATTTATTTAGTGTTTTTTACAATGTAATTTAATGTTGTGAACCCGTCCTGATATCTACAGGTATAGATAGGGCAGTATACAAATTTAATAAATAATAACAGTTAACTGATAATGATCCTGCAGGGGTGTGAATGTGCAATACGTGTGTGCAAAACAACCCCCGGTGTCTACCCCCACCCCATCCCACCCCACTCCCTTTCCCTATGCAAGTACAAACATTTTCTGCTTAATAAAATACATAACTGCACTTTACAAGGTAAAAACAGGGCTCCCAGCTCACCCCCTACTCTAGTAAGGCAAAGGAAAGACTGGGAGCAGCAGCATTGGGGTGCTTAACCCTTTTCTGCCTGCCAATTATCCCCTGCATTTGTGCCTCCTCATTCCACCTGTTTTTAACACCCCCTACCTTTGGTGCCTTGTAGTTCTGCAAAAAAAAAAGGACAACTTTTTGGGAAGTTATAACACTTCTGTCTTCCTTGCCTTGATAGCACTAAAATGGTTAACTTCAAAGCTTTCATATTTTTTTCCAAAGTTTGTTTAACTATTGCTCTATTTTAGGTCTTTCAGCTACTTACCATCAGATACATATTTTTTGTTCTACTTTTTTTTTTTGGTGGTTGTCAGGGATCTAACGAGAGCCCTTTATTGCTTAATGTGGATTTTGCCTTTTGGATAACCCATTAATGTGACAAGAGGATGAAAAGGAACGGTGTGTACTTGTGATCTCTTGTATAGCTGTCAACAGCTACAGAAAGAACTCACGTCATTACGAGACCACTACATGAACAGATAATTGAGATATAAATCTTTGAGTTTGTAATGCGTGCCAAAAAATAGGGGGCACAACAGCTCCATTTGTCCTGGTGTTTAAAAAGCCATTGGTATAAAATTTTGAAAATCATGTACAGTACAGTGGTACCCCGAGTTACAAACGCTTCAGGTTACAAATGCTTCAGGTTACAAACTCCACTAACCTGGAAGAGTTATCTCGAGTTGAGAACTTTGCTCCAGGATGGGAACGGAAATTGTGTGCCGGCGGTGCAGTGGCAGCAAGAGGCCCCATTAGTGAAAGCATGCCTCTATTTAAGAACAGTTTCAGGTTAAGAACGGACCTCCGGAACAAATTAAGTTCGTAACCAGAGGTACCACTGTATATGTATAGAGTTAAACAGATGGTTGAAAAAGGCTGTTTATGGGCTGTGTGAGTTTTGTATTTGTTCATTCATAAGTCTGCTCCATCCTGTTTCCCCATCATTCAGCATTTTTTTTGAAAAAATTAGCATTTTTGAACAAATCCACCCCACAAAATACACATTTTAGTTAGGCATTCTATCCTCAAAGATGTATTTTTGTAACCTAAAATAATCTAACCGACCCAGTTAGGTTTCGTATCTATTTTTTCCTATACTTTTTAGTGGATTTAATGTGCCAAGAGCAGTGTTGCATAATTTGGAGAAGTGCAAAAACTGATGGGTAACTGCATTTTAGTCTGAGTATTTGTCTGGGAAGTGTGAAACAGGATGGCTAGCTTAGAAATGCAGATGGAACGAAATACTCAAGCTCCCTGCCAGCAACATTTGGGAAACAGCCCCCCCTCCAACATCCCCAGAAAGCATCCTATATATAGAGTCATGATTTTTGTTGTTGTCACATAACCTCTCACTGCTCAAATAGAAGAATATGCAACATTTCCAAATCCAGCTTGCATTGGCAAAGGGGTAAGATCACATTTCCAAAAACGACAGGTTGTAGTTTTTCTCTCCACCCACCCAAATGAGTAAAATTAGGGTGTAAGAGTCAGCATTCAGATAAAAATCCAGAACAATGGTAACTTTGCACACAGGGGACTCAGTCCAGCAGAACACGTTCATTTCAGTGGGTCTTGTACAGGGAAGAAGACCCTGGTAGATGGGCTCCCTTGAGAGAAAACAAACACTGGGCCTATATCAAAAACAGGAAATGTGAATCCTATGCCATTCATATCAATGAATAATATAATCTCCTGCCTTTTGCCTCTGCAGTGGAGCACAGGTAATGGACAATGTGAAGATCAGAGATGAAAGCAGAAGTTTCAAGCACCATCAATAACACACCATACATACCTGCCAAGTGCCCCCTGCCCCCGGGACATCCTGTTTTTATTTGGTGTGAGATCATGGCAGCCATGTGGTATTTTTTGGCACCACATGAGATTTTGCCCCCCCCCAAGCGTTTTTTTAGTGTGAGAGTGAGACACAGGTCATGTGACTTGCCCGGGAACATGTCCCAGAAGATGTGCATCCCGGTTTTGGATCTGAAAAAGTTGGACGGTATGCATCTTAGCCTGTAGTTAAACACATCACAGGAAACCACACCAAAATAATAAAGTTGTCACTCGGCCACTTGATTTTTCTAAGGCAAAACATTCCATAGGGTTGGTGCCACTACAAAGAAGGCCCTGTACTTTGTACTGTGAGGCATATTAATAATCATGGTCAAGTTTGGACAGGCAAAAGAACACAAGACAACCCTGCTGTATCAGGCCCAAACCTCATCTAGCCAAGCATCCTTGTCATGTAATGGCCAAGTAGATGCTATGGGAAGTCCACCAACAGGACCTGACTGCAGCAGAGCACCCTTCGCTGGTGATTCCCAGCAACTGGCATTGATAAAGGGCTGAGCAGCTTTTGCCCAACCATGACAAATACAAGCCTGCCAGGAACATGATGGCCCTTGAAGGATTCACTAAACTCCCTTGCTTTACAACTTGCTTGGATCTTCGAAGAACAAGGGGCTTGTCAAGGCCCTGCCAAGACAGGGTATATGGTTGGTAGGCTGTACACATACACAGTGGGGAGATTCAGGTAGGTAGCCGTGTCGGTCTGACGCAGTCAAAATGTATTAAAAAATTGTTCAGTAGCACCTTAGAGACCAACTAAGTTTGTTCTTGGTATACGGAAGCTTTACTATTGGGACTAATAGGAGAGGAAATAGCAAAAGGAGACCAGAAACTATTTATTTATGCTACAACAGCAGCAAGGACTTTATTAGCCCCCAAAATGGAAACTACAAGAGATACCAACGATTGAGGAGTGGCAGATGAAAATGCAGAGTTAGCAAAGTTGACCTGCGGGATCCGTAACCGGGGAGAGACAAAGTACCAAAGGGAATGGAGTAAATTCATTGACTATATGGAGAAGAACTGTAGAAGTTCAAAGACACTTGCAGGACTGAAATAAATCCTACGAACTGGTTTAAAATGTGGGTAAAAAAGGAACTGCGAGATAAGAGTGAGAAATAAAGCCGAATGACGGGAGGGAGGGAAGTCACAGCTCAGCAAAGCGAAATGAACTGAGATGGGTGAATATAAGATGAATTGTATTAAAATTTTGTTTTTGTTTTGTTTGTTTATTTGGAAATTGAATTTAAAAAGTTTGTTCGCGGTATAAGCTTTCATGTGTGTGCACACTTCTTCAGATACGTGGGGACGGAAATCTTAAAGGGGCCTATGGATTCATTTGGAGGAGCAGATGCAGTGATTCCCTTATTATCTGCTTGAATACTGGAGGCATAAAAAGGAGACCTCGTGGACTATAAATCATAAATAGGACAATCCTGTGTAAAGGGAACTCCCTTGAGGAAAACTCCTGCTGAACATAAGGAGCTGAGAAATAGTCTAATGCTCAGTTCCCCTTGTATTCCAAAACTTCGTAGGCAGAGAATTATAAGGACAGGAATATTAATCAAGTTAATCAAAGAACAGAGTGGGTTTTATGTTGCCGAGGTAATAATCCACCCTGTGAGATATGTGTGTGCACATTATATATCTATAACTGTATCTACACACACACACACCTCAAAATAGGGATATATTATTTGAAGCAACATTATGCCAGGATGATTTCATAAATAATAATGAATAATGTGGGAAGGAGATGCACAGTTTAGGCAAGGTTGTCACAGATAAAACTAAAAATTAACCAATGTGACAGTAATTCCTACGGTAATCAAGGAGTTTGCTACTAGGTAAAAAGTATGGCTAGGATGGAAGTGAGGATTATTTTGCTTTGGTTTGAGATCAAGGCAGTCTTTGTAGATATAGGCACATTTTCTGGTTGAATTGTAAGAGCCTCTACATTCTATGGCAGGGCCTTCTGGGGTGTGGCACCCTCCTTGTGAAGGCGAAAAAGAGGGGGAGAAAACTCCAGGTGTTTGAAATGACATTTATTCCATCCTCAATGCATTTTTGGATTAAATCTTTTCTCAGGGACAACTTTGCAGCAGCAATTCTCATGAAAGCCAAGGCTCATTGAGTACCTGGTGAGATGCAGATGGCACAAATGCTGCTAAAAAGCATTCCCTGGGAAGGGCTTGGCCCAAATTGGGCCTGGAATAAATTTAAAATCTTACACCTGGAGTTTCCTTGCCCATTTCCCCCCACCCCACCTGCAATTTGTGCTTTCCCAAGTTTCCTGGTTGGTTTTCTGCCCTCACTGTGAAACTCGTGCCTAGTGTAGTCTGTCAAACTACCTCCTTTGGTCATTTCCCCTGCCCAGGAAAGTAGTAAACTCTTTTCTTTTTCTGGATCACTTTTGAGGGGGGCGGTGAATGCTGTCTTTTTAAATCATATCAAAGAAAAGTAGAAGGATGGAAATCAGAACAAATATCCCAGTACCTAAATATGTACCTGTATAAAGTGCTCCTGTGTGACACATGGCTGCTGAAATTATGTGCACTCTGCACAGTTCATGGCTACAGGTAACAATATGCAATTGACATTGCAATACCCCCCCCCCCAAATACACAATAGGACGTAAAAATAGATACAAAGTGCCACAAACCAGCTGAAGGGGTATGCTAATATAGCCTCATCATAAGAAAAGGGCTGCAATTAATCCACATAGAATTCAAGGCGTGTATCATTTCATGCAAGATGTCAAATATTGGCTACGATCAACCCACGCTTTCTAATGACAGCGCTAACAAAAATGCATTTTTGAATCACTTTGTTTTGCCCAAATATCTTGACTCAAATCGCAGCCCAAGAGGAGCTTGATAAATCTCGTAGAGCTCAACTGCGGTGGGCAACGGAACAGCCCTGGACCACCTTCCTGTATCTCTGAATCCAGGACTTGAGGCAACCCCTCACTGTGACCTGGAGATGACACATGAGCATGCTATAAATGTGTAAATACATGAAGCAGCACTGATGGAATTCTTTAACAGCAACAGTACTCTGGACAGTTCCCTGGCCACAGTATGGGACATAATGAACACTGTCTCGCATGGTCTTTCCACTTAAGAAGTCTCTCTGTTGCAGAAGCACAGGAAACAAACGCAAAACCTGCTTATGGAGATTGGGATGTTAGAAGTTCTGCGCATGCAGATAGGAAGCTTGAAAAGCTATAGACGCTGAGTGGGGCAATTGACACTATATAGTATGTCACTGGTAATTGGGAGGTATTTTGAATTTGGCAAATGAGCTATTGTCTATTTGTGAATGTGGTTTAAAATAAGAAATCTGAAACCATGGTTCTGGGGGTTCAGAATGTAGACGTATCAGAGAAGCCGGCGTTCTGAGAAGATCAGTACAGCTTTTGCTTGATAAGGCTTAAATGGAAGAAGATGGCCTTTTAGATACCACGATCTCATGTTGTTTGGGAATTAAAAGGTTGTCCATTAAAAATGAAGAGGGACACACCCATCTTGCATCCATATCTTCCTTAATTAACCACCACTCTTCCACCTGGCCACTTTATTTATTTTTTGAAAGATTACCTCTTGGGTTTAGTTATTCTGCTTTCAGTTTGGTTCTACAAGTAAAGCCGTCCTTCCATCTCCTTTTCACCTAAATGGTATTATATGCAAAGCTTAATTGGTTCTTAAGGAGCCCATCAATTAAAGTTCACAGGATGGATTTAGAATGGGAAAAGAGAAAGACCCTGAAACAGCAGCATGACGTTGAAGAAGAGGTTGCAAGGTCAACCTGCCCTGGAGAGCACATGGTAGAAAAAGAGAAAACCAACCCAAAACATATTACTGCTGCATTTAAATAATGTGTTTAGTTAAACTAGCCTTGAAGGGTTAGTGTGTGCTACTTCTCCACTGGCATCTCATTTATCTTGGGGGAAAAAAACTTAGCTGGATAATGAGGATCTGGAGTTTCGGATGTGGGGTGGATTTTTTGTGTGAGTTAGTCTCTCTTAGTGAAAATACATTTATCATTGTGCCCTTTGCTGGCTTGCAGTCAGATCTGCATGCACAAACAGACTCTCCGTTATGCAATGGAAGGAAAACCTGTGCCAGATTTTTGACCTCTCAATATTCCTTTGGCATTGTTGTTAGAATGTTGCTGAGCTGATGATTGCACTGCATGGAAGAGTACCAATAAAATGGCCAGATGAGATTTGATCCCATATAGTCTGGTGGTCCCTAATTAACAGTGATGGCTTATTGTGGGCATTATTGGGGGGGGGACTAGTCTACACCCACTGACTATGGTCTAGATTCCTTGTGGATGGAGGAGCACCCCTTTTGAGGTTACACAGCAGATGAAAATTCTCTTATGGAAATGATTCTGAGATGCTTTTAATAAATGTTAAATCAATGCTTGTAGATTGTTAGAGAGACCAGCCGGTCAATAGGCTGCTTACTGTCATGGTTCAGAACCATCTCTAACATCTTCTATTGACACCCTCATAATAATGCCACCCAGTAATCATCTTTCACCTTCCATGACCCTAAAATACACCGAGTAACTGATTTTAGCCTACTAAAATGTTTCTGGCACCTTGTTGATGCTCATACAGATTCTGATTTATGACTTTAAGATGTTGGCAGAATTACGACTTTAAGACGTTGGCAAAAACTGTGGGGCTTCCACGTGAATTCTACTCCTGTGAATCATTTGGGTTTGTTCAGTAGCTGTCAATGGGGCAGGGCAAGGCTGCACAGACTACCTGGCTTCCCAACGCTGTGGTTGCTGTCAGTTACTTAAAGAAAAAGGGGCAAGGCAATGGGGAGGCCAGCATGGTGCGGACACAGGCGGACACCAACCTCCCTGCCATCTCCTCCATCTGCAACAGGTAGTGTGACCTGGTGTTAGGAAGCTGCCCTGCCAACTTCTACCGGCTGGATTTCATTGTCATGAATGGGGCCATCTTAAAGTCATTGGAGCAAACATCATATATTTTTGTTGACCTTCTGTGTGCTAGTTCACACATGCAAGCATATACTTGTAACGTGATCATGTGACATGATGATTCCTGGTCGGATGTGTGAACTGTCAATTGAAAAGTGTTTTCTCTGAGTTACCATCAAAATGGAAAAGTTCCATCTGCCCTGATGATCTGTAATGTCTCATTCGCACAGGCAAGTCATCACTAGTCAACAAATGATGGAACTTGAAGACATGAAGCATGATTCACATTACTTTTTAAAGCTTGTGTGGGCTCAGTGTTGCATCTGTCTTAAAGCGGCTGCCATTATATTTTTGCGTATCCAGTTCATTGTGCCAGTCATCTAATTTTGGGGGGGGAAACTTTGTCATATATAGTGAGCACCCATCTAATTGGGTGCTGAAACAGTCTTCTCAATGGATTCAATGGTCATAGTGAGCCCATACTATGAGAGTGTCGCATGAACTGGTCCCCAGACCTGTTTATTTAGATCTAATGCTTTCATGGTGTCAAACAGTGGTGATAAGTCCAAATAGTTTGTGCCTCAAATACTCAGACTGAGAAACCAGATTTATAGGACCAAGTGGAGGTCCCCTTTGTCACCTGATTCTGGCTGAGTTGGGAATACCACCTGTTGACCACTTGTAGTTGACGACAGCGGAGGGGAACTGGCAGTTCCTTCCTCCAGCAACCCATCATGAAGCTGTACCCTTAGCGCAAAACCTCTGGGAGTTTACACAATCATGGCTGGGATTCAAGGCAATGGAGATTCTGCAAGTATATTGTAATTTTATGTTGTGAACCGCCCTAAGATCTAAGGCTGTAGGGCAGTACAGTGGTACCTCAGGTTAAGAACTTAATTCGTTCTGGAGATCCGTTCTTAACCTGAAAATATTCTTAACCTGAGGTAACACTTTAGCTAATGGGGCCTCCCGCTGCCACCGTGCCACCACCGCACAATTTTTGTTCTCATCCTGAAGTAAAGTTCTTAACCCGAGGTACTACTTCGGGTTAGCGAAGTCTGTAACCTGAAGCGTCTGTAACCCGGGGTACTACCGTATACAAATTTAATAAATAAGAACAACAAAAATACTTCTGAGCTTTCTGTCCTGTCTGACACATCACTCCTCAAACCATGGGAACCATCTCTGGAAGTGTAAGAATCTTAGAAGTCCAAGTCCAACACTCTAACCCAGTGTTTCTCAACCAGTGTGCCTCCAGATGTTTTGGGACTACAACTCCCATCATTCCTGACCACTGGTCTTGCTAGCTAGGGATGATGGGAGTTGTAGTCCCAAAACATCTGGAGGCACACTGGTTGAGAAACACTGCTCTAACCACTACACCATGCTTTTTCTCCATCTTAACTGTATAGCTAAAGAAGGTGCAGGGGAGAACAATCCCTATCAGGGCCATGCAGCAAGGGGTGGGCATTTAACCCTTTCCACAGATTAAAAAAAGATCAGTTGCCTAGAAATTTCACGTAATGCTGCTAAAATAGTACTGACAGTGGCAAAAAACCCAGTTTAAATGAAAGGGGCTTTTTTGTGAGGGGGAGACATGGCAGGGGTGGACCTTGGTCATATGGTGTCCTGTGTGAGGCCAAAATGTGATGCCCTCCAGTCCTTGTGCTGCCTTCCCAAAGTCAAGTAAGTGCATCTCCTTTGGAAAGGAGGTGCGAGGGCTGTGGCAGGGTCCTAGAGCCCTCCCAGCTCCTTCCCAAAGCTGGGCAAGCACTTGCAGAACTTTGGGGAGGAGCTGGGAAGGCTCTAGGACCCTGCCAGAGCCCGCATACCTCTTTCCCAAAGCAAATAATTACTAGGCTTTGGGAAGGAGGCAGAAAGGTGCCCTCTTGGCTCAGCATCCTATGCAGGGGAACAGGTCGCACTGCCCAAAAACTGCCTCTGTAAAACACCTTCCCCAGTGCTGCAATCCTGATTCGGATCCGAACCCTCCCATTGCTGCTGTTCTAAGAGGCACTGCACACACACCAAACCTTTAAAGCACATTTTCCTTCTCAAGGAATTTCTGGCACTGTATTTTACCCCTCACAGAGTTACAATTGCCAGCAATCCTTAACAAACAACAGTGCCCAGAATTCGGGGGGGGGGGATGTACTTTGAAGGTATAGTGCAACAATCAGTTCTAAGCACATTAGTTAAAAACATTTTAAGCATGCCATGTTGTTGGGCCCCTGGTCTGCCCTCTAAATCTTAAATCTTGGGGCAAGCACACCAAAGGCCCTGTTTCTTCTCAATAATGATTGATTGCCCATTTCCTCTCTCTGTATGTCAAGAATCACTGCGCTAGCTCCCTGCAATGTGACTTTCACAGGTCCAGCTTCTGTACCTGTGCGATCCAAGTCCTGCTTATATGCGCAGTCAGCCGACAGATGCTTGTTAGTGGGATGTCCTAGGGAAAAGAAGGCGACTTGTTAGGAAGCAGATGCTTCCTGGTTCTTCTTGCCAGATGCATAGCAAGCAGCCCCTGGGAAGAATTTAATCATCTGATGTCACTTTAAAATATAGCAGGGCCTCATGCTTTCTGAATTTGGAATTTTAATTTATTGGGGTTATGCATGGTAATTGCTTAGTAAACAGCAGCAATGATCTACTTTGCATGTTAGTTCTGATATCTGACTTGTTTTATATACGAGCAAATTAAGTAACTGACGTTGCTTTGATGTGATAAAAAAAGCTAAATGCACACTTCTTTTATTGCATTGGTATGGGTAAGCAAAGGCTGAAGAATTAAAAGGAAAAAAAGCGGAGGCCCATATGAATTCACTTTTTAAAAAGCCATAGTAGGGGGAGTGCCTGATCACCTCATCTGTCTCCTGATAAATCTCTATGTGGGACAAGAAGCTACAGTTAGAACTGGATATGGAATAACTGATTGGTTCAAAATTGGGAAAGGAGTACGACAAGGCTGTATATTGTCTCCCTGCTTATTTAACTTATATGCAGAATTCATCATGCAAAAGGCTGGACTGGATGAATCCCAAGCCGGAATTAAGATTGCTGGAAGAAATATCAACAACCTCAGATATGCTGATGACACAACCTTGATGGCAGAAAGTGAGGAGGAATTAAAGAACCTTTTAATGAGGGTGAAAGAGGAGAGCTCAAAATATGGTCTGAAGCTCAACATTAAAAAAAAAAACTAAGATCACGGCCACTGGTCCCATCACCTCCTGGCAAATAGAAGGGGAAGAAATGGAGGCAGTGAGAGATTTTACTTTCTTGGGCTCCTTGATCACTGCAGATGGTGACAGCAGTCATGAAATTAAAAGACGCCTGCTTCTTGGGAGAAAAGAAATGACAAACATAGACAGCATCTTTAAAAGCAGAGACATCACCTTGCCAACAAAGCTATGGTTTTCCCAGTAGTGATGTATGGAAGTGAGAGCTGGACCATACAGAAGGCTGATCGCCAAAGAATTAAATTATGGTGCTGGAGGAGTCTCCTGAGAGTCCCATGGACAGCAAGAAGATCCAACCTATCCATTCCGAGGGAAATCAGCCCTGAGTGCTCACTGGAAGGACAGATCCTGAAGCTGAGACTCCAATACTTTGGCCACCTCATGAGAAGAGAAGACTCCCTGGAAAAGACCCTGATGTTGGGAAAGATTGAGGGCACAAGGAGGAGGGGACGACAGAGGACGAGATGGTTGGACAGTGTTCTCGAACCTACCAACATGAGTTTGACCAAACTGCGGGAGGCAGTGCAAGACAGGAGTGCCTGGCGTGCTCTGGTCCATGGGGTCACGAAGAGTTGGACATGACTAAACGACAACAAAGGGGGAATACCTTTCATTAGGATCACAAAAGTGTCACAAAGTAGCGGGCAAGTTTCTGAGATCTCCAGAGTGCTTCTTCAGGCAGAAGGGAAGGGGGTAGAGAGAAAACATCAGGCCTCTACAGTCAAGAGGCAGTAATGCTTCTGAATACCTGGTGCTGGAAACGAGGAAACCAGAGAGTTTCCATCTAATTTATTGACCTGGAAGTTTATGAGCTGAAATATCGGCCCTGTAAGAATGAGGGCCAAGGAAATGGCTGCTGCTGTTGCGGTTGTGGTCATTATCTAGCTGGCACCCCGTAGGTATCTAGAACTCTTGGGCTCCAGTTCCCATCATTCCTGACTATGGGTCAGGCTGGCTGGGGCTGTTGCATGTTTGGAGTCTAACAACATATGGAAAGTCACATGTTCCCCACCTCCTGCTGCAGCATAAGCTCATTAGGTTCATTGCACAACACACACACACACACACACAGAGAGAGAGAGAGTCAGACAGACAGACTGACACACCAACAATATATCTGAAATACTCCCATGCCTATATAAATGGCATGCAATGAACGGGGCTTAAGAGATTTAAGGCAGTGGGAGTGTTATAATTTCGAACTAAACACCAAGAATTTGGGGTGGTGAAGGCATGGCTGTTCTTACCTAAGGCATAGAGAACATGATGAAGCGTTTGCCTAGAGTTGAACACAGAGGACACAGTGACATGTATGTAAGCAGAATCTATTTAGGGAAGGGGTCGGGAACTTCAGGTCAGGCAGCGGTGGTGGGGCAAATCTGGCCCAAAAGGCCTCTGCCATATGGGGTTAACTGTCAGTTAGGGTAAGACAGATGAGTTTAGACAGCTGATGAGTTGGAAGAGAAGGGAGCTGGTGAGGGAGGTATAAGGAAAAGGGCAGAGAGAAAAGCAGAGCATAGCTGCCAAGTTATCCCTTTTTTACAGGGATTTTCCCTTATGCTGAATAGGCTTCCTCGCGAGAAAAGTGAAAACTTGGCAGCTATGAAGCAGAGGATAATGGCTAAGGCCTGACTATTAATACCCAGTGTTTTGTTAATATTTGTCTGGCTGAGATTGGAAAAGAGCCATGTGGCTGAGTTGGTCCGAGAGGCTGTACAAATAACTTTCCAGAGGGAGGCAACAAGTGGGGTGAAGTATCCAAGCAACCATCAGAACATTCAGAGGAGATCTGGGGCACAGAGAAAAATGATGCCCTGTTTCTGACCCTTGGGACTCTACCTTAACCACACACACCTAGGCTGCAACCATCCCTGGCCTCCCTGCCCCCTCCTTCAAGTGTTCTACCACCATAGACCACAGATCCACAAACTGCATCCAGAAGGCAATGGAATCACACCCTCCAAGTGTCCCTATTTTCCAGGGACAGTTCCAGATTTACAGAAGCCATCCCAGTTTCTAATTTGATCCCATATTGTTCTGCTTTCCCTTAGGACGTCCCTATTTTCATCGGAGAAATGTTGGAGGGTATGGAGTTATGTGACCCCCAAGCCAAGGAGATAAGAAAATGTACAACCTTTAGAAAACAACTAAAGGCAGCCCTTTATAGGGAAGGTTTTTTTAAAAAAAGTTTAATGTTTTATTATGTTTTCATATAGGTAACTGATAAAGGACCCCTGGACAGTTAAGTCCAGTCAAAGGTGACTATGGGGTGTGGCGCTCATTAGCTGGCGTTTGTCCACAGACAGCTTTCCGGGTCATGTGGCTAGCATGACTAAATGGCTTATGGCGCAACGGGACATCGTGACGAAAGCCAGAGCGCATGGAACCGCTGTTTACCTTCCCGCCACAGCGATACCTATTTGTCTATTTATCTCCCAACCTAGCAGTTTGAAAGCACACAATGTTTTCATATATGTTAGAAGCCACCCAGAGTGGCTGGGGCAGCCCAGTCAGATGGGTGGGGAAATAGCAGTATAGCAATAATAGGACATCCCTATTTTAATCAGAGGAATGTTGGAGAGTATGCAAGAATTCTCGCGTTCTCATTTTCTCTTGAAATTATGCCTGGTGGTTCAAGGCAATTTACATGGCAAGGAAAGCCTCTCTGTGGTTTTTAGGGACAAAGTTCATTAATTTAATAAGGACTGGGTTCCTAGACAGCATAAATTCAAACCAAAACGATTATCTTAATGTACTCTTGTTGGATAATTAATAGAGGGGGGGAACCTCAAAATACAAAGAGAGCAAAGAGTTTCAATTTAATTTATTGACCTGGCAATTTATGAGCTGAACTATCAGCCCCATAGTAATGAGGGACAAGGAAGTGGGGGTGTTTTTCCCGGCTTCGTTATGGGACCTGCTCTCTCATTCCAGCTGACACCCCATCGGCGCCTGTGTGCTCATTCAGTAACTTACTATGTCATCTGTGCCCTCGGGAGCAGCTTAAGAGTGACGTCGCTCTGGAGAGCATTTTCCCCTCTTGGTTTTAGCAAGTGGCGGGTGTGGAGTTCTGGCTAACCCCAGGCTCTTAACTCACAACAGGTTTAAAGGTCCTCTACTCCAGTTGGGCCTCCTCAGCTGGCAGCCACTTTGACACTTTGCGTTTTATTGCCGTGGAAACTTTGGCATTTGGAATTGTCCCTAAAATATGGGAGGGGGGAGACTGACGTATTTATTACAGGAGGGAAGGAAATGTAGAAAAGGTCAGTTTTTAAGGTTTGCTTGTTTGTTCTTTAAAAAAAAAAATCTACTCTGATCTCTTTCATGTGGAAAAGGAGAAAAATTCTCTTTGACAGTCTGCCTGGTGAGAGGTTTGTCGGCTGGCATGACACACAAACCCAGGCTGAAATCTGACTGGGGGCATAACAGGTGCCTGGTAAACACCCTATTTTTTTTTGCAAGCTATCTCAGCTTATCAGACATCTGGCAGGAAGGTTGGAAAATTGCATTTTCAAAAACCTTTGGCACCACAGGCTCAGTGAATAGTGTGTTTCCTCTCGAGGAAGGCAAATGTCTGATTTCTTTTATCTTTATTAAACCGGAATGAAGGACAGAGTATTTCTGAGAATGTACCGAGTACTTTTTACTCTGAAAGTATGATGGAGGAGGAGGAAGAACCACTCCTGCTTGGTTACATACAGATGAAAAATTGAGCTGCTCTAGCTGTAGGTGTGAGGTTGTAATTCTGTTTCTGTTTGGGAAACCATGGTACTGAATCAGTGCCGGATTTACGTATAAACTAAACAAGCTGTAGCTTAGGGCCCCACTCTCTTGGGGCTGGCAAAAAAATTTAAAGGGGAAAAAACCCTGGACATACATTTCCAAAATATAAGATAAAAAACAAATAAAATAATACCTACATACAACAACAACAACAACAACAACAACAACAACAACAACTGTGTTTTGTGTTGTGTAGGCTCCTATGGTGTACATATTTTGTTATGTGCAAATGGCTTGAGATACCTATTAGGTCCATAAATTACCATATAGCATACATTCAACACAAAAAACAGCGACAATTTGTTGTTGACAAAGGACAGCTGGACATATAAAGGGCCCCATTACCTTCAGTAGCTTAGGGCCTCATCAAACCTAAATCCGGCCGTGGTACTGATACACTGGTTTACTGCAGGTGCAAGAGCTCTGCTTTCCCCCCTTCTCATTCAAAGCCCCCCTCTCCAGGGGCTGCTCCATTAACTTTAATGGAAAAGGCACTGATACACTGATTTCCAGCAGGTGCAGGAAGTCTGTTTGGGATGCTCTGGTATAATGCAGGTGCTCTCGTTTTCAGGCCCATTGGCTAACTTTGAAGAGGGGACAGCTCTGTGTTAAGTACATAGAACCACTCCTATTTAAGTGAATGGGGGTAGCCCCCTTTTCTGGACACACACCATTTCAACTCATTAGGATTCCCTACCATGATGCATAGATTCTTCCTTCAAAGGTTTCCCTTAAATCCCCTTTATATCATTAACCAATTTAGAAATCGAATACAGCAAATATTCAAAATACAGAAGATGGTTCATGTTGGTGTTCATGTGTTAATGCCGATAATCCCAGTCCATTTTTTTTAATGACTATGCAAAAATACTGTGATGCACAGTGGATATTGACTGTCAGCATTTGTTGGTGTTTGTCCAAAAAGTGGATATTTAAAATATGATCTGACATTCACAAAATCCAGATGGGATTGTTGGCATTCAGTATCAACATTCATCACATTTTCGGACACACATTGAAACATATATTTGAATAAATATTTTCTCTTGACTAGTCTTCGCAGCACTCAGAAAAGGCAACTGGGATGATCCAGCAATGAAAAATGAGGTTATTAAAAAAGCTCATAATGCTAGTCTTGGGGTGAGCCATCAGGAACAGATGCAGCTCCTTTGCACTCCTTTTTTAGCATTTCAAAATCTGTTTTTGAGCTGCCTCTGTCAAAGACCTTCAACTGGCTGCACGTTTGAAAGACACACTTCATTAACTGACATGCACATCACTGTCTGGTGAGATTTCCTGTTGCGCCCTAACAAATGTATGTGCTGTGTATCTACAGCAGAAAAAAACCAAGTATTGCTTGCAAGAAAGCAGCATGTCTTAAGCAAGCAATAACTTCCAGCTTGGAATAAATGTAGTAGCAGCAAGCTATCAAGTAAATATGCAAACAGACCATATGTGGAAAGGCTGAAAGAGCAAGAGAAATCCAGCCTTCAACAAAAGACGAATAAGGCTGAAATCCACGGAGGACAGGACAAGAGAGGCAGATACAGGCTAACGGGGAGAGAGAGGAGTGACTTAGCTTTACGGAAGGTTCATGAAGAGGGTTATGCATTTGAGAATTTGGTTTTGCATTGTGCAAAGAATTCAGTATCCTCAGAAAGGCAGCTTCCTTCCTTCTTAGAGCTGCAAAAATTCACACCCACCACTTCGTGATTAAAAAATAATAATATTTGAGCTGTTTATATATTTTTACTGTATAAATAAAAATAAATTTCTGTGTAAGACCACAAGGAAGGAGCGTAACTCATACGCTTTGCATGGCTAAGCTTCCAGGTTCATAAGAACATAAGGAGGGCATGCTGGATGAGTCCAATAGCCCATGCAGCCCAGCCTCCCGTTCACACAGTGGCTGACCAAACGCCCTAATGGGAAGCCTGCAAGCAGGATCCTGACAGGCTGCCTGAAGGGCTGCTGCCGCTGGACAGAGGGCTCCACTTTTGTTTTTGTTTTCTTTTTCTTTTTTATCTATGTCATTTTAAATTGTGATGGATATTAATGCTGTATTCTTAGTTGTAGATTTTCTGATTTATGTGGAAATTGTTTTGCATTTGGTTGTGTACTTTTGGATGTGTTTTATTGATTGTTTATGACTTTTTTAATGTTGGTAATTATGTAAATCTTGTCATGTTGTAATCCGCCTTGAGCATTGTTTTAACTATGGAAAGGCGGCATACAAATAAAATGATGGTGATGATGATGAACACATGAGTGCTCTCCTCCCCTCTGTTTTCCAGCAACTGGTATTTAGAAGCATTACTGCCTCTGACCATAGAGGCAGAGAATAGCTACCATAGCATGGCTTGTAACCGTTAATAGCATTATCCTCTCTATGATCCTAAATGAATTCATCTAATCCTTTTTTAAAGCCATTGAAGTTTGTGGCCATCACCGCCTCCTGAGAGAGGAGCTTCTATAGTTTAACTGTGTTAAGAAGTGCTTTTCCTTTAGGAGAAGGGGACGACAGAGGACGAGATGGCTGGACAGTGTTCTCGAAGCTACGAACATGAGTCTGACCAAACTGCGGGAGGCAGTGGAAGACAGGAGTGCCTGGCGTGCTATAGTCCATGGGATCACGAAGAGTCGGACACGACTAAACAACTCAACAACAAACAACAAAACAACAACAACAACTCTTTTCCTAGGAGATCAAACTGCTTCTTCCTCTACCAGGGATGTGCCACCTTAGGCTCAGGGGCCAAAAGTAGTCCTCCAGGCCTCTATATGGCCCTCAGCACTGTCCCCTGGTCACATGTCTGAGTGCTACCCCTCACCAGCCCTGCTTCACACCCACCTTCCAGGTTTTGCTTGGCTGCAATGTTTCCCTTGAACTCTGGTGCTCCTTGTTTGCTTGAATAGATGGATGAAGAGGTGTGAATGTGAAAAAACTAGCCTACTGAAAAAGAAGAAGTGGAGTTGTTGCTCCACTCACTTCTGGTTCCACCCGCCATGGAAGATGGTGACCCTTGGGTTGTAAAGATTCCCCAGCATTGTCCTACACCAATGTGGGTCAATTTAGCAAGGAAGCTCTGGTCCAGGAGCACCAACAAATTCAAAACAACCAGACAGGTAGACTTCGTTCCACAGGATTTGTAAACTGGGCTTGTAAAATCAATAGAAATCAGGTAAATGTCTCCCAAAGATGATTTTCAAACCTGAGTTAGAAATAAAAAATAATAGGTCTTTGATGCTGGTGAATATAATTCTACCACTTACTTTACTTCCTGTAGTACTTTTAAATAGAACACATTAAGCTCACCAGGGGAATCGAGTTCTGACACGAGTCTGAGTTTCCTCTCATGAACTGAAAGCAATCTGTCCAATGAGGAGATTTGAGGGCCAGTAATTTACTACCTCAACTGTAATTTTAAATGCTCACTCACTGCAGGGACTGAAGCTTTCATTCTATAATTATAGAGGAATCAAAAGTCTAGTGCACTAATGTATTGAGTTACGATGCTGGCTATTTATAACACTCATTTCTTGAGCAATGGATTTTTAATATGTTGGCGTGGCGTGGCTGTTGGTAATAATCCTATTTACACAGTTGCTTCATGGCTATGGGCAGCAATCCAAGCTTCTTAAGGGAAAAAAATGTTTATAGCATTGTCGGTGCAAAACAGGATTCTGTGAGGTGTGCATTTGTTTACCAAAGTTGCAATTTTGCACTGCTAGGGTGCTTAAATCCTATTGACTGCAATGGGGGTTAAACAACCAATTGTGTGGTGCAAGATTACAATCCGAATCCAAAATTTTGGTTCTTTTCCTAGGGTACAGAAAGAAAGAAAATGTTTCTTGTTGCTCTCTTGCTGTTTGAATTGGACAGAGTGACACTACTATGATTTTAACAAGGAGAAATGTAAAGTACTACACTTGGGCAAAAAATTTGAAAGGCATAAATACAGGATGGGAGGCACCTGGCTTGAGAGCAGTACATGTGAAAAGGATCTAGGAGTCTTGGTAGACCACAAACTTGACATTAGTCAACAGTCTGATGCAGCAGCTAAAAAATCCAATGCAATTCTGGGCTGCATCAATAGGAGTATAATCTAGATCAAGGGAAGTAATAGTACCACTGTATTCTGCTCTGGTCAGACCTCACCTGGAGTACTGGGTCCAGTTCTGGGCACCACAATTCAAGAAGGATACTGACGAGCTGGAACGTGTCCAGAGGAGGGCAACCAAAATGGTCAAAGGCCTGGAAACGATGCCTTATGAGAAATGGCTTAGGGAGCTGGGTATGTTTAGCCTGGAGAAGAGAAGGTTAAGGGGAGATATGATAGCCATGTTCAAATATATAAAAGGATGTCATATAGAGGAGGGAGAAAGGTTGTTTTCTGCTGCTCCACAGAAGCGGACACGGAGCAATGGATTCAAACTACAAGAAAGAAGATTCCACCTAAACATTAGGAAGAGCTTCCTGACAGTAAGAGCTGTTGGACAGTGGAATTTGCTGCCAAGAAGTGTGGTGGAGTCTCCTTCTTTGGAGGTCTTTAAGCAGAGGCTTTACAGGCATATGTCAAGAAATGCTTTGATGGTGTTTCCTGCTTGGCAGGGGGTTGGACTGGATGGCCCTTGTGGTCTCTTCCAACTCTATGATTCTATGATTCTTTACCCAGATCTGGGTCTGGTCAGTGCCTAGATGAGTCATCTACTGCAAATATTATCAACCCTTGTGAAGTATTATTTATTTATTCATTAAATTTATATACCGTCCATCATAAGATCTCAGGTAGTTTCACAGGTAGGTTAGGCTGAGAGACTGCAACTAGTCCAAAGTCACCCAGTGGGCTTCATGTCTGAGTGGGGATTTGAACCCTGGTCTCTCAACTGCTAGTCCAGAAGTCTAACCGCTGCTCCACAATGCCTCTCCCATGTACACCATGGGATATAAGCAAGGCGGGATACAAGTGTAAGAAAACAAATAAGTAACAGTTGAGTAGGCAGACTTTTCACTAATTACATATGAACCCTGTATTTCCTCCAAAGAGCTTAGGGGAGTATAGATTGGGGGGGGGATACTCACTTTATCCTCACAAGCAACTCATTCAGACAGATTAAGCGGAGTGATCTTGTCAGGCTCAAGGCCACTCAGTGACCTTTCTGGCTCAGTAGGGATCGCAACCGAGGGCTGAAATCCTCTCTTTAACCCCAATTCTCCCACCGTCCCCTCTATATTGCGTCCCTGCTGTGAGCCCTGGGCTCCTTCACAGATACAAATGGTCACAATTACCAACAATGTGAAGCAGCCTAATGTGATGCAGGATTACCCATCATGCCCTGAGCTGGGCATACCCTGGCTCTGAGCAGGCCTTGCTGCCAAGCAATTAGCGCGCTGGATCAAAGCAATTCCACCTGAAACCGTTTTCCGCAGAAACTCCCCACAAATTCCCCTCCGTTACTGCAAGCCTGGCTCCGGCTGAGTCCAGAGATGAAGTTTTAGTCCTTTTGTTCTGCTCTCCTGCCCTTACCCCCAGCCTCTCTCGCCAAGTTTTCTTGTTTCGAAAATTGACTCCACTACAAAGCAGTTACAGAAAGAATCCTTGACACGTCAGTCGAGAAGGCTCTCCAGGGTAGACTGACAACGCAGCCACGCAGCCCATCATTTTTAAAGAGAAACACACATGGTTTACTACTGCCCACAGTCAGCCAGCAGACATTTAGAGGCTCTAGGGTGCAATTGTTGTCTGCGGGTCTTTCAATTAACTCCTACTTTTGTAATGCACTGAACCTGGACAGGACATGAGGGGATATTTCCTCTGAGCTCACAAAACAGAGTAATTGGAAATGTATCCTTGGTATACAGCACCTCTGAACAATAGGTAACCTTCCCCCCTCCCCTGGCCCCTTCTCCTAAAAGATAAATTATTCTTTCTTTAGGGCTATAATTCACCATGGCCAAGGTTTCTAGAAGTAGCCAGAAAATCCTAAGGGATCTTAAAAGTTTAAAGAAGCAGTGATGGTTCAGCACTGGACAGCGGGCTGCAGGCTACTCCCTCGGCTATTGGGGATTTCAGACCCTCCAAGTGTCCCTATTTTCCAGGGACAGTCCCAGATTAACAAAAGCTGCCCCAGTTTCCGATCTGATCCCGGAATGTCCCACTTTTCCTTAAGACGTCTCGATTTTCACCAGAGAGATATTGGAAGGTATGGAATAGTACAGGGGTGTCAAACTCAAATTCATCGGGGGCCGCATCAGCAGTTTGGTCACCCTCAAAGGGCCGGTTGTATCTGTAGTACTATGTGTCCACTCTTTATTATCATAAATTATTGTCACTGCATTCAATTATTACTGTTTTTTTGTAATAATGTAGTAATAACTAGCTCTGAAAGCAGAAACATAGTCAGAATAATGGCAAGTAGATATTCAAATGTACAATTATTGTACAATTTATTGAAAAATGATTTTTGGTAACTGCACTGGGTGGTGGAGGCTCGCTAGGTTTTCATACAGGACCTTTGCAGAGCTACTAGTACCTGGAGATGCTGGGGTCCTTCTGCATGCAGGACAGATGTTCTGCCAGTGAGCCACCACCCTTCACCAAAGGGACTGGCTGAGGTTGACTCACTGGAGCTGCTCTCCTGGTTCCAGGGTTTAAGGGCCAGAAGTATAAAGCAGCATCCTATGTTTCTGAGGAGAGGGAGAGGGAGGGGAGGGGAGGGGAGGGAAGAAGGAAGGAAGGAAGAAAAGAGGGAGTGGGAGGGAGAGAGGAAGGAAGGAAAGAGGGGAGAGAAAGAAGAGTAGGGAATAAAGAAGGAAAGAAAAAGAAAGAGGGAGAGAAGACGGAAAGGGAGAAAGAAGGAAGGAAGTAGAGGGAAAGAAAGAATAAGAATGAGGGAGAGGAAGAAAGATGGGAAGGACAGAAGGAAGGAAGGAAGAAAGAAAAGAGGGAGCAGGAGGGAGAGAGGAAGGAAAGAGGTGAGAGAAAGAAGAGTAGGAAAGAAGGAATAAAGAAGGAAAGAAAAAGAAAGGGAGAGAAGACAGAGATAAAGAAGGAAGGAAGGAGAGGGAAAGAAAGAATAAGAACGAGAGAAAGGAAGAAAGAAAGGGAAGGGGGGGGTCGCCGCCTTGATTCAGCGCCAGAAAAGAGCGTGAAGGGACCCAGGGGCAAAAAGCATTTCCCATGCAGCGTGAGGCAGCGGGTGTCCGTTTTAGGAGAAGTGCGTAAAGCCTCAGAGTTGCACGTTCGTGAGGCTGAGCCGCTGCTGAGCTCACGTTCATGAGGCTGAGCCGCGGCAGGAGGAGGAGGAGGAGGTGGCTTGCTGGGTCAGTGCCCGGCAGCGCCGTGCGGAGAGTCCTAAGCCTCTGGGACGCAGCAGTGCTCTGTAGCACTTTGAATCCTCCTCCTCCTCCACAGGGCGCTGCTGGGTGCTTTGTCTGTGCTTCAGCAGCAGCAGCAGCCGTTTCCAGGCGCCGAGCCGTGGCAGGAGGAGGAGGATTCAAAGTGCTACAGAGCACTGCTGTGTCACAGAGGCTCGGGACTCTCCGTGCGCTGCTGGGCGCTGACTTGGCAAGCTGCCTCCTCCTTCTCCTGCTGTGGCTCGGGGTGCTCCATGCAGCGCTGCTCTGGCCGCCTTTCTACCCCCCCCCCCCGGCCCTAGCTGTTTGTCGGCGCTTTGTCAGTGCGGCGCTTCAGCAGCAAGGTCCTGCTGCTGGGTCCCGCTGGCTGGGGTGCTCGGCGGGCCACATGGGGAGGTCTGGCGGGCCGGATTTGGCCCGCGGGCCTTGTGTTTGACACCCGTGGAATAGTATGTCCCTATTTTCATTGGAGAAATGTTGGAGGTTATGGGGTCTGAAGAACGGAAGAAGAGTCTTGCTTGGAAAGAGCAAAGAGTTGACTTTGCCAGGCATGCTGCTCTTGACTTTGGCCACCCGGGTTCATCCAGGCGAATATTTTTCACCTGGGGGCCTTGTGTCCTTCTGCACAAACTTCTATGGAACACACGGGCAGGGCCAGAGGCAAAAGTAACACAGCAACAAATGTAAAATTTACCACTGCCCAATAAGTGAGTTTCTACACACCCTGCCCCCTCTGAACTTCACATAGGCAATATCGGATATTATTTTTCTGACCTACCTAACCAGGTGGTTGCAAGAATGTGGTAAAAGGTAAAAGGTAAAGGTAAAAGGACCCCTGACCATTAGGTCCAGTCGTGACCAACTCTGGGGTTGCAGCGCACATCTCATGTTATTGGCTGAGGAAGCCGGTGTACAGCTTCCATGTCATGTGGCCAGCATGACAAAGCCGCTGCTGGCGAACCAGAACAGCGCACGGAAATGCCGTTTACCTTCCCGCTTGGAGCGGTACCTATTTATCTACTTGCACTTTGACGTGCTTTCAAACTGCCAGGTTGGCAGGAGCTGGGACCGAGCAACGGGAGCTCACCCCGTCACAGGGATTCAAACCGCCGACCTTCTGATCAGCAAGCCTTAGGCTCTGTGGTTTAACCCACAGCGCCACCTGCGTCCCAACGGTTTAAGGTAAAGCAGCCTTAAAATGAAACCTTGGCCAATATTCTTTATCTGGAAGCCCATACGATGAAGGGGGGGGGTCTAATCCACTTTGTTCTCTCAGTAGCACATTCCAACACCTGACTCTATGAAAACTGACAAGTGATCCCCACTTTCTCCATCAATGCCACAGCTGTACAAGTGACACAGACAGGTGAGAGGCTTTGGACACATCATATACTTCCACCCATTATTGATGAACCATCACAGGTAAGTCTTGGCTTCGCTTCATTGCGGTCATCCATTTAGAGTCTGGGTTTTCTATTGTCTCTTTGGGTTCACTCCCTGGCTTTACATTTCTAACAGCTGAAATTGCTATATCCATCTATATCCATATAAAAATCACCGAAAATATTATGCTGCCCCCCGAATGTAATTCAGAATAAAACAATATTAAACCGCAAAATAAAATTCAACAACAACAGATTCCCTGCAGCATATAACAGAATCTGATTTCCTCCCATCAGTAGGGCACTAGTGAGGGAAGGGTGTGGAGTGTAAGGAAATCTAATGATGACTATTTCAATGGTTTTGTTTTTATTTTAAAAAATCAAATGTCAAATTCTTCTGTTAAAAAAAAATCTCTATTTTGTCAGTGTCCCTGCTTTACTGGTGTCCTGAGCATTTGCTTAGTTTGCCTGTTGGGTAATCCAGCCTGCTCCCTCCCTCCCTCCCTCCTTCTCTCTCTCTCTCTCTCTCTCTCTCACACACACACACACTTTAAACCTCCACCACATGATTTAATTATCCATGTAAGCTAAACCAGAGCCTTTGTATCCACACAACCAATCCATCAAAACAATGGTTTGCAAACAAGCCTAGAAAAATTAACACAGGCAGCGTTTTATACCCATTTCTCATATTTTAGGACATACCCATAAAATAAGCCATAGCAGGAATTTTAAGCATTCAAGGAATTTAAGCCATACCCCGAAAATAAGACATAGTGATAGGCGCAGCAGCAATGCCGGCCGCGGCAGGAGGAGGAGGAAAAAGATAAGACACCCCCTGAAAATAAGCCATAGTGGGTTTTTTTGAGGAAAAATAAATATAAGACGGAGAAACACAGTAGGAGTAACCGAAAGACAACAACCCATTCCTTCATTAGGCAGCCCTGTGTGGGTGTTCCATACAGCTGGCCGATCCAAATGAGGCCAGCGTCCGACTCTTTTGAGAACCAGAGTGACCAGGCCCACTTTGCCGCTTTCGTGCTTCGTGGCTACACGTGTGTATCTCAACACCCACACAGATCATGCTTAACACATTGCTCCTCAGGCGACATGTTTTTGCAAGAAGCGGGACCCAAAGCAAAATCTCCCACGAGTTTCAGTCAAAATGCATTAATCCATTAGATATTTCCCAGGACAATATTATCTCACACATGCAGGCTATCTTCCTCACATTCAGCTGGGGAGCAGAGTAGGGCGGGAGACGAAGGAAGGGACGAATCCTTGAAGACATGTTTGAAAAGTGACATGCCCCCCCCCCAAAAGCCACAGGTAAACTGGCTGCTGTTATGAGATGACATATTTTTTTCATTCTGCATTTATCACTGTAATAAGCAAATCCAAGCTGGGGGGATGAGGGAGAGGAATACCAATAATATATTTTTAAGGCAGTTATCTTTCCTCTCATTTTTTTTTCTTTTTTGGTGTGTGTGTAGGCTCCTGATTGCTTTGAAATGCCACCATTGTCTTTCACCAAACGTCTCCTATCATCAGAATGTTCCCTCAATGGGGGCAGGCAGAAAATGATGCCCTTCCCCTCCCGGGTTGGCAATTTGCGTGTCGTAGAGTATTAAACGCCTGCCATAGTTTTTCCTCGTGCCACCCGGGATAAAAGGGCCATATTAAATGCTTCTGAAGCTCTCGCAAGCTGCCATTGATAACTGCCTGCTTTTGACCTACAAGGTCAAAACTCTAACTTGTTCTTTCCTGTGCTGTCAGCTAGTGGTGATAAATGCTTCGGCCTAAAAATAAAAAAAAACCCTTTACAATCAGGTTTTAGATTTTAAAAAGAACCAGTTAATGTTGTAAAGACGAGGCAGGATTTCTCTCTCTCCCCCCCCCCTCCACTTTTGGGCAAACACTGGGCAGCTCAAAGGAGCGTGTCTCTAAAATTTATGGTGCAAGCAGCTGGACACACATGATTTTAGAGATTAAGGTAACAAACAGGCAGTGCAGTGGCCTTGGAGTGCTGCAATTCGACTTCATTCCCATTAGAAACACATACCTGTTCCTTCTCCTTTAGTGAATTTAGTGGTGATTTTGCAGAGGGGTGGGGCCGGCAGGCCGGCAGAGTGATTTACAGTTTTCAGAAGAAAGGCAGAAATGATCCCATTGTTTTAAAAAAGAGCTGCACCGCCCTCATGCTCATCCATTACAAAGGTTGCCTATTTGGAAGGGATACCCTTATTTATTGCAATTTTGCTTAATAAATTGCTGTCCCTATTTTACCTTTACCATTTTTTTAGTGGGAGGTTGTCATTTTCCAGTGCCTGCGCCAGGATTGATTGATTGATTGCAGAGAAGGGGTGTTTTCAGGCAAGATGCCCTCAGGTAGCCCCAGCTCCTTTTCTTTGTCTGCCATAGGAAGCTCACAGGACACATCAGTCAAGAAACTAGACAAGGGCTGCAACTACACAGCTATAAAAACACTCTGGAAATACTCCGGGGGGGGGGGGGGGGGACAGGACGACGACGTTTTAAAGCTCACAATGGAAAATTTCACAGAGTTCCGATTTCAGCTCTATAGCACCATCTGGTGTCAGTGTTGTAACACATCTATCATGTTTTAAAGGTAAAGGTAAAGGGACCCCTGACCATTAGGTCCAGTCGTGACCAACTCTGGGGTTGCGCGCTCATCTCGCATTATTGGCCGAGGGAGCCGGTGTAAAGCTTCCAGGTCATGTGGCCAGCATGACAAAGCCGCTTCTGGCAAACCAGAGCAGCACATGGAAACGCCGTTTACCTTCCCGCTGTAGCGGTACCTATTTATCTACTTGCACTTTGACAGGTTTTCGAACCGCTAGGTTGGCAGGAGCTATTTTTACTAATGTAGCTGAGTCCAAGAACTTTCTTAGATTCTCTTAACCGAGAATTACTTGTATGCCCAAAGAAGGCAACTTTGCAAAACTAAAGGTAAACCACTGTGGACTGGGGAGGGGAAATGTGGATGCGTCAATACTGTAAAATGCACATAAGAGACCACAGAACCCTTACAAACCTTTTGAAAAATAATTGGGGGGGGGGAGCACAGTGAAGACCGAGCATGCTCAGGAGCTGTTGAATGCTGACTATTGTTGGGGGGAATGGAGCTGAGTATTATGGAGGAGAGCATAGATAGTCGACAGCACAGGAGCACTCCATACTGTAAAATTTTGTTGCAGATCCCACCTGTGCTGTGCCAATACTGATCTGAACCAGAAATCCTCTTGGGCTTTTCAGCCATCTGTCATATTTTTTGTCTTCCAAAAGGTGTGTCAGTTTCGTTTACTGACCTAAAAGCATTTCGTTGGTCCAGTTCCTTAATCACCCTCAATACTGCAACTTATTGTTGTCACATGGCTCTAGTAAACTCGCCATATTTACGAGGAAGCAGAGCTTAAGGCTACGTGGGGCTTGGTGATCTGCCAAGCTGAAAATAGCATTTAACAGGCTTTTAATCTATTTCATAGGTTATTGTCCCCGGGAGTGCTGTTAAGAGTCTGCAGGAGGGGTGGGGTGGGGGGGATGAGAACAAAGGGTTATTTTCACTTACAATTCAGCCACTGGTGGTATTATTAATCTGCCATTGGTAATCAAAGGAAGGTGCACTAATAACAGTACCCTTTAAATGTGCAATGAGGGGGACCCACAGCAGTATAGGTTTTTGTGCCTGTGTGTTCAGTTTGTCTTAAAGACAAACAGGCTGTAAAAGTTGTTTCCATCAAAGGTTAGCATGCAGATGAAATGCTGTCAGAAACAAGACTCAGCTTTAGCAGGGACGGTCAATGTTGTGCCTTTCAAAATATGCTGGACTACAATTCCCATCTGCCCCAGCCAGCACAGACAGTGGTCTGGGATGATGGGAGTTGTAGTCCAAAACATGTTGAGCTAGAGAAACAGCTTCACTTTTCACAGTGGAAGAATGATGGAACGGGAGGAGTTGGGATAAAAATAAAAACCCAGACAAAACCAGCCTGCTCTCCTTCATCTTTCAGAGCTTGATGTGGCAAATAATAAGTACTTTTAAAAATAGCAATTACTATGCACACGCAAGCTCATACAAATGGCAAACTTAGTTGGTCTCTAAGGTGCTACTGGAATGATTTTTTTAAAATTTTGTTTCGACTACGGCAGACCTGCATGGCTACCTACCTGTAACTATATATAACATGTAACTGTATATAACATGTTACAGTACTTTCAAGCTTGTATCTGAGAGGGATTGTACACCTCGAGCCAAATGAGGTAGTAGGCAGGGAATTTTGGCCTGGATCAGTTTCTATTGCAGGTGTAAATGTGTGTCATCTTTTTAAACCACCTCAGAATAAAACTGACACACCAGCGGAAGGGTTATGCTAAACAAAGGGAGAGTGCTACTGGTCGCACTGGGCATGGAGCCTTGGGAGCAATGCAGGGGGCTCCAGAATTATCATGTAGAATGGTATTCGTGTGGCAGAGGGCCCCTGAATTTTGATGCCACTGAATTTTGAGGCCCCAGGGTCTGCCACTGATGCTGAACCTTCCTCACCGCTTTGCTAAGGGTCAATAGCATGCACCCATGATCTCTATCATTCTTAGGCTTCAATGAAGCAAGACTTCCAGATATATAATGAAGGTGCCAGGCGGACCTGCCTGGGGGAGAGCATTCTGCAAACAGGGAGCCACTTCAGAAAAGGCCTGTCCACATGTTGCCATTCCCCAGACCTCTTGTGGAGAAGGCATACAGAGAAGGGCCTCAGATAACGAACACCGAGTCCCAGTTGGTTTATATGGGGAGAGGCAGTTCTTCAGGTATTGCGGTCCTGAGCTATTTAAGGTTTTAGGGGTCAGGCTTCTAGGCACAGGACAAACGGAAGTGTGGACAAGCAGCGAGGAAAAGGCACTCTGCACGGTTTGCTGTCCTCTTTTCACATCTTCCAGGTGTGAACTCTGGCACTGACAAGTTCCATGGCCAGGCCATGGCGAACCCTGCCTTAAATGGAGTCCTGAGGCTTCAGGGGGCAAAGAGATTGGCAGATCCTGGAAGCACAGTTGCTCCCGTGTAGCCCGATCCTTTGAAAGCTTCCAAACGGAAGCTCGGTGCAAGATGTTCGGGGAGCACGTTGAGCATTTCGTCTCTCTGGAACTGCCTAAATAAGCACTGCAAGTCAACTGTGTGGGTCCTGCTCATCCTGAGGCTTCCGTTGCCTTAATACACACACACACAGCCAAACTCCTATCTCATTCTTCTCAGCTGAGCGCTCTTTGGTGACAAGCCAAGGGGTGACATACACTTCAGGATAAGGAAATCCGATTTCAGACACCACTGAGTTTGATAAGCCACTTCAATTTTGAAGATGAGAAGGCGAAAATACTTTGAAAATAACTTTGTGGAAGCTTCAAACAGGGCTTCTGCCTATGCCCCCCCCTTCCAACTACCCATAGCTGCCCCAGCTCTGCAGCAAAGCTTTCCCCCCCACGGACAGAGAAGACTCAAGGTAGTATCTCTGTAAAATGTTAAGTTGAAAAACAAAAAAATAAATAATTTTAAAATAAAAAAAGACTCAAGGTAGCTTATGCAGCTCAGAGAAGCTCCCCCCCCTCCTCCAGGATTGTTTCACCTGCGTTTTCATAAGCCCCAGGTTTTCAAGTCCAACATCCACAATACAAAATATTAAAAACAACAAGGCCTCCTATGCTAGCCTCATGCAATTGCAGTCCATCAGGCATTGCTTATTATGAAAACAAGATACAAAAAAATGAATGGTATTAGGAGAAAATTGGTTGGGAAGCATGTGGATGATAGCAAACTTGCATACGAAAGTGTGTTTGTTAGGAGAAAGCACAATAAAATCATGGCTAATTTTCACAAGCTCTTTCTTTGAAACTGCAAACTGATGCAGAAATGTGGAAAACTGACCTTAAAGCAGGAAAAACGAGAAATGGAGAGAAACCTAAACTGACAGTTTCCTCCACCCTTAGCTTTGGCACCACACCTTTTAGGGGCTTGATTTATTTGTTCACGTTGATGAAAATGTTTTTAAAAGAGCCTTTCTGTGAAGGAAGCCAAAATAGCTACCAATAACGAAACTCACAATGGAGCATGTGGCACCTTAAAGATGAAGGGCGGTAGTCAGTAAAGTCTTCCTCAGGGTAGACCTCTTGAAATGACTGAACTTTGTCCTGTCCATGAACTTCAATGGGTCTACTTGGAGTAAAGCCATCCTAACATATTTATTGTGGCATAAGCTCAATCCACTTACTATTTCTCTCTGCACCAGCAACATGAATCCACACAAGTGCAACGCGGATGGGCAAGTGAAAATCTTGGGCTAAAAATGCCTGTCAGGTGTACTGTAGAAACTGGGTGAGTCTTGGCACCACAGTAAATGGTGGAGACAGCCAACAAACCCATTTGATAATGACAGCAAATCACAATGGGGGGGGGGCATTGTATTTAGCAGAGCTCCTCTAACAGCATTAGGCCTTTTGTCTATTTTTACACCAGTTCAGTGATGCTGTTGCTGAAGGTCACTCTTCAGGAAAGGCTCTAATTAAGATTTCTGCCTGCAGCAAATTGTAAGAACTATAATACATCACACTGGAGCAACCCAGCCACAGATCATTGACTATCCGGAGCCAGTCATGTGGTGGGAGCAAATAATACGGTTTTCATAGCACTGAGAATCGTTTGACAACGTGATTAAAAATGCAATACCTTGGGTTTTCCTGCACAATGTCACTTTTTTTTAAAAAAATGTGTTGTTGCCGGCTGAACAGAATTGTTTAAATTATGAAGTGAAGGGCAATTGCAAAGAAACTCATTTGTACTGGCATGATTGCAATGTTATGTGCACCACTTTGGGTGTTATATATATTTGGGCTTCAGAGAAGGCATATGTGGCAGTTCTCAATGCCCTGTCCACCCTCCCTTCCCTTGGCACAAACTTACACCCCCCCGACCCACAAACAGGAGGAGAGACTCCGTTGATCCACCCACCTTTGTCTCTGGCCCCACCCATGTGACCCCAGGGGAGAATGTGATCCTCAGATTGGGAAAAACGATTGCAGGCGCCTGAGTCTGACACTAGTTTTCATGTCTGCGCCTGTTCCCCAACCTCTGTGACCCTTGCAATCAGATCACTTTCTTATTCAATCCCTTTGATGGTAAAAAAAAGTGAGCCGTGAATGAGAGAGACAGCTCATGAGCTGATTAACAGTCATCTGGTGTGATAGGAGTCCAAAACAATTATCTGAATCCTTGTTGGCCTCATAACTGTTTAGCTTTAGCCAGAAATTCTCTCACCCAAATCTCACTTGAGATGACACAGAGAGCAATAGCCGCCCTGCTGCTTTGCTTTTGGATATTTTATGTGTAGATCCAAGACATAGCCTAGCTCTGAGAGGTGGAGGAATACCCAGGGCTGGACCTTCTAAAGTTGACTCTCCATCCATCTCTCTTTTTAGGAAACCACTAACAGGCACAACCCATTCTGAAATGAGCCAGCTGCAGGGATGGGGAACCTGTGACCCTCCAGATGTTGCTGGACTACAGCTCCCATCCTCCCTGACCATTGGCCATGCTACCTGGGGCTGATGGGAATTGTAGTCCAATTTGGGGGGCTGCAGGTTCCCCTTCCCTGGTTTACTGCACAACAATTGTTTAGGGGCACAATTCTGTTCCAAGGTTGATTATTTCCTGAGGTAATCTACTCCAGGTGTGGAGAACTTCAGGCCCAGAGGCCAAAAGCAGCCCTTCACACCTCTCCATCTGGCTCTTAAAACTTTTTCCAGGCCACACTCCTTCTCCCCAGACCTCACCCATTTACTGGCCCTGCTCTGTGCTCTCCTTGAGTGCTTTAACTTGACTGAAAATTGTCCTTGAAATGTGACAATGCCTCTCTTGCCTGCCTGGGCAGAGAGCGGTGTGTGTGTGGATCCCTCTGACTTTTGCGTGGATGGAATGCCATCTATTGTACAAAGGTAACAACCCTATCTCTTGCTCTACCATGTGGTCCCTGAAAGATTGTCCACAAAGCAATGTTCCCCACCTCAATCCAATCATCCGCCAGTTCTTTGTGAAGTGATCCCTTCACCCTCTTTCCTACCCTTCATTCTGAGACCGGCAAACATTTTTCCATGTATGCTCAGGTTATTTTTAGTGTTTGGGCTGGCATCGTTTTTTTGCTGTGTGCCTGTTTGCAATCTCAACAACAAAGGAAGAAGCGACGTTGGTTGAACATAACCTCTGAAAAGTAGCCTTAATACTCAGCTTCTTGCCAATGCCGAGAAAAGATTTGGACCACAATCTGCAAAGTGTTGACCCCACTGGAGCAGCATTGATAATGCAACTGCATTTGTTGACCAGCTTTGGGGATCCCAACACCATCTATAACAGCAAGAAAATGAATGGCTTCAAACCAGCTCACAACATCTATCCATTCAGGGTATACAGAAGTGTTGAAGAAGTGTTTATGCCCAATACGAAGCATAAAACAGGCTTGATATTTCAAAATGCAAGCATTGACTGATGGATGGATTGATATTATTGATCCATTTCTCTCCCCATTCCAGTGTTTGTATTTAGATGCTTTCAACCAGATTTATTTTTCCTCCCCTGCTCTCTTACTCTGAAGTCTCACCTGGAATTTAGTGCAGCATAGAGGATAAGCTGCTGGATTTGAGCCAAGGAGGCTTCTATACAAATCCTCATTCAGCCACGAAGCCTTCTCCCTTTCTGTCCAAACTACCTCACAAGAGGAGGGGAACCTTAGGAGAAGGACAGGATACAAATACTGTATGCTAATGAATGAAGATTCACAAGAAAGGGGAGCAACATTTAAGCAATTAATCTAACCAAATGATTAATTAATTTTTTTAAGAACCAACTAAATTATTAGTTTATTACCTGGGCAGCACATTTTGCTGAATGCACAAAGGTTACTCTTTGATGAGACCTTTTATGGAAAATTACACTTGTAAAGTGGAGGAGAATAACTGCACTTGGTAAATAAAAGCTTTTAATTCTCAAGCATGACAGATGAGGTTTTAAAAGCAGAGGTTGGATGGCCATCCGTCATGGATGATCTAGTTGAGATTCTTGCATTGCAAGGGGCTGGGCTACATGACCCACGGGATCTGTTCCAACTCCACAACTCTATGATTCTACCTGAACAGTGCAATCCTTACGCAGAAACAATCCCTACTGGGATCAATGCACCTTGATCCCAGGAATGTGTGTATAGGATTGCAGCCTTGAAGAAGCACCCCCCAATTCTCCTCATATGATGAGGCCTACTCTTCTAAGATGGCGGCAGCTACAACATCTATAATGGGGTGGGGGCATTTTTTTTCACTCCAAGGGCTGCATTCTTCCCAGCCAAGCTAAGAAACTCAATGTGGGTGTGGTCTCTGTAAAGGGGTGTGGCATGGAGAGGGTCCCGAGGGTCAAATAGAGAGGCTCAAAGCAGAGCTGTAGCTATAGGGCGGGGGGCTAGCCAGTTTTTTTGACCTGGGAGAAGCCTCCAGAGGCGTGCCATTGACCCAGGTCCTTGACCCAGGTGAAATAAAGCCTAGTTTTGTCCCTGCCCAAAGCATTGCATTTGCAAGATTAATCAACCAAGGTTTTTAAAATCAGGCAACAGCCCTAAGAAAGTATCCAATGATGTTGTGGGAAACTGCTATTATTATTATTATTATTATTATTATTAAATTGCCTGATTCCGAGTGTTTTAAAACCTGAATGTTTTGTGCCATTATTTTAACAATCTTTTTTTCAACGGCACCTGGTAAAAGGAATTTACCACAAGGGCAGCCAGTAAGGAGTAAGTTTGTAGCGGAATGAGGAAAGAACTTGATCTCTTTAGGAACCTTTGCAAAAGGAAAAGCGAGTATCCTACACTTTCTATCATTAATAGTTCACCAACGTTTTTTACTTATGAGCTGTCAGTAGAAACATCGTTAAAATAATGGTTTGAAATAATTCATTCATGTCTTAAAGCTCTCTGAGTCTCTGAGCTATTTGGTATTAAATGGTTGGAGATAGATCTTCTGCACTAGAAAAATAGTCTTTTAAAGGGAACAGTTTGATAAAAAAAGTTTTATACCTGTTATGATTTGTATGTGCTTCACTTTCTTAAAGGGAACAAGTTTTTTTTTTTAAAAAAATAGATCTCATAAACTCTATTAGGCAATGTGGACATGTTGGTCTGATGTTGTATTCCGAGTGACTTCTCTGTCATGAGGATGCAAGTAATTATTCCTTGTTAATCTGTATATTTGCATTTTGCTTTAAAGCAAAATACAAATTAGCTTTAAAGCTAATTCAAAGTGTTGGTGCTGACCTTTAAAGCCCTAAACGAGGGGTCCAGTATACCTGAAGGAGCAACGGCTTGAGGAATGGCTTAGGGAGCTGGGTATGTTTAGCCTGGAGAAGAGAAGGTTAAGGAGTGATATGATAGCCATGTTCAAATATATGAAAGGATGTCATATGGAGGAAGGAGAAGGATTGTTTTCTGTTGCTCCAGAGAAGCGGACATGGAGCAATGGATTAAAACTTCAAGAAAGAAGATTCCACCTAAACATTAGGAAGAACTTCCTGACAGTAAGAGCTGTTCGGCAGTGGAATTTGCTACCAAGGTGTGTGGTGGAGTCTCCTTCTTTGGAGGTCTTTAAGCAGAGGCTTGACAGCCATATGTCAAGAATGCTTTGATGGTGTTTCCTGCTTGGCAGGGGGTTGGACTGGATGGCCCTTGTGGTCTCTTCCAACTCTATGATTCTATGATTCTATGATCACCCCCATCATTCAGCCCGGACACTGAGGTCCAGCACCGAGGGCCTTCTGGCGGTTCCCTCATTGCAAGAAGCAAAGCTACAGGGAACCAGGCAGAGGGCTTTCTCGGTAGTGGCACCCGCCCTGTGGAACACCCTCCCATCAGAGGTCAGAGAGATAAACAACTACCTGACATTTAGAAATTACCTAAAGGCAGCCCTGTTTAGGGAAGTTTTTAATCTGTGATATTTGATGTATTTTAATGTTTGCTGGAAACTGCCCAGAGTGGCAGGGGAAGCCCAGCCAGATGGGCGGGGTATAAATTTATTTATTTATTTATTTATTTATTTATTTATTTATTTATTTATTTATTATTATTATTATTGAGTTCCAAATGAATTTGGAAATTCCCTGAAACTACCAAAGTCTTTTACACCACTTTTGCAGCTCTCTGTATTGTTCTTGCCTTGAACTGAGGCAGTCCTCTCCTTTTTAGGTGAGAGTTTCTGCAACTGAGAGATGGGAAGCAATAGGAGATTCCTGGGTGGTTGCCTGGCAGCATCCCAAGAGAGCTCCTTAATTCCCCTTACAACATTAATTATGTCTAAGCCACCTGGCGTGACAATATTTGGTAAGTTAGGCTGCTGCTGCCGCCATCATCAGCAAGATCTTTTGGGGTTTTAGTACAGTAGTCCTCTCCATACTATGCTCAGGTTGCATATACGGTAAGTATAAATGAAAGCCGTAAATCCTAAAGACACCACAATCTCTGCTGATGTCCATTCCAAGGAAACGGAACTTTAATGCTGGAACCCCTGGAATTTTCCACCACTTGGAGATTGGGGTGGCATGAAACAGTATTATAAATTATTAATAATAATTACAGTGGTACCTCTGGTTATGAACTTAATTTTGTTCTGGAGGTTCGTTCTTCACCTGAAACCATTCTTAACCTGAGGTACCACTTTAGCCAATGGGGCCTCCTGCTGCCGCCGGGCCCAGTGGTGGAGCTTCATGCTCCGGCACCGGGGGACGGTGAGCAGGCAGGGGCGTGGCTGGTGTCCTGGGGGTGTAGCACGCACATCCTGGGGGTGTAGTGCGCCGGCCGCAGGGGCGTGTCACGTGTCCTGGGGGTGTGGTGCCCAGCGCGGGTGGGGGCCGCCGCAATGGCACCCCACCAGAATCGCGCTGCCGGGGGCGTTGCACTCCCCCTGCCCCCATCTTCCTCTGCCAGTGGCCGGGCCACCGGTGTGCGATTTCTGTTCTCATCGTGAGGTAAAGTTCTTAACCCGAGGCACTACTTCTGGGTTAGCGGAGTCTGTAACCCGAAGTATTTGTAACCTGAGGTACCACTCTATTATTTATTATTATTATTATTATTATTATTATTATTATTATTATTATTATTATTTTCTTTATACCCCACCCATCTGGCTGGCTTCCAACAAAATATGAAAAATACGATGAAACCCACAAAGGCATTGCTTCCAGGAGGAATGCTCCCCCCCAATAACTTATTTTATTTTTCTTCCTTCAGTTACTAGTCCCCTTCTGGGCACAATCTCCCTTAGTTCTTCCTATTCAAAGTACCAAATCAGACCTGATATGGTTGGGAGATCCATGGTCAGATATCTCATTAATTATTATTTTTGTAATGCTACTGGCAGCTGCAGATCTGAATCAGGTTTGGAATACAGGAGGCATGGGGTGTGTGAACGTTTTCTTGATCCAAATTGCCCCACTGGAGCTGTTGTTTGCCCCATGAGAGAATCTTACCAGCACTACATAGGCCCTGTAAGTTTTCTCCATGAGGCAAACAGCTGCTGTGTGGATGGGTGAGGGAATTAGGATTGGAAAAGCAACCCTCCTGCAGTCCCATGGTTCCAGTCTGAATCAAGACCCTCTTCTCCTTTGTGGCCACTATTAACCTTTTTAAGGCATGGGGAAATCTGAGCCTGGAGCTTCTAACACCATGTTTACTTTGGACCATAATATGCAGGGCAGGTAGTGTTTCTTATGTCCACTGTCCTCATCGCTCCATCCCATGTCCACCTCCAGCAAATACAGGGCCATTTCAATTCAATTATTTTCTATCGAATCAGGAAGCTGCAGTGCATACAACTTGGCTTCGCAAGGAGCCTGCATTATCTTCCTTCTCGAGCAAAAAGTAACAAGAGTATCTTTCTTTACAGGCATCTCAGCACTTCTGACTGCTCAGAACTCTTTTCAGCTTGGCAGCACCCACCAGACTGCCCGAATCTAACTCATTACCAGCTTCAGGGCTTCAGATTCAAGCTCGTAATGTAAGCACTTTCGAAATCTGAACAGCAGTTGTGCAGAGGAATAGGCATGGCATAACATCAAACAGAAGGTCCTATGCTATCCCCCCCCCCCAAAAAAAACAAGGCAAATCCCCTGAGCCATCAGGGTCTCTATCCTTCAGTTTTATGAAATCATATTCTGAAAGTATGTAGGCAGTACTCATATGTGGGGACCAAATTGGTTTCAGCAATGGTTCTGGTTCCAGAGATTTTCTGGGAGCCTTTGGGAGAGGTGTTTGGAAGGTACAAAATGAAATTTTCCAAATTATTTGGGTCCCTTCTTTGGCCAGTGTTAAGACTTGGGATGACTAGAAACTGGTGTCACCATCTCTTTGGAACTCCCGGCCTCAAGATTCATTGTGCTCCCTCCTTGGTAGTTTATAACCCACCAAAATAATGTAAAACATCAACAAAAATAAACCTCTCGGTTTTCTAAAAGTTAGATAATTGTTTATTTCCTTGACATCTGATGGGAGGGCGTTCCACAGGGTGAGTGCCACTACCAAGAAGGCCCTCTGCCTGGTTCCTCGTAACCTCACTTCTCACAGTGAGGGAACCGCCAGAAGGCCCTTGGAGCTGGACCTCAGTGTCTGGGCTGAACAATGGGGATGGAGATGCTCCTGCAGATATACTGGGAAGAGGGCCTCAGCTGATGACCAGGGGGTCTCAGTATGTTCATTCGAAAAGAGGCATTCCATTAGGGTTCATCCATCAACCCTTTCCTAGGTCTGATGAACTGATAAAGCCACTTGAAGTAGGCTCACTTAGGTTCTGCAATATTTTCAGAAGCCTCCACAGTACTAATCCAGTCAGTCTTCCTGTATATCAGAAGCCACTGAGTTTCCTATGGCTACTTTCCCATGTAGAACTGTCTCAATTAGCTTCTACGACAAATACCTTTCACTTCATGTAATCCGAAAGTAGAAGCAGTGGGAAATCTCTGTAAACAAGCTAAAATGGAACGATATCTTAATATTCCAAGTATTCTTCACCAAGACGAACCATTTTCCTTCTGAACTCAGAACGTTCACCCTTTCCTCCTGAATTCTGCTATTTCATTATCCCAGGGTGTCCATTCACACAAGCCAGCCAGCTCTAATCATTCCACTCTGACCTGTTCTGGACCCTCTGAAGCTCAAGGAAATTAAGTGGTTTCCCCTGCTAAAGAGTCATACCACAAGCATGTCCAGCTATACTTGAGGTTCACCTTGAATTACAGCCCCTCTTCTTCTCTAGGATTCCACCTTTACAACTAGCAGCTCTGAAACAGCCTCTGCATTGAAAGGCAAAAGGTGGTGCTTCACTGATCTCTCTAATTTCTGCCCACCTTCTCTGGAGGTTAGAGGAAGGATTTTATGCTTGGTTTGTTGACTTGGGCTCTTAAACAAAGCTCTTGATTTCCCCTTATCTGTCCCTTGCTGGTGTTTTATTCCCCCGCCCTCCCTGACAAGTTCCCACTATATCACACATTTATTTTCTAGTTCCAGTAACTGCCTCTCCCCTCTTGTTTAAACTGGAAAGGAAAAAAAGGGAAAATATTGTAAGAGGTGGTGCCCAGTGCCCATTTGGATCCGTTCCGATGTATTATAACTCACGTCGGCGCATCTCTGCAGGCAGTAAGATGCACGTAAACAGAGAGGCAAGCTTCAAAGAGACGCTTGGCATTAGAAGCTGGAAATGACATTCAGGTAGTTAGTTACCTGCATTATATCCAGCAACTGATTAAAATGCGGTCGATCGCCAGCCAGACACTTAATGAAGCTTTTGAGCAGGCTGTGGGAAATTGTCTTTGGTAAGCCCCAGCACCCCTGAGTCTGTCACACATTTTAATATTTGTGCATTGGCTATGTTATCATAGCCATGCAGATTCATCCTTCTCCCCCTTTCCTTCGTATCATGGGGACTGTATACACTGGAGGCTAAGGGGGCACTGCCCCACCAACCTCAGTCTGCCTCCACCTTCCTGCCTTTTCAAACCCCCCCCCCACAAAAAACAGTCCAGGGGGTGGCACTGCCTTTCAGCTATCTATTCCCAGCTTCCTGCTCTGGAACTCGGCAGGGAGGAGGATGGGGACAAAACAGGACTTACTTGGCTCCGCCTACCGTTGGCTCTGGCTCCACCTACTGTTGGGTGGGCCTTCTGCTCCACCAATCCTAATGGGCAACATCCTCCACTGATTGCATATACCAGGCATCCCCAAACTGCTGCCCTCCAGATGTTTTGGCCTACAACTCCCATGATCCCTAGCTAACAGGACCAGTGGTCAGGGATGATGGGAATTGTAGTCCAAAACACCTGGAGGGCTGAAGTTTGGGGATACCTGGTATATACTGTACTGCAGACTTGCCAAACCTGGTGCCTTCCAGGTGTTTTGGGCTGCATCTTCCCTTAGCCAACACAGCTACAGTTTCAGTTGCAGGAGATACTGCCTGCTTTCTACATTTGGCCCCAGCTACCCAAGGCTACTAGGAACCAGGCTACTAGGAACCAGGCAGACAACCTTCTCAGTTGTGGTGCCCGCCCTGTGGAATGCCCTCTCATCAGATGCCAAGGAGATAAGTAACTACACAACCTTTAGAAGACACCTGAAGGCTGCCATGTATAGGGAAGTTTTTTTAATGTTTAATGTTTTATTATGTTTTTATATATGTTGGAAGCCGCCCACAGTAGCTGGGACAACCTAGTCAGATAGGCTGGGTACATTTATTTATATGGGGGATTTGCTTCAATTTGCATTTTGATATGAAACAACACATGAAGGGTAGTCCATCTATCCTCAGAAGTCTGTGCTTTTCTGAATTTCGCAAGGCTCTTCTCCAACAAACCAATATCTATGAAATAATGCATATATTAGGAGAAAGTGTGCATGAAAATGACTATGAAAGCAACATGCAAGAGAACATTAGGAGGCACTGCAACAATGTATACATTAGTAAAATTGCAAGCAAAAATGCAGGTATTAGGAGAAATGCACCCTAAAATGCAGATTTTAAAAAAGTCCCCATGAGAATTTAAGTAAAATTGCAAACTGATGGAGAAATGTGGAACTTAAAAATGGAAAAATGAGCAGGTGAGGGCTACAGAAACTGGAAGTTTTGACCATCCCTAAATGGTGTCACCACAGCTTATGTCTTCCACTGCCACCAACCAAGTTTCCCCGGTTATATATTCAGACTCAGTCAGGTTGTAACGTACAGTATTAACTAAGATTCCAGTTTATTATGAACGCAAACAAGTTTTAAATACTTTGAAACACTCCAGTTGGATTCACTCTGTCTCCCCTCTGTCTCTAATTCACTCTGACTCCTATGCCTCCCACCCACAAGAAACCAACCGAACTAACTGCCGAAAACCCCTGTGCCGAGTCTTAAACACAGTTAGGCTCCGCCCCTGGGCTTTTTTTAATTGGTCGGCCTATTAACCCTTTCTCTCTCTCCACAGTGTCCTCTGGTGGCAACCATCTGAATTTAATGTACAACATGTACCAGAGGGGAGACTGGTGTCCCCCGCCAAAGTGGTTTGTGCTTAATTACCAGATCCCATTTCAGACCTTTGCCTTTCCCCATACATTAGGTGGCCCACATGCTTTTGTGACTAACGGCAGCCACTATGTAGGCCTGAAATGTCTCCTTGACTTTGCTTGTAAACACGTTTCATTGGGGTGTCACTAATATGCTTTTATGACCTCACTGCCGGAGATTATGCCATTCTCGAGCCCGATAAAGTATTTCCGGCGGAGGGATCCTCTTAATGTCCCCCTCCCCCCACTTTATGCAATCACGAGAGACGATAACCAATAAATTTAGCCCAATGTTTTCTTGCCGTTAACTATTTCTGAGTAAAACTGCAGAGGCGCAAACACTTTGAAGAATTCCTCCCCTCATACCCAGGATATAGAAAATGATATTCACTTTGGGATGGGGGTTTAAGTACAGAGCACCTTCTGTTTTCTTTACCATTAGAGCTATGTAGCTGCTAAATGTCATTTACTCAAAACACTGTAGTCCACAGGATTTGTAACTTGAGCTGACTATTTGCTTTTAATAAACCTACCACATCCTGAAGGTTACCTTATTTTATGTGTGTGGCAATGGGAGGGGAAGAAAGAATAGCATCTTTTTCATTAGGTTAACCAGGCAGCCAGTGTAGCGTTGTGGTTCCAGGCATAGACAAACTCAGCTCTCCAGATGTTTTGGGACTACAACTCCCATCATCCGGAGCAATGGATTCAAACTACTGTACAAGAAAGAAGATTCCACCTAAACATTAGGAAGAACTTCCTGACAGTAAGAGCTGTTTGACAGTAGAATGTGCTGCCAAGGAGTGTAGTGGAGTCTCCTTCTTTGGAGGTCTTTAAGCAGAGTCTTGACAGCCATATGTCAAGAATGCTTTGATGGTGTTTCCTGCTCAGCAGGGGGTTGGACTGGATGGCCCTTGTGGTCTCTTCCAACTCTATGATTCTATCCCTGAGCACTGGTCCTGTTAGCTAGGGATGATGGGAGTTGTAGTCCCAAAACATCTGGAGGGTTGAGTTTGCTTATGCCTGGGTTAGACTGCTGGACTAGGGCCTGGGAGACCTGAGTTCAAATCCACACTTGGCCAAGAAGCTCACTGAGAGACCTTGGACCAGTCATTCCCGCCCCCCTCAGGCTAACCTACCCCACAGGGCAGTTGTGAGGATAAAGTAGGGGGGAGGGAAACCATGAATTTATTGAAGGAAAGATGGGATGTAAATGGAACAACCACAGCAACCATTCAACAAGGCATTTTGAGGGTAGAGTATGACATAATACAACCTATGAAAATGGTGTCACTATGTTCAGTTCACATAAGCTTTTCAGACCCATCTTTAATTCCAACATGCAACAAGAACAGGATACAAGTTTGTGCAATGAATCTTTTGCTTCCCCTCGTCGGGAATTTCGGTGCAAACCCAACCAAGTTTACTCAGAAGAAACTCCTGTTGAATTCAATGAGGTTGTGACTGCAGCCTTAGAAAACTGTCTTAGATCATTGGTTCATCTATCTTAGAATTTACCTGCACTGACTGCAATTTTAGTTGCCATATCTCAGGGGTGGCCAACTCCTAAGAGACTGTGATCTAGTCACAGAGTTAAAAACTGGCAGTGATCTACCCCCTTTTGGGGGGGTTAAGGTCAAAGTTGTTGAGCTTTTTTTAGGAAGGAGAAAGGCCCATTTTGAGGGGGTTTGGGTCAAAGTTGTTGAGTTTTTTTTCAGGGACGAGGTTAAATGTTGAGCTTTTTTAGGGGAGCCACAGTTGTTCAGCTTCTTTGGAGGGAGCCAATGATCTACCAGTGATCTACCGCAGATGTCCAGTCATCTACTGGTAGATCACAATCTACCTGTTGGACATGCCTGCCATATCCAAACACAGCAAGGATTTTAATCTTTGCAAGGAGACCAGCCTTACTCCTACTGATGCAACACTGCTGAGAAAAAGGTGGGTTTCTTTTTGAAGCCCTACAATAGCAAGCATTTGGTTATAAAGTTATCGGAGAACAAAACCAGTTATTAAATCTCTATGGGCAGGGAAGTGCTTCAAATTAAAGATGGGGCTGGGGGTGGTTGGGAGGAAAGAACAACTAGATCTACAGTATAGGAGGAAAATGGCACGTAAATACAAAAAAAGGTTTGGCTTTGGGTTGTTGTTGTTTTTTGCTGTAGCCTTCCTTTTCTTCCTCAGGGAATCATACATATCTTTTCAAATACTCTTTTTGAAAAAAAGACCTAGCCCCAAACGTTGAAAGGAAACTAAGACACTTGATACCACCTTGTTTATTAACTTGTTTTGTCAAGAGTCAGACTTGGGGGATTTCAGATTTCTGAAGTTGTAGGTTTCCTTCCCCTTCTCTGCAAAATGGAACAAAGTACTTGAATTGTATAAAATGATGAAATAGGAACTGAGTCATGAATCCCCTTTAAGCCTACTTTTCATGGGCGGCTTTCTTTTAAGACTTCTAAGCTGCGTCTCTGGCTAAAATATGCAGATATATAAAAATAGCTTTATAAGATGGAGCAACATGTTAAATGGAAGATGGGTGGCTGCTGCCTGGTTCTGCCCCCCTTCTTCAATTGCACAAAAGATATACCTTCTATAAATATTCAGGAACCGGATCTTTATTTATCAACAGTAGCAAGGTTAACATTTGCAAAACACTGGAAACGACGACAATGACCAATGAAACCAAATGACCGAACAGAATTGGCGAGGTATTCAATCTGCTACAATGAACCACGTGCTTAAAATTCAGTGTTGAGTGCAAACTTGTTATGGAAATTCCAAGTCCTTTAAATAACAACTACTGTTTTGATATTTCTTTTGGGTTTTGAATACTTGAGAGTGTTGGTGAAAACAAATGACTCCTAAATAGATTCCACCCCCACCCTCCACAATGTTTTAATGCATGCATTTGTATTTCCCTTTGAAAGTTTTATACAGTGGTGCCTCGCTTAACGAATGCCCTGTAAGACGAATTTTTCGCTAGACGAATGGATTTAGCGATCGGAGGTTGCCTCGCAAGACGACGAGGTTTTCTATGGCCGCCGCTTCGTCTTGCAGCATTTAAGGATGCTGGGAATTTTAGTTCTGTGTGGGGTGAACTTCAGTTCCCAGGATGCTTATTTACTTAAAAGTATGTCACTTTTAAAATGGAAACAACCAGAACAATGTATGATTGAAAAAATGAAGTTCAATTAAAAAACAACAACCCCTATTCAGGTAACAGGGTGTGATTTAGCTTCTTGTAGTACAGTGGTGCCTTGACTTACAAATTTAATCTGTTCCGAAGGCACCTTCGTAGGTCGAAAAATTCGTAAGTTGAAAAACGCCATTGGAAACGCGATTTCCCATAGGAATGCATTGGAAAAATGCATTGGAAACGGAAAAATTCGTAAGTCGAAAAATCCCTATCTAAAACTGCCGCAGTTTTCTTTCGGATGTAGAGACATTCGTAAGCGTGCGGCCATTACCCCCATTCGTAAGTCAAAAAATTCGGTTGTCGAGTCGTTCGTAAGTCGAGGTACCACTGTATATCAAATCTGGTAAGGGTCTAGCATGATGGTTAGCTGTGAGAACCACGTTCTGCATCCTTAAGCACACATTTAAATTGGGTAAGGGATGCAATTTTTATTTCTTTACTTGTTTGTGTACAAATTAGGGTTATAGGCTTTAATTGGTTTACTCAATGAGACTTACGCTAGTAAGGAACAATTTTAATCAGTGGGACTTGGAGTATAAGGACATGCTGGTTTATTTTAAAGGCTATTTATATATTTGTTTAAAATGTGCATATATTTCAGCTTCTTAAAATAAAATTTTAAAAACCCTCTTAATAAGAACAGTCAATCAAGAGCACCAATGAATGAATGAAGCTTCAATTGGACAAAATCAGACACTGATCGATAAGCACAGAAGCTACTGGCCACCCATTAAAAGCGTTGCAGAATAAAAAGGTCTTAACCTGATTTCCTAAATTATACCTTCTGAACATGTCTTGGGGTACCACCACTGAAAATGTCCACTTCTTGGTTTCTCCCTGCCTAAACATTCCTAGTAGAGGCTCCCAGAAGAGGACCCTGGAAGCAGATCCTACATAATGCACATCTTCATATGGGGCAAGTTGGTCTTTCAAATATTATAATTCAGGTGTGTTAATGTTAATTTAAAGTCTGCAATTCTTTCTGACAGTGAGAGTTGCTTTTGTTTTTTAAACTATTGTTGTTGTTGTTTAGTCGTTTAGTCGTGTCCGACTCTTCGTGACCCCATGGACCATAGCACGCCAGGCACTCCTGTCTTGCACTGCCTCCCGTAGTTTGGTCAAACTCATGTTCGTAGCTTCGAGAACACTGTCCAACCATCTCGTCCTCTGCCGTCCCCTTCTCCTAGTGCCCTCCATCTTTCCCAACATCAGGGTCTTTTCCAGGGAGTCTTCTCTTCTCATGAGGTGGCCAAAGTATTGGAGCCTTAGCTTCATGATCTGTCCTTCCAGGGAGCACTCAGGGCTGATTTCCTTCAGAATGGATAGGTTTGATCTTCTTGCAGTCCATGGGACTCTCAAGAGTCTCCTCCAGCACCATAATTCAAAAGCATCAATTCTTCGGCGATCAGCCTTCTTTATGGTCCAGCTCTCACTTCCATACATCACTACTGGGAAAACCATAGCTTTAACTATACGGACCTTTGTCGGCAAGGTGATGTCTCTGCTTTTTAAGATGCTGTCTAGGTTTGTCATTGCTTTTCTCCCAAGAAGCAGGCGTCTTTTAATTTCGTGACTGCTGTCACCATCTGCAGTGATCAAGGAGCCCAAGAAAGTAAAATCTCTCACTGCCTCCATTTCTTCCCCTTCTATTTGCCAGGAGGTGATGGGACCAGTGGCCATGATCTTGGTTTTTTTGATGTTGAGCCTCAGACCATATTTTGCGCTCTCCTCTTTCACCCTCATTAAAAGGTTCTTTAATTCCTCCTCGCTTTCTGCCATCAAGGTTGTGTCATCTGCATATCTGAGGTTGTTGATATTTCTTCCGGCAATCTTAATTCCGGCTTGGGATTCATCTAGTCCAGCCTTTCGCATGATGAATTCTGCATATAAGTTAAATAAGCAGGGAGACAATATACAACCTTGTCGTACTCCTTTCCCAATTTTGAACCAATCAGTTGTTCCATATCCAGTTCTGACTGTAGCTTCTTGTCCCACATAGAGATTTCTCAGGAGACAGATGAGGTGATCAGGCACTCCCATTTCTTTAAGAACTTGCCATAGTTTGCTGTGGTCGACACAGTCAAAGGCTTTTGCATAGTCAATGAAGCAGAAGTAGACGTTTTTCTGGAACTCTCTAGCTTTCTCCATAATCCAGCGCATGTTTGCTATTTGGTCTCTGGTTTTAAACTATAGTTATCTCAAAAAGGTAACCACAATTATGATCACAGTAAATCCACCGCCATTTTAAGTTGCTTTGAAACATTTGTTTTTAGTATAACACGGCAAATAATTTCAGTGCACATTTCTGTTAATAGGCACATTTTCAAAAGCAACTTCCCCAAATATAATGCTTTTTTTAGATTTTTTTAAACAAACATTTTAATGCACACCTTCACCTAATATATGTCACTTTTGAACACATTTTTTGACTGAAGAATGCAACATTTGGAGAAGTGCAAATTTCAATAGCTGCCGTTTTCCAGTTTGTGTATTGTTTCAAGAACTACAAATTATGCAAGTTCAGTGCAAACATCACCAAAATTCTCCTCCATCCCTAGATGTGACAGACGGTGGTGTTAACCAGTTAAAAGGCAGATGGGCTGAATAACTAAAAATACTTTTGTGTATTGACAACTGTAGAGCGATTGCATTAATGTTCTGTGGAGAAAGGGGAGGCTATGCTGTTAACGGAGAGAAGATGGATGGATGGTCAAGCAACTCTAGCAATAACAGTTCTTCTCACTGAACCATTGCTGGGACAGTCTGAAAAAAAAATTATCATGCTGTTTTTGTGAAAGTCGCAAGGGATATTTTCATCATCATCATCACTGGCTTTAGAAAACTTTCACACCGTTTTCATGCCTGCCTCCAAACGCAACACAATACAATTTGAAATTTGCCTGGACAAATAACCTTCGCCGAGGTGAAACCTCATTGGGTATTCTGCAGGAATTTGGCATGGCTTGGCTTGGCTTGATTTCCATCCGGCTTATCAGCATGTGCGGTATATACAGGGTTCCCCCCATTAAGCTCATGAAATTGATGGCTAAGGAAGACTGCACTATATGGATTTGCAATTCAAACATTCAGAAGTGGTTTGGGAATATATATTAATGGCTTCAGGCCCTATCAAGTGTCAGCATCAGAAACATCTGGCATGCAGCAGCAAAAAAAGTACCCTTCTGTAGACACTACTCCGACGGGGATGCAAGCAATAGAGACTCCGCTGTGCGATTTTCAATAAAGTGCATGATGGGGAGGGAGGGGGAGACTGATATTAAATTCACAAGCGTTTATATTAAAATTCCATTACAGGGAACCTAAATGTAGTGTCGGAGAGTGCCTTTATAAGACATTTGTTCAGGCTTGGAGTATGCAGTGGCTGAGTATTTGGACAGTCAATATTAATTTGAAATAGCGAGTCACCTCATCTCTTAAAACCCACAGGCACACTCCTCCCTCCTCCCCTTTTCATCTCGCTGCCCACTTGGCTCCGAGTGAGGTGTACAGGCACGGGCCCAGTCAGTCAAGCAACCATTTGAGAAAGATCTCCTATCTGCCATTTTAAATTCAGAGTTAGGAGTCCTCAATGCCAAGCGCATGAGGGACCATGTCACTCATGGCTGGAGCCAGAAAGTATGGGAGATAAGGGGAGGGAGAGAGAGAAGAGACTAACTGAAGAAGAAGAAGAATTTGGATTTGGTATCCCGCTTTATCACTAGCCTGAGGAGTCTCAAAGTGGCTAACAATCTCCTTTTCCCTTCCTCCCCCACAACAAACACTCTGTGAGGTGAGTGAGGCCGAGAGACTTCAGAGAAGTGTGACTAGCCCGAGGTCACCCAGCAGCTGCATGTGGAGGAGCAGGGAATCGAACCCGGTTCACCAGATTATGAGTCCACTGCTCTTAACCAGTACACCACACTGGCTCTGCAAATGCAACACACAGCAATTGCTCTAGAAATGAAATGATCTCATCTATAAAGAGTGCAATAAAACAAGGTGCCATTTCAAACTCCCTTGGTTCAACATCAAGCAAGCCATTAGAACAGTGATCAACCTGAGGCCTTCCATACATTGTTGGGCTCCAACTGCCACCAGCTCCAGTGACTTGAATCCCTGGCCTACCTGGCAGCAAGTTGGTAGGTCAAGTCCAAAGGTCAGGAAATGCAGTCCAGGGTCAATCCAAGTAGCCAAGTCTGAAGTTCTGCAGTCAGGAGGATACAAGCAATGCCAAAGCACAATCCCATAGAGGTCCAGGAACATCCACACCAAAGTCCATCAACATTGGCAATTGAGCTCCAAATCTACTCCACCTGGTCAATCACTCACCTCCTCACAGAGCTAACAAGCCCCACCTGGCCAGCTAGGGAGTTGGGCTATGGGCCCTTGCCTGTCTCTGAGTATTCCTCCCACTGCTCCCTATGCCTCAGAGCTCACCGTGTTTGTGGAGAAAGGGGCCCCTCTGGCTCTGGTGATGAATTCTACTGCTCTGGTTCCTGTGCATTGACCTCCACCCCCTTGTCCTCCTCCGTCACCCTGTGAGTACTTCCTTCTTTATTGCTGTGTGTCCCAGTCCTGGCTACACCCCATGCCAAGATCCTCTTCCGCCTCCCCATCGTCTTGCCAGTTCATGACATCATCAGCATGACCAATGCTTGGCGACTGGTATTTGTGAAGCAGCAGCATCCTGAGGGCAACTTTGCCTTAGTATGCAAATGCAAGAAAGGGTCCCTTGGAAAGAGGTCAAAAGGTAACCAAACAGTACAACTTTTGCTGAGGAACGTCTTCCTTTTTCTTGTAGTGTGCAAGTCTGCTGGCTTGGCTGAAATCCTTGGTAGCTGTTTGCTTCTTGCAGCACACTTGGTCTCTACTTCACCCATACTGGGGATGGAGTTGTGCTAGTTGGTCTGGTAGGTAGATGGCTTTGTCTCACGGCACAGGCTTGGAAAGATTAATCACAATAATTCCTATGCAAAATGGACCAATGGTCCTGGCATCTTGCTCTGTTCTCAAAAGTTCATTTGTCCACACTTCAACAATCTCCCAAAGGTTTTCCATGTGTAACAATGTATTCTAAAGGTAAAGGTAAAGGGACCCTTGACCATTAGGTCCAGCCGTGACCGACTCTGGGGTTGCGCGCTCATCTCGCATTATTGGCTGAGGGAGCCGGCGTACAGCTTCCAGGTCATGTGGCCAGCATGACAAAGCCGCTTCTGGCGAACCAGAGCAGCACATGGAAACGCCATTTACCTTCCTGCTGTAGCGGTCCCTATTTATCTACTTGCATTTTTTGACGTGCTTTCGAACTGCTAGGTTGGCAGGAGCTGGGACCAAGCAACGGGAGCAAACCCCGTCACAGGGATTCGAACCGCCAACCTTCTGATCAGCAAGCCCTAGGCTCTGTGGTTTAACCCACAGCGCCACCTGCATCCCCTACAATGTATTCTACTCCCCTATAATTCTTTTGAAAAAAGTATCCAGATAGGCCTGTTGATGGCTAACTCACATAGTGGGATAGGAGCAATAGCCTCCTAGGACGCTTAGTTTGGTCAGAATCAAGCATAGACTTCCAGAGCTAATGGAAAAAAAAATATTACTTTTGGTAAAAGGGCCACCATAGATAATCTTCTGAGGCCCTCCTTCGTGTGCCTCCTCCTCAAGAGGTCCGGAGGGTGGCAACACGAGAACAGGCCTTCTCTGCAGTGGCTCCCCATCTGTGGAATGCTCTCCCCAGGGAAGTTTGCCTGGCGCCTTCATTATATACCTTTCGGCGCCAGGCAAAAACGTTTCTTTTTAACCAGGTATTTGGTCGATCTGATTTACATCCTATACCCTTTAAAATGTGTGGGGTTTTTTTTGGGGGGGGGCTATTGGGTTGTTGTTTTATTCTTATTATGTATTTTGTGATTTTATATCTTGATTTTATTCTCTGAACTGCCATGAGACCCCCGGGTATAGGGCAGTATATAAATTCATCATCATTTAATAATAATAATAATAATAATAATAATAATAATAATAATAATAATAATAAATAAATAAATAAATTTATACCCTGCCCATCTGGCTGGGTTTCCCCAGCTACTCTGGGCGGCTTCCAACAGAATATTAAAATACAATAATCTATTAAACATTAAAAGCTTCCCTAAACAGGGCTGCCTTCAGATTTTTAGACTCATATCCTCATGTACTATCTGAAACCCAAGGGGCACATTGGTTGCTAGATGTGAAATATATTGCTATTCTTTTCAGCTCTCCTGCTCCGCTAACAGAAAGAGCAAAGTTTTCCCATTGATGGAGTAACATTAAGCTTCTGTCCTTACTTTGCATCTTTTGATCAAACTTTGAATCACAGGTGTGTAACAGGTAAAAATGGTGAGTCTCTCTTCTAGTTGTCCTGAGCTACTTTGATACTGTGGAATGTTCGTAAATAGATTCTGACTACAGGTGGAGGAAGTTGCAGTTAGGATAATGCATACAAGTGTTTGCAAAGGAAGATTCACGCTGGTCCACAAGCTATGTGCTGCATGGTCAGACAGCCTAAGAGTTAGGAGGTTTAGTGGGAGGGGCCCCAGGCACTGGGGGAGAAGTGTACCCAGAAGCAGGTTTTAAAGGGAAGGGTTGTGCTGAGAAACAGAACCATAAGGAAAGTACAGGTGGGGGGGGGGCAAAATAATTGAGAAAAGCAAGAGAAAGTGAGGTTTTTTTGGTTTAGGCAAAAGAAAGGACGTGTGATCATGGTAAGGAGGACACACTGGAAAAAGGAGCTTTGGACATTAAAGGACCATGGGTCAAGGGACCAAGTAAGGATGTGGAATTTGTCTGAACGAATTAGAAACATCCTTGGTTGCAATTTTGTAGCTCAAATGTATAGCTTTGGTACTTTCCATAGCAGAGTAAAAAGATTATCTCTCTGTAGTCAGCTTCTCAAGGCAAACTCGCTAATGGTTTTTCTCCCAGCAAGTTGCTAACCCCTGTCGCTTGAATCCTAAAATATGGTAAGTTGAGGAACTTCGTAACTGGACTATTTCTCACCCCCTCCTCCCCCTGTGCAGCCACCACTTGCGACCCCTCCAAAATGCTTCCCCTGTGCATCGGGGAGCCTTTCTGGTCAATGTGGGATAGGGCAGGAGGAACTACTGCAGGAGAGGAGGGAGGAAGGGATGGGAGATCACTTCCCTAAGTTATCTTAGGATTCAAACCACCCCCTGACAAACCCCTGTTCCCCCATCCAATGTTGTCCAGGGGGGCTTTCTGCAGGACACAGGCAGCTGCAGGGGAAAAGAGGACAAAAAGCCTTCCTTCTGTGAACTTCCTCAAGTTAGGATCCTTTATTATGTACTCTATTATTTACTCCTTTTACATATTTCATAAAGACATTTTGTGCACAGAGCACAGGACTCTTTCAGCTCTGTAAAGTAACTGAACATGGTTTTCCCATCCGGCACGCATGCACACACACACACACACAGTCACAGTATATATATATATATATATATATATATATATATATATATATATATATATATATATTCTGCCTCTCTTCCCCCCTGACTGGATTACCACGCCCAGTGGGGTCACCACCTAGCGGTTGTAAAAGACAATTGATAAACACTGACAACTGGGAAACACTGGCCTGCGAGCGCTTCAGTTGGAGAACAGCCTTTACCAAAGGTGTCATGGGCTTTGAAGAAACTCGATCTCAAGACGCAAGGGAGAAACGTGTTAAGAGGAAGGCACGCTTGGCAAATCCACACCGTGATCAATTCCCGCCTGGAAGCCAATGTCCTCACTGTGGAAGGACGTGTGGATCCAGAATTGGCCTCCACAGTCACTTACGGACCCATTGTTAAAACCGTGTTTATGGAAGACAATCTTACTCGGCTACGAGTGATCGGCAAAGAAAGAAGAAAGATATTTCTGGACTTCTTAATTATTTTTGAAGCAGCAAATATTTTCAGAGATTTAATACAACAAGGTTTTCAATCACACAGGGAACCTCCATGGATACAAAAACTACCCCATTGCATAAGTGACTGGCCACATGATCTCTAGTGGGGTTAAATGTGCAGTCCCACAGCCCAGCTGAACCTATGTTGCATCATGCCCACCTTTTAATACTTGAACAGGGTTATGAAGCCTAGAAGAGCTGCCCAGAATACATCATGCAGACATGACAATACCCAGTGCCAACAACCTTTCTGCCATCTTCAGGCTTCCAACATGGGCCCCTCACCATCCCTGCCACTTCCTAAGTAGTGCAGGATGCGTGGGGCATCATTCATCCCTTGAAAGATGCAGTTGTCATCTCATTCAGGACGCTCCGAGCATAGATGATGTCATTGCCATGTGCTGGGACCTGGAAACCTTGAAGGTGGTCCAGTACTGATCCATTTGAAACCAGCACCAAGATACCCAGAGTCGGATTCCAAACAGGTCACTCTTACCAATTTCTTTATCCCCCAAACTGTGCCAGATTTACATATTAGCTAAACAAGCTATAGCTTAGGGCCCCACTCTCTTGGGGCCCCCCAAAAAAATTAAAGGAAAAAACACCTGGATGTACATTTCCAAAATATAAGATAAAAAACAATTACATACAGCAACAGTGTTTTGTGTTGTGTATGGACCTGTTAGGTCCATAAATTACTATATAGCATATATTCAACAGAAAAAACAGCGGCAATCTGTTGTTGACAAAGGACAGCTGGACATATAAAGGGCCCCATTACCTTCAGTAGCTTAGGGCCTCATCAAACCTAAATCCGGCCCTGATCCCAAACCTCTGTTTGCCAACATCTTCATGGGCTGTGTGCTACCTATTTGTATTGTCAGTACTCGTATTGTTTCAGAAAGTGCAAATTAGCAAAAATGGACCAATTTGTGAATATATGGTAACCCTTCTTATGGTACGTGGCAGGTCAAAGAAGAGACTCTTTGTTCTCCAGACCCCGTAAAATCATTTTGATTAGACCTCTTGCCTAGACATCTGTTGTTCTAAAGTCTGAGGACTAACTCCCCCCAGGATCTGCACCTCTGGCTTTTAACCATTTCTGTGGTAATTTTCCATTCTTGAACATGTGGGATAGTTGTGCTGTTTTCGTTATATGTGGTTCATGTGTATATCATTGACTTGTGCTCTCTGAAATAAATAATCATTATTTTTAAAAAGGAGGTGTAAAAATAGGTTTGCTTTCAAATGTGAACTGAATCTAATCCTTCCCCATCCCTACCTCTGTGTGATCTAGTCCTTAACATTCATGAAATATGCCTGTGAAGGTAACTCTTTGCAAACAATCCATCAGGCCCGGCTGGCGCCCAACCCACAGTCATTTTCATTGGGCCAGCTTTGCAAAGGAACCTGTGCAATCTTCATGGAAATAATTGTTTACCCAGCTGCATTCCTTGATGGATGGGATCCTTGGCATCCTGTCTAAAAGGCAAAAGGTTAGGGGGCGACTGTCAAAGAGAGAGAGTAAGAAAAAGTATGTCGCCTCCTTCTCCCACTCAGTGTACTAAGGGGGTATATACATTGGCTTTGTGGAATCACCAGAGCAGGCTGTAAATGATGTATGAAATGGAAAATCTTTTGTCCACTGCACACAGAGAATATGACAGTACAATGCATTCTCAGTGGCCCTGTCCTATCTGTTGCGCTAATCAAATAAGACAGGACCAGGGGAAGAAAATCCAGTAAACAAAAGGGAAGGGACAGGAAGTCGCCAACATCCCAAGCGTTGCGCAGAAGGGAAACTAAGTGCTTACTCATGCATTCATGTTCATCACTTGTTGGTTAATGACTTATTACTCTTCCTCAGCTCACAGCCGAATGTGCAAACAGTCTCCACTGAAAAGCACTGAGCTGGAGCAATGCTATCAAAGTCCTTTTTCTGTGGGGCTTGATCTGCTGTATCACTTTAGGTTGCAGTCATTGAGAGCTCAAGATGCATAAATCAGGCTTTTGGTGTATGGACATGCAGAGGAGGAATGTCAGAGACGCGGCTAAATCGAACGCCTGGGAAGAGTCTGACTCTGGAGATGAAAGAATGCCATTACAGAGGGAGCCAGAGTCTGACTCTGGAGATGAGGGAATGCAGGGGTGGGTTAGTTCGGACCCCCTTCATTAAGAGACTCAGATAGAGCAGCAGACTCGGAAAGCTCGCAGGCAGAGGGGGGGGGAGGGAGATAGATGGCATTGAGGGGGTTGCAATGCAACCAGGAGGGAGGCAGCGTTTAGAGGGCTTCTCGTTTGAGACCCGGGGGGGGGAGTCCACCCACCTTCTCCCCAAACCAGAAGAGCTGAAAGGGTTAAAATGCAACGGAAGCACAAGAGAGGAGAGACTGGACTTTGGCGCCCTTCGTGCTGCGAAAGGGAAGGAGACTCAGAGTGACCAACTGGTAGCTAAGAGCGGCAGGCTCAGAACCGCTCTCTGGGTGTTAATTGTAAATAAACCTACGACAAAACTGCCAGAGATTCATTCATTCTTATCAGCGCTTGCTTGCCTGCCTGCCTGCCTGAGATCATTGCAAGGAAGAAGCAGGAGTGATTCATGCTTTCCCCTTTCTCACCTGATCTGTTTGCGAAAGTAAGGCAACGGGAGAAGATGCAATCCCCCCCCCCCGTCCTTGAGTGACAGCAATGGAAGGTCTTCATTAGTTCACAGTGATGTAATCACACAGACAAATATGACTGGCTTTGTGGCGCTATGGTATCATCATGTGGCATGATGACATGATGATGATGCCTTATTGGCTGGGAGCATAAAAAAAAGAGTTGTCAGAGAAGAGCAGCTTCTTGGGGATGCAAACCAATGTGAACAGAAATATGTAAGACCATTACGCTAAGTCCCCTTTCCCCCCAAAAGTCTTTTTGTCTCATCAAAAGTCCACTTTTTCTTCCATTTAACATGTGGCAGCAGATTCTCGTTTAATCTGTCTCTACTTTGATCTGTGAGAAGACGTTTGACAGATGCAAACCTTTCCTTCCATTTCTCCTTGGGAAAGTCCTCAAATACATATTTATCTTTATAAAATGGTTTCCCCAATCAAATAGAACAGGAATCAGCATAGAAGCAACTGAATGTATTGCAAGCTTCTTATTTTGCTCAAAATCATGGGATATCTTTATTTTTTTAAGGCAGCACAATAAAAGGGGTGGATTCCTGCAATGAATCGTTTTGTAGCTATACAGAAAGCGCTGAAACCATAGGTGTGGAATAACTGTTAAGGGTCAAGAAAAAAAATCTCAAGAAATGTAGAAGGATTGCTTGCTTTGAATGCTCATGAATTTAAGGCAGTGTCTCTGTTCTCAAGTGGGGAATCCTATTGATGTTATCATGCCCATATGACATATTCCTGCATAAAATCCAATGCCCATGTTACAAAGCCTGTAACTGGATTATAATAATGCAATTGGAACAATTTGCAATACAGATGCAATTGGAACAATGGCCCATGTCAACAGTAGGCACAGGCCATGGGATTTCATTTACAAAAAAGTAAGTCTTTAAAGCCTCTTTAAACAGACATCATGAAGCAAAATGTGCAAACAAGGACAGCCAGGCTACTCTTGCATTTCAGCGATTTTAACCAATGAGTGAAGTCAGAGCTGGGATTGAGAAATGGGTTTCCTGGACTATGGGAATCCCCGGGGCCTCAAACTTGCTGGTAACAACTGATCTGTATTTTGCTTATCAGCCTCAGATGTCCCTAGACACACAGGGAACTTTGGCACCTGCCATCTCTGATATCTGCACCGCAAGCAATGCTGTGTGCTACAAACCCTGCTTTGCCTTTCTCCAGCTGTTTGCTACATTACCCTGAAGCACCAGCTTTTCTGGAGACTCTGTTTGTACCATACCCACTCTGAAGGGATGCCAGTGGAGAACAGGCCTAACTCTTCCTGACAGTAAGAGCTGTTCGGCAGTGGAATTTGCTACCAAGGAGTGTGGTGGAGTCTCCTTCTTTGGAGGTCTTTAAGCAGAGGCTTGACAGGCATATGTCAAGAATGCTTTGATGGTGTTTCCTGCTCGGCAGGGGGTTGGACTGGATGGCCCTTGTGGTCTCTTCCAACTCTACGATTCTATGATTCTAACGCCATGCAATGTTCTTAACTGGGTGCCTTGTGCACCTAGTCATGTGTCAAACATGCACCACAGCAGCCTTCAAGAGAAGAAGAGACAGGCAAAGGATATAGCCAATGACCCTCTTTCCCCGTATCACTTGGTAAAACTGAGCATAGCAGCAGATGAGATTCAGATTTTTGTACAGTAGGCTGCCATCAGTCAGAGTTTTGAATGCACACATCTATCTCCCCATCCAGGCCAGTAAGAAGCATCATCACCATTTAAAAACATGCAGCAGCATTCAGGGAGAGTGTGGAGCTAGTGACAAGTGTGACCTAGAGCAGAAGGCAGGTCAGAGTCCTGTCAACCCGTTAGAAAGGCCTGGAGGGTGGCATTTGACCCCAGGCTGATTCTAAATGCTAACCTCTACAAATCAGCACTAGGTGGTTTTCATAAATGTCACAGTTTGGAGAGTACTAGTTACAGGTAGGTAGCTGTGTTGGTCTGACGTAGTCAAAACAAAATAATAATAATAGTAATAATAGTAATAATAGTAATAATAGTAATAATAATAATTCCTTCCAGTAGCACCTTAGAGACCAACTAAGTTTGTCATAGGTATGAGCTTTCATGTGCATGCTGAAGAAGTGTGCATGCATATCTGAAGAAGTGTGCATGCACACGAAAGCTCATACCTATGACAAACTTAGTTGGTCTCTAAGGTGCTACTGGAAGGAATTAATTATTATTATTATTATTTTGTTTTGACAGTTTGGAGAGAGAAGAGTCCTGAGCGCTACAGACATTGGTGACATCTGAACCATACAGTAAAAGCACATGGCTGCCCTCACAAAGCTGCAATTCCCAGAACCCTAAGCAAACCACCGCTCCCAGGAGTCTTAGTGGGGGGGGGGGAAAGCTATGTGTTTTATGGTATGGTATGTGTAAGGGGGCGGAGTTACAGAGAACAGCCCCCCACCATAAAGTCCAGCTCCTCAACCAGTCAGAGCTCCAGCAGCAGGTCCAGTGAAGAGCAGGAGGAAGTGAACAGGTACTCCGGCAGCATCCAAGAGCCGTGATTGCAGCCTAGAGCTCCTATACAGGAAATGGCCAGCGGCGGAGCATCAGAGAGGCGCCCTTTCCCCCCAATGCCTGATTTGAGGCGTGCCAGCTCTCGTAGGAGCAAGGGGCGGCGCTTTGGGGTCCCCAAACTACTCTGCTGGACGTGTAGCCGGAAAGCGCCATTGCGAGATTCTGATGAAGACTGAACAGTCATGTTTCCCCTATCTTTTGCACTGTAAATAAGTATGCACCAATAAAAGTCTTAAAGACACGATGGTGTGGAGTGTCGTTACTCGAGGGTAGCCACCAGCATCCCTGACAGTATGGATCAGAGGTGGTGTGTCCTTGCACAGATTTGAAGAGAATGTGGGAAATGATTGTTGGTAAAAATAAATAAATGAAGTCATGATTTTGAGATATACAGGACTTGATGGATTTATTGAGCGAAAGACTTGGTTCCTGTATTTGAGAGTGGATGCCAGGCTAAGATCAACTAGCCCTTACAGAAGGAAGAAACCACCGCCAAAGAGGATGAAGAAGATTGGCAAAATTATTGAACTATGCAGGAGAGGACAAATGAAATAATTTGAAACTCATGGAAGAAAGGACTTTGAGTTTTAAAAAAGGGGCAAATGTTTAAAGCATATCTTCTAAGCTCTGTGTATAGATCTTTACATTAGTATAACTTTTAAAAGTCACTTGTAATAAGATGAAGAAGATTTTAAAATTGGATTGTTACGAACTTAAGGTTTTGTGGACATGCATGAACAAGTACAAACAATGTAACCAAGAGAAGGAGTGGAGGGAAGTCAAGCAAAATTATGGTTCAGAAATTTGTTATTGGTTTTTTTTCTTTTTTGTTATTTTTGAAAATTAATAAAATGTTATCAAAAAAGAGGTGGTGTGTCCTGTTTCACACTTGACACAAAATGGGAAGTGTCATGCCCCCCCCCCCCGCTGCCCTGTCACGCTATGCCACTGTGGGCCCACCTGTAGTTTAGGGGAGTCCACAGCAGCTTCTAATTCTCACAGTTTGACAGGTAGCTTTAATGGAGATGTGGAACATTGAAATGCCTCTCCTTTGTTTACACCGCAAACATTCCAAAAATACATTTCCTGCAACGAGGCATAGACAGCCAAACATATGATATTGTTGAGCTGTCAGGTGGTGGTGTGGGAAATTAGAAATCTCTGAACGCTGCATTCCTTCCTCATCAACACTGAAGCACAAGGCAGATAAAGTGTTCATACTGTGGCCCTGGTCGACGTCAGCTACAAGTTTTGATTGTCGGGAGGGGTAAAAGGCTGCTTGATAGATATCGCCTTTCGCGATACACCCATGCAACTCTCTGTACTCATGTTCAATCTGCTCCCTCCTCTGCCTACAATTAATGAAAATGACATTTTGGAGGCCTAGAGGGATAATTGCAAAATTATATCTGCCATTTCTATAAGGAAAAGATATAGATAAAGGTATCTAATTTGCCTACTAATTAGTATCGCTCAGCTGTGTTACATGACCACCCCTAGGGTAAATGCAAAGGAGTCTTCTGCGTTTAGCATTTGAAAAGCAGTTTGTAGACATGAAGGGTTGGGCTAAATATTAATATTTTACAGAAGACACAGCAACACAGAGTTGAATAGAGACCTCAAAAGCCACCTACCCCATTACCACTAGCAACTTCATGGTCTGGACTGATTGTGTGAGGCATCACCCCCCCCCCCTTTAAAAGAAAAAGAAAAAAGAAATTCTGTGTAGTTCAGGAGATACAAAGATAGGTTTGTTGTTAGAAGACCCCAGCAAAAATCCCATCGCTGACACAAAGTCTGTGCCCTCCCCCTTTACACAAGCAACACCTGGATGGCAGCTTCCAATGCATTCACGTCCACATGAAAAGCCATTTGTATGAAAGAGCTACAAGACTGACTGCGATTATTTCAACCATACCCTTTGATAGTTTGTATTGCCATGGCTGTAATCTCTCCAGCCACATGAGAACTGGGATGATTCAGAAGCCAGTGCCTTTAGTTTTTTAATCTATATATATAAAAAAACCACTCAACTGCAAATACAACAAACAAAACAGCAAACTAAAATACACCATAAAAACAGTCACAAAGGCAAGGAGATTAAATATACAAGTTTTTTTTTAAAGAATAGTGTAAAACAGGCATCCCCAAACTTCGGCCCTCCAGATGTTTTGGCCTACAACTCCCATGATCCCTAGCTAAGAGGACCAGTGGTCAGGGATGATGGGAATTGTAGTCCAAAACATCTGGAGGGCCGAAGTTTGGGGATGCCTGGTGTAAAATATATTCAACGGTGATTGCTGAGAGTTCTTAGGAGACCCCCATTGGTCTCACAGAGCTACAATTCCCAGAGTGGTTTAACCATTAATCCCTCTTCAGAAATTGCTGCCCTGTGAGGGAAATACAACAACTTCCAGCACCATTAGCAACATACCCCTCAACTGTCCCTATTTTCCTGGGACATCCTGGAATTACAGAAGCAATCCTGGCTTCTGATTGGATCCCAGAAGGTCCTGTTTTGGTGCTGTGCTCTCATGTAAGTCAGCTAGCTTGGCACCAAGGACGTGTGTCCCGCTTTTAATCAGTGGAATGTTGGAGGGCATTTAGCATACTACAGTTCCCATAATTCTCTGGGGGAGGCCATTACTGTTCACAGTGTTATCATGGTGCTTTACATGGATGGGGTGAATGTGGCCTTAGATTAGGACCTGGGAGACCAGGTTTCAAGTTCCCACTCAGCCATGAAGCCCTCAGTGTAACCTACTTAAGTTTTGAGAATAAAAACGGGGAGCCATAAATGCCATCTTGAACTCGTTGGAAGAAAGCTGGGATATGAATAAATAATAAGCACCCCCCCCAACTACTCCAAACCAGACTCCTCCAGGGAATTATTCTGCATGGATCCCCTTGAAAAGAAAGGTAGCCGTGTAAGACCCCCGTTCCTTTCAGTAGTGCTTACCCAAGTGAGCTTCCTGGATGAGAAGCTTCAAAAAGCAGCCGCTTCAACAGAAGACTAGTCTGGCCTTGAAGAGACAGGCTCATTTGCCAGTTGAGTTTTTATTGGTTTGCTAATACAACTCGTTTTCTTACTATGTGGAGAGAGCACTGCAGTCCAGCTGCTCAGCAGATATAAAGGGGCATTCAATTTGATTCCTTTCAAGAACACTTCTTTTCTTTTCTTTTTAAACACCCCTGGTGGTATATTACTCCACCTGTCCCCCAGGCCCACCTCACAAATGCATGCCATTGTTATTTATGGCAAAGCATATCTAGTTTTGATATACACCTCTGCTGTCCCTCACAAATACATCAACTCCCAATCTTTATCACCCACATTATATATCAATGCCTTTACAGCCTTCACTTCTCAAGGATAGCACTATATTGAATGTAATATGGACTCTTCCCCGCCCCCCCTACTCCCGGCACCAGCCACCAATTCACACACTGCAAATTACACCTCTAAAGTGTTATAATGCAAACAACTCTGTTGCTTAAGATACTAAGCAATTGAGATTTATTGTTTATAAAGGCACATCAAAGGTTTAAGGAGTAAGGGAATTATTTTCATAATGCATATCTCGTTGCCGAGAAAAAGGGGTCTTGGCACACACATTGAAAGTGAAGAAGTAATGATCCATGATAAAGTGTGCTGAACATCATGAATGTTTGCTAATGGGGAGATCTAGCAGAGTATCAAGTAATCTCCCAAGGGAAAGTTCATCCTCTTGGGATCTAGGACAAAAAGCCATTGTGGTATAGTCGGGGAGGCTGGTCCTTTAGAGCAAGTGGGGGCACTGCCCCACTGACCTCACTCTGCCCTCAGCCAAACCGTACCTGCCTGCCTTATTTACTTACAGTCCAGTGATGGAACGGCCGGCCACCTTCCCCCTCCTTTGTCTCAGTATTGTCATTGTAGGATAGCTCAGCTGGTAGAGCATGAGACTCTTAATCCCAGGGCCGTGGGTTTGAGCGATTGGGTGAAAGATTCCTGCATTGCACAGGGGTGGCCTGGATGATCCTTGCGGTCCCTTCCAAATCAATGCTTCAAGATTAAAGAACTCAGCACGGTGGAGAATGAGGCCAAAACCAGAATCAGTTGGCTTTGCCTCTCATTGGTTTTGGCTCCACTTATCATTGGGCTCAACCCCACTAGTTCTAAAGGGTATGAGCTGTGTGTGGCAGTGGGGACAGTGGGGGAAATGTGGCATGCATCAACTGCTGTCAAGTCACACTGTGCAAGTTGGAGATAACTCTATACTAGCAAGAAAAAAGATCAGCACAGCCTTGGCAGAGTGTCAGCCATAATAGGCACAGCAGCTCATCCCTGGTAAGCCCTGCCCCATGGATCAGTTGCTGAGACCGAAATCCCCTGCCTCCCCACAGCCATCTATACCCCCCCATTCCTCTGTGCCCAACAAGTCCATGACAATTGACCTCCTCACCAAGCTACAATTCTCTCTGTGTGTGTATGTATGCGTGTTGGTTTGCTGTATGCTGTACGCTGTATGCTGGGTATAAAACCAGCATATGTTTGTAGCGTAGATGGGTCCTCTGAGCTCCCAAAGTGATGCAAATTAGAGAACCAAGCTAATCCAACCCTCCCACTTCTTCAGCTGCAAGGGATGGAAGGTCTTACCATCTAGATTCACTCCACTGTGCCCCATGAATTCAGACACCTGCTCTCATTTAAAAGTAGAACTATTTTTCTAAAACAACAACAACAATTAAAGGAAATGGCTACCCCCAACCCACAAATGTACAATAAGAAAATGAGACATGCTGACACAGTTTCACAATGTGCTTGAACATTGGACGAGGTCTGGAACTTTTTCCCTAGAGAGACTTGACTGGCGTTAACTTTGCAAACTTTTCAGTGTCTTTCATGCAGCCTGGGTAGCTCAGTTGGTTAGAGCATGGTGCTGATAACCTCAAGGTTGCAGGTTCAATCCCCAAATGGGACAGCTGCATATTCCTGCATTGCATTGGATTGGACTTGGTGATCCTCAGGGTCCCTTCCAACTCTACAATTCTATGTTTAACCAGATATATTAAATGGGTTACATTTGTCTATAATCTGCCTTTTTGGTTTCAGCTGTTCTTGTTTTAGTTTCCATTGTCTTTTGAAACATTTTTTTTCATTTTTCATTTTGCTTTTATCATGTTTTATTGTTCCTGCACACCATCCCGGATCTGGATGCAGGGCAAGGTAGAGATAATCAAAATAACTACCGTATATTCCGGCGTATAAGACGACTGGGCGTATAAGACGACCCCCAACTTTTCAGTTAAAATATAGAGTTTGGGATATACTCGCCGTATAAGAAATATGACACGGCGTATAAGACAACCCCCGACTTTTGAGAAGATTTTCCTGGGTTAAAAAGTAGTCTTATACGCAGGAATATACAGTAACTAACTAACTCACTCAGTGTTTCTCAACCAGTGTGCCTCCAGATGTTTTGGGACTACAACTCCCATCATTCCTGACCACTGGTCTTGCTAGCTAGGGATGATGGGAGTTGTAGTCCCAAAACATCTGGAGGCACACTGGTTGAGAAACACTGAACTAACTAACTAACTAACTAACTAACTAACTAACTACGACAACAAAAACCCATGCACAAAGCATGGCAAGAATTTGAAGCCACAAAAAGATTATTGTGTTGGGCAGCTCAAATAATTCTCCAGTGAGCTGGATTCCTGCTTTTTCCTCTTTCCTCCCTCCCTTTCAAATAAATATCAACCTGCAACCTGCAACCAACAGAAAGATTTCTCAATCTGACTGACTGAAAAAAGCTTGCAGCGTTTCCTGTACTTTTCTCAGGTTCCTCTCGCAGCTCCCTCTCTTTCTTGTTGACATTGCCCCCAAACCATTTCCACAGTGGTAGAAGCTTTATACTGTTTAGCAACAGCTTCCAAAAGGTGATAGAAAGGGACGTGTGCGAGCTCTCTCTCCCCCCCCCATATTATATATATAGATATGTAGTTTAGAAGTCTTGAAGACACCTTCCAAAATGAAAACACCACACTAAAGGTTGTTTGAGTCCTGAGGGGTAGAGAAGTGGGAATGGCAGTGTTAATGGTTTGCACAGCGGTGGGCCGGCCAGCTGACACTTAGAAAGAGTTGCATTCTGTGCCGCATAAAGCCACCGCTGTCCTCAATGCCTTCCATTAAGAACTGTGCCTCACCTCAGGGAGGCTCCTGCTTGGCGATTACTGCTGCCTCCCATGGAGTTGAAAAAATGGCCTTTCTCACATTCCCTGTGAGGAAAAAGGTGTGTCGAACCTGGAGGGATGAAAGCCAAAGCAAGGAGGGCAAGGGGTCAGCATTGGGTGGCTGGGTGGGGGAGAGACAATTAGCAGGTGAGCATATGTGGAGAAACTAATTTAAGCAAGATGACTTGGAAAGAAGGTTGTGGTTGCACAGATACAGCTGTTAGTCCTGGACATCATATATTTCAATGCTATGTTACCAGTCATAGCTTCCCTCAACAGAAGTATAGTGTCCAGATCAAGGGAAGTAACAGTACCACCATATTCTGCCTTGGTTAGACCACACCTGGACACCACACCAATTCTGGGCACCACAGTTTAGGAAGGATGTTGACAAGCTGGAAGGTGTGAAGAGGAGGGCAACTAAGATGATCAAGGGTCTAGAAGCCAAGCCTTATGAGGAACGGTTGAAGGAGCTGGAAAGAAGGAGACTGAGTGGAGATATAATAACCACCTTCAAATATCTCAAGGGCTATTACATGGAAGATGGAGCAAGCTTGCTTCCCGCTACTCTGGAGAGTAGGACTCGAGCCAATGGCTTCAAGTTAGAAGAAAGGGGATTCCAACTAAACATCAAGAAAAACTTTCTGACAGTAAGAGCTGCTAGACAGTGGAATGGACTCCTTTTGGAGGTTGTGGAACCCTTCCTTGGAGGTGTTTAAGCAGAGGTTGGGTGGCCGTCTGTCATGGATGCTTTAGCTGAGATTCCTGCATTGCAGGACCTAATGACCCTTGGGGTCCCTTCCAACTCTACAATTCTATGATTCTATGAATTATGGGAGCTGTAGTTTGTTAAGGGTGCCGAGAGATGTTAGGAGACCAAAGTGGTTTAACCATCAATCCCTTTTCAAAAGGAAGTTCTAAGTATTGAAGCTCGGTGAGGGTAACAGGAGACCTCCTAACAACTCTTAGCACCCGTAACAACTACAATTATTTGCCAACTCTGATGGAAGAAAAGCCATAGCTCAGTGGCAGAGCACCTGCACTGCATGCAAAAGGCGCCAGGTTCAATATCTGGAATCCCCCCAGATAGTTTTGTAAAAGACTCGCTGTCTGAATTCCTGGAAAGTTGCTCCCAGTCAGTGTAGACAATACTGAGCTGGAAGGGCTCTTGGACTGTCCTGTGCTGCTGTTTAAATGTCCCTGTGATTTACAAGAATGCGTTATTTTAATATTGGGGGGGGGGGTGATGCTAGCACATTTCAGACATATTCAGGTGTTCAAGTCTGCCATTGTTAGAATCACAGGAGCAGGAGAGTGGAGTCATATTTGCTGGACAAACCACCACTGCTGGATCTCCAATGATGGGCTTCACACATTGGAGGAGAAGGTCTGAAATGGGAAGTCTGCTCTACAGACATCCTTGTTTAGAACCTTATGTGGCCAGATTTCAGCTAAATCTTAGCAGAATGGTAAAAGCAGCTCCACAATGGGACTAATGGCCTTGGTGGGGTTGGAAGGCTCTCCATCACTGGAGGTCTTCAAGCAGGGGATGGGTATGTTAGGATCTCCTACACACGAGTAGGAACCTGGCAGAGACACATGCCTGACTGGCATGTTCTCTCCCTCCTGGTCGATCGTTTGGGAACTTCAAAAGCTTTCTCCAGCCCGAACATGACAGCGACTGATGCCAAGAAACATCAGCACACTCAGGGATCCACAGAGTCTTCGCAGTTGCGTAGCAGACCTCAGCAACTCAGCTTTTGGCTAATCTACTTTTATTTACATATAAACACACATGGAGCACTGCAACATGGCTCCCTCTCTCTCTAGCATCAGACAGCAAAGAGAATGAACAAAGGACAATAGCTCCACTACAGGAAACACAGTAACACAAACATCCTGCCTTTGTCACTTCCCACTGTGGAATGAAAACATATACCATCATGTGATAGACAACAATCCCATGACAGCAGACATGGGGAATGAATCTCCAACAGGGTAACCACCTGCTATGGGTAGCTGTGAATTGCCCACCTCAAGCAGGGGGCTGGGCCAAATGGATGACAAGGCCTCATCCAAGTCAATGACCCTATGATTTTCACTAATCCCCACTCCTTTTTAGGATCTCAACCAGGTTTGTATTCACTTAAGAGAGAAAAGCACACATTCCCTCTATGGGCTGTGCAGAGCCCTTGTTATTTGCTGTCATTCGTCTTAGCAAGAATTGGGTAAATGGAGGGTTTCTTGTTGTGAAAAGAAACAGAAAGGAAAGAAGACAACTGTGGAGCTAACGTCTGGCAGCTGCTTTGACGCTGATGCTCTGCTCTGTGAATAGCAACTTTCCGAAGAATGAAACAAGGTGCCCCCTACAGAGAGGAGCATGGAGAGACGAGGGGAATCCTGCACTGCTCTTGTTAGCATCTGCTGAAGGTACTGTTGCAGTGTCACATTTAAAATGTGCATCCTGGTTTCTTCCCAAGCAGCAGAATAAACACATCACAATCTCCAAGCTAAGAGACTGGGAGGCTGTTTCATCACTTCTGTCTGACTTTTGCAAGTTGAAGGATTAAAAAGAAAAAGAAAAAAAGTAACACAGCACCTCTGGGGTTTGATTTATTCAGTATAGTATAAAACACCACCACTCTTCTCATCCCTGCCTTATCAATACTCAAATCTACTTCCTGACATGCTGAAGTGAGGATTTAGAGGGGTAGAAAAACTAAAATGAGGATTTAGAGGAGAAGCAGAAAAACGTAAGAGTTGGATATGAGATTGGCATAGGGGCCAAATTAGATCTTTACACCCATATCTTCCTCTCCGTCTTTAATTTTATTGGGTAATGGGGAAGATGCTCTGTCTGAGGTGGGTGGGGTGGGGATGCAATATTGATTAACAATGTGTAACAGTTTGATTAACAAAGCTCTCACTTCATCTGAATGGCTGATTTCGTTACATGAAATTGCAGGAATGGGGAGAGTTCTGTGGAGTTCTGTGTTCTCTTGGGATAAGTACCAAGTGCACACAACTGAGGGGATTTCTTTCTCTGCAGAAGGGCAGCAGCGTCTCTCTCCCAACCCCCTCAAGCCCCCTTAAGTCAATCTTTTAATAGGAAAATGCTCAAATGGTTCCCACCCCAACAACTATTCCCTCTTCCTTGACACCTGAGCTCCCAGATGTAAGAAGGGTGAAAAAAGTGGACTGGGCTGCATAAGAGCAACAGAGTTGTACAGTACCAGACCCTCCAGCATTCGTCAGATGAAAGTAGGGACAATTCTTACTCCCCCAACTGACCCTCCTCAACTCCCCATTTTTGCCTCCCCCCACCACAGAGCATTTCCTATCAGAAGAAGGCCGAGTGCCACCATAACTACGGTACACCAATGGGACACAGCATTGTTTGATGAGGCCCTAGGCTACTGAAGGTCATGGGGCCTTTATATGTCCAGCTGTCCTTTGTCAACAACAACATTGTCGCTGTTTCTTTGCTATATGGTAATTTATGGACTAATAGGTTTCTAAAGCCATTTGCATATGCAGAATGTAGGCACCCTATATATAGAAATGAGCAAACCAGTGATATTTTAGGGGGCAGGCTAGCATTACTTACATCGTAGGAGCCTACACAACACAAAACACTGTTGCTGTATGGAGGTTCTATTTTATTTGTTTTTTATCTTTTATTTTGGAAATGTACATCCAGGTTTTTTCCCCTTTAATTTTTTTTTTTGGGGGGGGGAGCCCAAGAGAGTGGGGCCCTAAGCTATAGCTTGTTTAGCTTATATGTAAATCCGGCACTGATACACACCTTCCACCATCCTGTGAAAACCCCTTAAACCCCTTAAACTTGTCTATTCTATTCTATTCTTTAAAAGATTTACAAAAAAGAAAAACACACAACAATAATTTTTTTAAGGGGCAACATGGGCACCCAAAGCATTTTTTAAATAAAAAAAATCAAGACTCCTTGCACTCTGCTCTGCTCCCCCTTTCTCCCCTGTGGGGTTGATTTAGAACATGGCGTGGCACACCCGCCGGTCCTCTAGGATTAGGAAGTGTAATACTGGCAAGGCAGTACAATGACAGGTCAGGAGGTGAAGGCATAGGTCAGTTGTACTGGGTGAGGCTTGGTGGATCTGGAAAGATTGAGATAGATCTGGCTGAAGCAGGCTTGACAGGAGAAGACCAGGATGGGTCACACTTGGGTTAGGGAGAAAACAATGCAAGCAGGTAAAGGCATGGAAAAGTACTGAGAGTCACAAGATTGAGAGGAGGGGGATGTTTAAAGAGCAAGGCATGTGACAGGTACATGATGTGTGGGATGTGCAGTTCACCACTTCCTTCATGGCGGAAAGTTTGGGGTGTTGGCAGGAAGTAACATGTACCTGTACATCACTATGCATGAGGTTATACTCTGTAATTGGTTGGAAGCTGCCTTTCAAGTTAATCATTAGCTGTCAAAGTTGCTGTCAATAAATACAGGCTCCCGAGCTCCGCCCAGGGTTGGCCTTTGGGGAACTCAGCCTTGTCTCCAACTCGTTATTGGATTACCAATTGCTACACTCCCTGCCCAGGGCAGCCCTGCCTTCTGCCTGCCTCTCAGAGTCAGTGTGTCATGCAAGGCTAGACCTTGGCAGTGGCAGCCTCTGCTCCTCCTCGCCTGCTCCCGAGCAGCCACTATGAGTGGTCCAAGGGAGGAGGCTGGCAGCAGCAGCAGCAGCAGCAGCAGCCATGGAGAGCCATGGGATGCTCTGTCGCAGCCGCCACTGTTGCTATTGCCATGCCTCAGGACAAGTGCCCCGGGGACATTCCGGGATCAAATCAGAAGCTGGAATGCCTTTTGTAATTCTGGGACATTTGGAGGGTGTGCAGTATGCAGGTATAAAGATTCAGCATGTGATTATGTAAATCTATATGACTACAGTGGAACCTCGGTTTATGAACACCTCGGTTTATGAATTTTCGGTTTATGAACGCTGCTGACCCATCTGGAACGGATTAATTCATTTTCCATTACTTTCCATGGGAAAGTTTGCTTCAGTTTATGAACGCTTCAGTTTATGAACAGACTTCCGGAACCAATTACACCCATGCTTCAGTTTATGAACGCTTCAGTTTAAGTACTCCGCGGACCCGTCTGGAACGGATTAATCCACTTTCCATTACTTTCAATGGGAAAGTTTGCTTCAGTTTATGAACACTTACCCGCAGACTGTCTGGAACGGATTAATTCACTTTCCATTACTTTCAATGGGAAAGTTCGCTTCAGTTTATGAACGCTTCAGTTTATGAACAGACTTCTGGAACCAATTGTGTTCATAAACCGAGGTACCACTGTATATGACCCTGAATAGTCATTCAACACTAGTGCCAAGAAAAATCTGTATTGGGCCTGCATAACTTGTGGCCTGTATGGCAAGTTATGCCCCATACATTTGGTAGTCCACCTGGACGTTTGTTAAACCCCTGAGGTTTGTTTTATGCCTATATATAAAAAAGGTGTTTGTTAGCAAATACCAATCAATCAACCAATCAATGGCTCACGAGACTTATTGGGTTTGGCAAACCATAAACGAAATTAAGCAATAATTTCCTTCAAAGGATAAGAAGTTTTCACTGAACCCTGAACTTTATCAGGGTACTTTAAGCAGCCAAGACCTATAATTTTCAATTTCAAGCTGGGTTTCTGTTTCTCGCAAAGTTATTTTTGCTAAGTTTTGAAGCTGGAATCACAAGAAGACAAGTATTTTACTTGCTGGCTAATTGCAAAATTTATTGTATTGTTATGGGCTTCCTTGGGGGCCGTTGTGAGGGCAGAAAGACAGCACGGAACTTCAGAAATAAAACAAATAGAGGATTAAATACATGCCGTTTCGTAAGAGAATATCTACCCACCTTCCGGGCCCCACTCCACGACTGAAATCAATCTCAACATGTGCAGAACTGTATGCCTTTGAGCTACGCGATCTGCTCCCCTCCTCTGTTGACATCATAAATGTTTGGGTTGAGCTTTCTCCCTTCCTAACGCAAATAATTGCGAGAATCCTCTAGAAGTTGTTATAGTGCTCCCACGAGAGGCGGCTTCATTTGGAAGAATAAAAACACAAGAAGCGACTGGCAATAACGCGACGATCAGTGCAGCTAAGTTCTTTGTAAACAGAAGATAGCAAGGGGATGTTGTGCTCCGTTCCCTCAGATTAAATATATCTTGTCCTTAGATTTATACTGACACTTTATGGCTTCTGCAAATGACTGTCTCAGCATCGCAAAGTAATTCTACCCTGTCATATTTGTCTTTGGAAATTGTAACAAATTATGGTGATTTATAACATCAAACTCAAGTCTCCTTTCTCTCTCCCCCCCCCCACTTCTGCCCCCAGATGGGAATGTTGCCGATGGGAAGATTCTAGGCCATCCATTTATTCTGTGTGGAGGATGACAGTGAAACATGTTTCATCTCTCCTGCGTGACACACTCCTTTCCTGTGAGGGAAACCTGTCAACATAACTCAAGCTGTCAGGGCACCTTCTGCAATGGGGCCTGAAACAAATCTAAAACCTCCACTACCTGCATGCTTACTAATGAGGTGTGGCTGGCTTCTCTCGGATGGCTGGACTCGCCAGATCTCCTTGCCTCTGACCCGGGTGCTCTCTTCACAGTCAATAGAAGTCAAGGCATCATTTGTCTTCCCGCTAAGGGCATGTGATGATGAGAGGAGAGCACACAGAGAGAATTCGTGAGAAGGGAGTGCCAGGAAAAGGCCTTCCGCCAGCTGTTTCTGTTTTTAATCCTTTAAACTGTTTTTATTCATTCATTCAGTCAGTTTGGAGCCTACTTTTCTCTCTTTTTTGACCCAGAGCAACAGTCAACATGCTTGTAAACAGCAAATTATCGTTTAAAATTAAATCAACAATGAGACCAACAAACCAGGTAGATTTAAGGCCCAGAAGTAGCATGTAACAGTTTGTGGCCCATAATAATAATACAGTGGTACCTCTACTTACGAATTTAATGCGTTCCGAACGCACATTTGTAAGTCGAAAAAATTTGTAAGTCGAATCCCATAGGAATGCATTGGGAGAAAAAAATCGTAAGTAGAAGCAACCCTATCTAAAAATTCGTAAGTAGAAAAAATCCTATCTAAACCGCATCCAAGATGGTGGACGGAGCTCTATTCGTAAGTAGAAACATTTGTAAGTAGAGTTATTTGTAAGTAGAGGTACCACTGTAATAATAATAATAATAATAATAATAATAATAATAATAATAATAATAATAATAATACCCCACTCATCTGAATTGAGTGCAAGTAGATAAAGAGGTACTGCTACAGTGGGAAGGTAAACGGTGTTTCCGTGCACTGCTCTGGTTCGCCAGAAGCAACTTTGTCATGCTGGCCACATGACCTGGAAGCTGTGGCTCCCTCGGCCAATAAAGCGAGATGAGCGCTGCAACCCCAGAGTCGGTCACGACTGGACCAAATGGTATGGGGTCCCTTTACCTTTACCGTTGCTAGGATGCTTGTTAGGCTACTGTAACAAATCTGGCAAGTTTCTCTCTGGAGGAAATTTCATATTTGAAGGGCTACTCTGACAGATCTCAGATGCAGGGCCGTCCCTAGGCCCGGGCTGGGTGGTGCAAGGCGCCAGGGTGCCTGACCATCAGGGGCACGGAAGGGGCGCTGAACGCTGGTGTCTGCCTCCGCACGCCTCTGCTGTTGAGCGGCTTCAGGCTGCTCTCCGGAGGCGCGCAGGGAGCATGAGCCTGGGGCCGCCTCTGCTGTGCCTCTGTCTCAGCTGTTGAGCGGCTTCAGGCCGCTCTCCAGAGGCGCGCGGGGAGTGCTGGCCTGGGGCCGCCTGAACAGCTGAGAGACATAGCACGGCGGCCCCAGGCTCGCGCTCCACGCGCGCCTCCGGAGCTTTGCGTGGGGAGCGGGAGCCTGGGGGCCCCTCCTTCGCGCCTCTCAGTTTTTGAGCGGCTTCAGGTTGCTCTTCGGAGGCGCGCAGGGAGCGCGAGCCTGGGGTTGCCTCCTCTGCGCCTCTCAGCTCCCCACGTGCCTCTCCTGCCCGCCTCACTCATGAGGGGCGCCGGAGGGATCTTGGCACTAGGGCGTCAGATATGGTTAAGACAGCCCTGCTCAGATGGCCCAGCTAATGGCCCACCTTATATTTAGAAAACCAAAGTCTACAAGGAGAGCCAGCAGAAAACTAGTCTGGTACCCATTTATGATCAAGGGTGCAAATTTCCTTTTTAAAAAATCTGCTACACAGGAAGGATTTTTGAGTCCATTTTATGCTGCCAGATACAGTTAAGGAATTGTTTTTAGTATATTTTTTAATCAAGTGATTGTTAGTGTGGATTGACCCTTGTTTATTTTTATTGTAAACTGTTGATTAAAACACAGAACAGATATTTGAGAAATAATCTCAATAAAAATTGAAGGATTTTTTTTAAAAAAAAGTGATGCTAGAATGAGAATGTTTTGGATTAATATTTTTGCAGATTGCATAGTTTAATAATTGGCAGTTTATTAATGGATAGGTTTTGCGATATAAGCTATTTTCATATTGAATTGTGCTTTTGAAAATTTGTATGAATTCATATTCTCTCCTCCCATCAGAAGAAAGGACGTTTGCTGATCTCCAGCTAACAAAACAATGCAGAAATAAAAGCAGCCACAACAAGCCTCACAGTATAACAAGAGAGAAAAGAACAGTGAGAAGCAGCTTGGGACAAAGTTCAACTTTCTCCCCTTTTTGTAATTAGAAGACAAATCAGAGAATCAAGTGGCTAAGAGGAGATAGAGGCAATGCTCAAAGATAGTGGCAGACAAGGGCCTAAGCTGAAAATGACTCTCGCTCAGCATTGGAAAGTAATTTTCTGAGGTAATTTCCTGCCAGGATCATATAATCCACACTACCACCTACTTGTTCTGCCTACTCGTTCCTCTTTATGTACACGCCAGGCCCAAGCTAAAGTGGAATGGCAAGAGCTGGCATTTCTAAGCAATGTGGTAAGGCTTACAATGGGAGCCTACACTCACTCATTCATTCATTCAATCCAGCAGGCATTTTAGCTGAATTCTGATTTTGGAGTTTTAACTAAGGATGGACAAATCAGTCAGTTTGGGTTTCTCTGATCCTCCACATGTTCACATTAGGGTAGTGGTTTTTTGTTTTTTGTTTTAAATAAACCCTTGCAGAAATTCTTCAGCATTTTAGTGTGAATTTTTCCTAATACAGTGGTACCTCGACTTACGAACGACTCAACAAACGAATTTTTCGACTTACGAATGGGGGTAATGGTCGCGCGCTTACAAATGTCTCGACATCCGAAAGAAAACCACAGCAGTTTTAGATAGGGATTTTTCGACTTACGAATTTTTAGATAGGGTTGCTTCGACTTACGATTTTTTCCATTTTCAATGCATTCCTATGGGAAATCGCGTTTCCAATGGCATTTTTCAACTTACGAATTTTTCGACCTACGAAGGTGCCTTCGGAACGGATTAAATTCATAAGTCAAGGCACCACTGTAGACACCTTTGTATATGAAAAATGTATTAATGGAAATGAGAAACCAACTTAACTTTTATGGCAAGGTACATTCTTCATTGCCTGCATATAAGCCCTGGCAGAATAGAAAAGCTTTCAGAAGGTGTTTAAAACTTGCAGAAGGTGCCTGCTGAATCGCTGTTGGCAGAGTATTCCAACAGCCTAGAAGCCAACTCTTAAGGCCTGAGGTCCCTTCGCCCTCCCAATAAAATATTTGAGGCCCTCTGCCAAAGTTGACGGGCATCGCCATTCAAATTGTGTGTGTGTGCCATGTCATGTGGTCGATTACATGGGGCAGGACTTACATGAGCCCCCCAAACATGTTATTCAAGTTGGCACCCCTGCAAGAGAGTTCTGGAGTACTCCAATATATTACTAATTTACATACTTGGGCTGCAATTCTGTATACACTTATCTGGCAGTCAACCCCATTTGACCCAATGGGCCTTAGTTATGAGTAGCTGCATGTATAGGTATGAGCTTTCATGTGCATGCACACTTCTTCAGATGCGAAAGCTCATACCAATGACAAACTTAGTTGGTCTCTAAGGTGCTGCTGGAAGGAATTTTTTTATTTTGTTTTGACTACGTCAGACCAACACGGCTACCTACCTGCATGTATAGGATTGCTCTGTAGGAGAATCTATCTTTACAGCTTCCTTTCTATGATTGCTAGCATGCATGCTTGACTACCGCTCTGCTATTGGGTTGCTTAACTTTTCCAAAGACAAATTCACTTTTTTAAATCTCTCTGTGTGTTTTGCTCTCTCTTCTAGGGTGTGAAAAATATAATGATGTTAGGGTGAAATGGGCATGCATAACTCCTTCCACCAGTCCTCCCTGGCCAAACCTAGCAGACAAAAAAATAATAATATTATCCTCCCTCCTCAAAATCGGCACAGATTTGATACATTCTGCAGCCTGTTAGTTTAGCTCATATACCAACTGGCCAACAAAAGGATTGCTTATTGCCTACAGCTGTGGGAAGTGGAAAAGGCTGAGGGATTTTAACAGCTATCAGAGGAGATTTCTCTCTCCCTCTCTCTCCTACATTCTCTTTGGCAGCCTAGGTTTCGTTAAAATAGAAAGCGAAGGAACCATAACCTCAAACATCTAGCAACTGTGGTTGATGTAAATGTGTCAAATATTAAATGTATCCCTGTATTTTAGTCTGGGAAGGAGACAGCCTCCGTCATTCTGCTATATAGCAGTTATAACCATAATGACACCAGCAGCATTCAAGACTGCTGCCTCTGATATCTTGTGGCAGCTGCTTATTTATTAGCAGCATCACAGCAAAGGGAGCAAAAAATGAAAGCCACTGAAGAGCTCGCTCTGAGCCCCCGATTCTTCTGAATACAATCTTCCATGGGAGAAATAGTAGATTTAGGACAGAGGAACCCCAAAGCCCACATCCTGAAGGCCCTGGTTTGGTGTGGCATTAGAAAAGTCCAAGTATGCTGCCAAAGATTCAGCTGGATGCTGACATCACCTTCATGTACTATCCTGTGCAGCAGTGACCCACCCTCAGGCGTGCCCAGTGTGGTGAGATGTTATGGACTGACTGGACACAGAGGAATTTTGAGAGGCAGCAGCTGGGGAACGCCACAAGGGAAGAAGGCTCAGAGTCCAGGGATTGGTGGTGGGATGACAATGAGTGGTCAGAGGGAGAAGACTGGGGGTAGGGGGTATTGGAAGCAGTTACAGGGTTTACTGAGCAGGGGAGAGTCTGTGGCAGAGAGAAGTCCAGAAGCAGAAATAGG